>NC_057800.1:583609726-583933284 GCF_018294505.1 Triticum aestivum
GCCCCGCCGCCGTCCGGCGACCTCCTCCGGCCCCGCCTCCATGTCGACCTCCGGCGAGCTCCCTCCCCGCCGGTGAACAGTGACTCGGCGAACCTCGTAATCCGTGCCGTTCGGATCTCGGATCTAGATCCGTTTGGGTTGACTTTTTATCCCTAACCCTAGCTCATATGCTCCTGTTCATCGTGCTATAACTTTGCATCCGTAGCTCCGTTTTGGGCATATAGCATATCAAAATATTCATCTCAAAGAGTACATCATTTCATTCCATTGCATCATTTTCATTTGAGTTCATCCTGATACCCGAAATGCTGTTAGAAGAGGGCTACTTGAGATATTTGTCAGATATGCTACTCCATTTAGCTTTTTGTCATTTTTGCCATGATTATTGTGTGCATGATATGCCCATGAGCTCTAAATATGTTTTGTTAAGGGTTTTGCCATCTTGCCAGAGGTGCAACCCATGTATTTTTTGTGAAGTGTGTGGTGACTAGCACAAGCTTGCCAAGTGAGGCACTTGGTAATGGTGATTTCAGAGACTTAGCATTTCCACTAAGTCCTTGATCTGTTTACCTCATGTTGCCATATGTTCATGTTGTTTCCTAGTGATCCGTGCCTCTTTTGAGGATGATCAGTAAGGATGTTTTGTTAATCTTGTAGTGTTATATCCATCCATGTCTTTGTTTGCAATTATGGAGCGCCCTAGCTTGAGTCAATCGAGCTCTACTTTTGCCACTTTGTGAATCTGGGCAGATTGTCTACTTGTTAGCGATTTTGTCGATGATGTTGTAGTTGATCCGTGCATGCTATGCTATTGTTGTTGCCATGTCTAGCTTGCATTTTGTGTATTCTTGATAGATGTATGCTTAGCTTTTCATGACTTGCTCTGTAGTGAGTGCATCGAGCTCGTAAACATGCCTACTTGAGCTATGTTTCAGCATGTGCCAGTTTTCACTAAGTCTGAAAACTGATTATGCTTTTGCTATGTTCACATGCTTGCAAATGTGTTTTATGATCCCTTTTGGCTCAAGGTCACTAAGGGACTTTTGTTAAGACTTTTGAGTAGCTCCATCCTATATTTTACTTTGTCATGTTAAGGTCCTGTAGCATGTAGTTTTGTTACTCCAAAGAGTGCTACCTGATCTGAAATTCCAGACAAGTGTTAATTTCACTAAGTCTCACATCTGTTTACCATATGCATTTTTGCCATGCTTGTTTGAACATGTTACTGGATGATTTGGCCGTAGCTCAGTACTAGACTTTTGTCAAGCATCTTGAATGCATCCCTGCCATGTATTTTGTTGCCATGTTTTGGTGCTCTAGGATGTTCATTTCATTGCATTTAGATGGCTACTTGCTATAAATCGCAGACCGGTGTCATATTTGAATCACTTGCCATTTCCAAACCGTAACTCCGATTCCGGCGTTCTTTATATCGTTTTCAACCGATTTCATCTCATCTTTCCAGTGGCACACTTGGATTTCTAAGTTGAGTCCAGGTTCTTGCATCCCTTGTCAAATCTTGCATATGCATCCCGCATCGCATCCCGCATAGCCTATCATCGTTGCATCATATTGTTTGAGCCTTGCACGTGTTTGATTGTGCCCTTGTTGCTTGTTTGTCTTGTTTGGGTAGAGCCGGGAGACGAGTTCACTAACGAGGAGCCCGTTGAGTTTGCTTTCGAGGATCCAGTCAACTCTGACAACTTTGCAGGCAAGATGATCATACCCTCGAAATCACTACTATCTTTGCTATGCTAGATTGCTCGCTCTTTTGCTATGCCAATGCTACGATGCCTACCATTTGCTTTCAAGCCTCCCAAATTGCCTTGTCAAACCTCTAACCCACCATGTCCTAGCAAACCGTTGATTGGCTATGTAACCGCTTTGCTCAGCCCCTCTTATAGCGTTGCTAGTTGCAGGTGAAGATTGGAGGTCGTTCCTTGTTGGAACATTTATTTACTTGTTGGGATATCATTATATTGCCATGTTATCTTAATGTATCTATATACTTGGTAAAGGGTGGAAGGCTCGGCCTCTCGCCTAGTGTTTTGTTCCACTGTTGCCGCCCTAGTTTCCGTCATATCGGTGTTATGTTCCCGGATTTTGCATTCCGTACGCGGTTGGGTTATAATGGGAACCCCTTGATAGTTCGCCTTGATTAAAGCTTTTCCAGCAATGCACAACCTTGGTTTTACCATTTGCCACCTATCCTCTTTTTCCCTTGGGTTTCCTGAGCCCGAGGGTCATCTTATTTTAGCCCCCCCCCCCCCCGGGCCAGTGCTTCTCTGAGTGTTGGTCCGACTGAGCTGCCTGCGGGGCCACCTCGGGGAAACTTGAGGTTTGGTTTTACTCGTAGCTAGTCTCATCTGAGTGTGCCCTGAGAACGAGATATGTGCAGCTCCTATCGGGATTTGTCGGCACATTCGGGCGGTGTTGCTGGTCTAGTTTTAACCTGTCGAAGTGTCTTGAAGAACCGAGGTACCGAGTCTGATTGGAATGTCTCGGGAGGAGGTCTATTCCTTCGTTGACCGTGAGAGCTTGTCATGGGCGAAGTTGGGACTCCCCTGCAGGGATTTGAACTTTCGAAAGTCGTGCCCGCGGTTATGGGCAGATGGGAATTTGTTAATGTCCGGTTGTAGATAACTTGAACCTTAACTTAATTAAAATGAATCAACTAAGTGGGTTACCGTGATGGCCTCTTCTCGACGGAGTCCGGGAAGTGGACACGGTGTTGGAGTAATGTTTGCGCAGGTTGCTCTCTAGTTTCTCGCTCGCGCTTTGCCTCCTCTTCTCGCTCTCTTTTGCGAACAGGATAGCCACCTCATATGCTAGTCGCTTGCTACAGCTCCACTTATATTTACCCTGCCTTACCTATTAAGCTTAAATAGTCTTGATCGTGAGGGTGCGAGATTGATGAGTCCCTGTGGCTCACAGATTACTATTACACCAGATGCAGGGCCTGATGATTCCACTCCAGGTGACGCGCTCGAGCTCAAGTGGGAGTTTGACGAGGACTCCCAATGATACTATGTTTCCTTTCCTGATGATCAGTAGTGGTGCCCAGTTGGGGGTGATCGGGACCGTGTCGCATGTTGGGTTATCTTCTATTTTGGCGCCGTAGTCGGGCCATGAGTGTTTGGATGATGTAATGTTATTTATGTACTGAATTACGTGGCGAGTGTAAGCCAACTATGTTATCTCCCTTTTATTATTTATATTACATGGGATGTTGTGAAGATTGCCTTACTTGCGACATATGCCTTCAATGCGATTATGCCTCTAAGTCGTGCCTCGACACGTGGGAGATATAGTCGCATCGAGGGTGTTACATAACCGACCGTCAGCTTCTCCCTCTTTGGTAAAGGACCAAAAAGTGTTATGTACTCCATCGGTCGAGAATATCGACGGTGTTTCCAATAACCAGGCAATCGGGCCATAAGGCTGTAACAGACAAAGCGCGCTCAGGGAACTTATGCTATATTACCGTGAAGTGTAAGAAGCATCTTCGAAGAAAATAGTACCCCCACCGATACCTTTCTTCGGTGCTCATTGTTATTATGAGACTTGTGCAATAGATTTTTTTTACTCATGAGTTCCATTGTGTGCCGACCATCATTGAATAACTATAAGAGCGCTAGCTTTCGGCTTCACCCAGTCTGAGGTCCAGCTCGGGCGACCCGATCGTGACAATCGCAGAGGTGCTCCCTTTACTCCCTAGCCGAATAATCGGGAACGTAGGGGTAAACACAGGAGCGAGGCAACCCAGCTTGCAAATTGCTTAAGTCAATGTGGTGCATATTGTGGCATAGTACATGAACAAGGAACGAAGCTGTACAAGTATAATCATATGCAAGTGGAAAAGCTTCATAAATGAAGCCCCCAAGTGAATTGGGTCCTTGAATTTGTGTGTCACAAACAAAGTTTGGACAAGGAAATTTTTTACAAGCAACTTTTTTCCAAAAAAAGTATAATGCTTGGTCGAACCGAGCACAAGTTAGAAATTAAAGCTTTGAGCATGAAAGCGACTTAGCGGATTAATGTGTTCGGTATTGATGACGCGGTCCGAGCTTGATGCGGGGCAAGGTTCCATCCCGCAGGCCGGTCCCGAGGTGGCGGAGCGGAGAGCTCGACACGCCGAAGTGGTGACATAGCACGGTCAATACAGACTGGCAGAGTGACGCTGAAGTCCCCGGATCATTTTCCTGTGCACAAAAAATAGTGCAAACCGGAGATAAAAAAATGTTGCATAATAAATAATTTATGCAAAGTGAGGAATAGAAGAAATATGGCCTGGCGCCGAAGTCAATGTCGATGCAGGGCGCCGGCGTGATGTAGTAAAGGCGTGGCAAAGCCTGAATTCACAGGTCGGTCCGAGCTCTGGATGTGGCGTTCGCCAGACTATGTACGGAAACTGATCGAACCACCACGCGACCTCGTTAATGCGGCCACCATTTGATAGACTTGTGTACATATGACGGACGAACCAGAGTAATAATTTCTTGGGAAAAATGAACCCAAACAAGCAAAAAATATTGGGGTTAATAGCACCTGGTTTATTTGTTGTAGCCATCCGAAGGAAGGTGATTCCAAAAATTAGGAATCGATCCACACACCCATTGCCTGATGGGCGATAAAACGATGACATGGCAATGCTGGCGAAGGTTGGCTCGCCGAGGCAAAGCCCTCGGCCCAGCTAACGTGACGGAGCTGGTCGGCTAGTGACGCCGAAGTGTCTGGAGTAGGTTGATGAAGAGATGGCGAAGCCCCTGGTCCAGCCGAGATGTCGAAGCCTCGATGTCAGCCGATGAGTCGAAGTAGGTCGCCATGATGGGCACCAGTTTGAAGAAGCAATAGTGCGGCCCTATCAATGCAGGTCGTGACGTGGTCGATGCCGGCTTGATGAAGCGACCGTGCGGCGATGCCGGTATGCCCGCTCCGTGTAATCCGTGGGGCGACGATGTTGGTGATGACTTATCCTTCGCGATGCCGGACTCTTGTTCGGCTTGCCGAGATGATGATCCGAAGAAGTTGAGCTCGGTTCAACAAAGTGACACCGTGTCTAGCGTAGGTCGGCAGCCGTGAAGTAATATTGCTGGACTGGTTTGACACCAACATGATGTTGAAGATCACATTCAAAAGATCTTACAGTTAGTGGGATGTGTTCGGGAACAAAACACAATACCCCATACAAAACTTCCTTCAAAAGGGATGTCCGAAATCCTGTTCATAAAAAAGATGAACTCGGGTCGGATTCGTTTTCACGCAGAAAACAGATCCGAAAAGTGATGCACTAATCGGAAGGTCCCCGGAGTTTGGACGATCGGATCGAGCCGAAATTTTGAGAGGTGGTAGATATAGGAATTCCGCAGCCGATCAACGGTTGGATCTTCCAAATGACGTCCGAGCTAGAAGCTGGACACCACGCCCTAAACTCATCCAAATTCCCGTCCAGATTTGATAGGGCTCCGGTATATCGTGGATTGCCAGAGATTCCTCCATCGGAACTCGACGAAATTTTCCAGGGTTGTTGTAGACTAAATTCCGCACAATTCCACCAAAGCGATCGTCAAAGCGATACTCAAGGAGGTGGTGGATGCGAGTTCGTTGTTCAGAAAAACGACACGGTCGCTTGAGGGCAATGTTGACGTTGAGCCCCCGAGCTCCATAGATGATTCCTCCGTGATCTTGATAGAGATCGGAGTTGATGTTTGATGAAAGCCCTCGTCCGGACATGGTGATCCGAACACGGGGCGCAATTCTTGGTCGAACCAAGGTGACCAGTCGAGCTGGTGACGAAGATGCCAAAGCCGCAGTTGATCTGCAGGAGAGCCATCGATCCTTTTGTCGATCACACAGCGGAACTCTTAATGAAAGCACCAATGTCGGTGTCAAAACCGGCAGATCTCGGGTAGGGGTCCCGAACTGTGCGTCAAGGCCAGATGGTAACAGGAGACAAGGGAACACGATGTTTACCTAGGTTCGGGCCCTCTCAATGGAGGTAATACCCTACTCCTGCTTGATTAATATTGATGATATGGGTAGTACAAGAGTAGATCTACCACGAGATAAAGGAGGCTAAACCCTAGAAGCTAGCCTATGGTATGATTGTTGTATATGGAGTTGTCTCTCTGTATCGACTAGCCTGGCCTCGGTTTATATAATGCACCGGAGGCCTAGGATAACAAGAGTCCTAGACAAATACGCCGGTGGGGAGAAGTCCTTGTCTTGATCGCCAAGTCTTGTGGAATCTTCCTTGTATGCGGTAGCCGTCCGAACTGGCCCATGAGTATACGACCACGGGGGTCCTCGGCCCAATCTAATAGATCGGGAGACGACATGGTGAGTACCCCCTAGTCCAGGACACCGTCACCTTCTATGAAGCAATGAGGACAATCCTCAGTTTATGGACCTAGTCCGCATAATTTCTACTATCATCTTTCAACTAAATTTTCTCTAGGAACATATCTAAACAGTAGAACTGAAGCGCGAGCTACGACATAATTTGCGAAGACCTTTTGACTATGTTCAGGATAATTAAGTTCATCTTATGAACTCCCACTCAGATAGACATCCCTCTAGTCATCTAAGTGATTACATGATCCGAGTCAACTAGGCCGTGTCCGATCATCACGTGAGACGGACTAGTCAACATCGGTGAACATCTTCATGTTGATCGTATCTTCTATACGACTCATGCTCGACCTTTCGGTCTTCCGTGTTCCGAGGCCATGTCTGTACATGCTAGGCTCGTCAAGTCAACCTAAGTGTTTTTGCTGTGTAAATCTGGCTTACACCCATTGTATTCGAACGTTAGAATCTATCACACCCGATCATCACGTGGTGCTTCGAAACAACGAACCTTCGCAACGGTGCATAGTTAGGGGGAACACCTTTCTTGAAATTTTAGTGAGGGATCATCTTATTTAAGCTACCGTCGTTCTAAGCAAATAAGATGTAAAACATGATAAACATCACATGCAATCAAATAGTGACATGATATGGCCAATATCATTTTGCTCCTCTCGATCTCCATCTTCGGGGCTCCATGATCATCGTTGTCACCGGCATGACACCATGATCTCCATCATCATGATCTCAATCATCGTGTCTTCTTGAAGTTGTCTCATCATCTATTACTTCTACTACTATGGCTAACGCTTTAGCAATAAAGTAAAGTAATTACATGACGTTTATGTTGGCATGCAGGTCATAAATAAATTAAGACAACTCCTATGGCTCCTGCCAGTTGTCATACTCATCGACATGCAAATCGTGATTCCTATTACAAGAACATGATCATCTCATACATCACATATATCATTCATCACATCCTTTGGCCATATCACATCACAAAACACTTGCTGCAAAAACAAGTTAGACGTCCTCTAATTGTTGTTGCAAGTTTTTTACATGGCTGCTATAGGTTTCTAGCAAGAACGTTTCTTACCTACGCCAAAACCACAACGTGAATTGCCAATTTCTATTTACCCTTCATAAGGACCCTGTTCATCGAATCCGATCCGACTAAAGTAGGAGAGACAGACACCCGCCAGCCACCTTATGCAACTAGTGCATGTCAGTCGGTGGAACCGGTCTCACGTAAGCATACGTGTAAGGTTGGTCCGGGCCGCTTCATCCCACGATGCCGCCGAATCAAGATAAGACTAGTAACGGCAAGATAATTGACAATATCGACTCCCACAACTACTTTGTGTTCTACTCGTGCATAGTAACTACGCATAGACCTAGCTCATGATGCCACTGTTGGGGAACGTAGCAGAAATTCAAAATTTTCTACGCATCACCAAGATCAATCTATGGAGTAATCTAGCAATGAGGGGAAGGAGAGTGCATCTACATACCCCTATAGATCGCTAAGCGGAAGCGTTCAAGTGAACGGGGTTGATGGAGTCGTACTCGTCATGATCCGAATCACCGATGATCCTAGTGCCGAACGGACGGCACCTCCGCGTTCAACACACGTACAGCCCGGTGACGTCTCCCATGCCTTGATCCAGCAAGGAGAGAGGGAGACGTTGAGGAAGACTCCATCCAGCAGCAGCACAATGGTGTGGTGGTGGTGGAGGAGCATGGTGATCCAGCAGGGCTTCGCCAAGCACCGCGAGATATGAGGAGAAAGAGAGGTAGGGCTGCGCCAGGGAGAGGTCAAGAACGCATGTGTTGGCAGCCCCAAAGACCTCAACTATATATAGGGGAGAGGGAGGGGGCTGCGCCCCACCTAGGGTTCCACCCTAGGGGCGGCGGCCAGCCGAGATCCCATCTAGTGGGGCGGCCAAGGGGGGAGAGGGGAAACTTGCCCCCCAAGCTAGGTGGGGCGCCCCCTTCCCAAACCCTAGGCGCCTTGGGCCCTTGTGGGGCGTGCACCGGCCCACCTGGGGCTGGTCCCCTCCCACACTTGGCCCATGCAGCCCTCCGGGGCCGGTGGCCCCACTTGGTGGACCCCCGGGACCCTCCTGGTGGTCCCGGTACGTTACCGATAAAACCCGAAACTTTTCCGGTGACCAAAACAGGACTTCCCATATATTAATCTTTACCTCCGGACCATTTCGGAACTCCTCGTGACGTCCGGGATCTCATCCGGGATTCCGAACAACATTCGGTAAGCATGTATATCTATTCCCTATAACCCTAGCGTCATCGAACCTTAAGTGTGTAGACCCTACGGGTTCGGGAGTCATGCAGACATGGCCAAAATAACTCTCCGGCCAATAACCAAAAGCGGGATCTGGATACCCATGTTGTCTCCCACATGTTCCACGATGATCTCATCGGATGAACCATGATGTCGAGGATTCAATCAATCCCGTATACAATTCCCTTTGTCTATCGGTACGATACTTGCCCGAGATTCGATCATCGGTATCCCGATACCTTGTTCAATCTCGTTACCGGCAAGTCTCTTTACTCGTTCCGTAACACATCATCCCGTGATCAACTCCTTGGTCACATTGTGCACATTATGATGATGTCCTACCGAGTGGGCCCAGAGATACCTTTCGTTTACACGGAGTGACAAATCCCAGTTTCGATTCGTGCCAACCCAACAGACACTTTCGGAGATACCTGTAGTGTACCTTTATAGCCACCCAGTTACGTTGTGACCTTTGGCACACCCAAAGTATTCCTATGGTATCCGGGAGTTTCACAATCTCATGGTCTAAGGAAATGATACTTGACATTAGAAAAGCTTTAGCATACGAACTACACGATCTTTGTGCTAGGCTTAGGGTTGGGTCTTGTCCATCACATCATTCTCCTAATGATGTGATCCCGTTATCAACGACATCCAATGTCCATGGTCAGGAAACAGTAACCATCTATTGATCAACGAGCTAGTCAACTAGAGGCTTACTAGGGACATGGTGTTGTCTATGTATCCACACATGTATCGGAGTTTCCTATCAATACAACTCTAGCATGGATAATAAACGATTATCATGAACAAGGAAATATAATAATAACCAATTTATTATTGCCTCTAGGGAATATTTCCAACAAGTTTCATCAGCACCATGGCGTGGTGACGGTGATGCTGATGTTACCGACGCAGGGCTTCGCCTAAGCACCATTATGATATGATCGAGGTGGATTATGGTGGAGGGGCATCGCACACGGCTGGGAGAGATCAATAAATCAACTTGTGTGTCTATGGGGTGCCCCTGGCCACGTATATAAAGGAGCGGAGGAGGGGGAGAGGGCCGGCCCCTATGATGCACCCTGGAGGAGTCCTACTCCCACTGGGAGTAGGATTCCTCCCCTTCCAAGTAGTAGGAGTAGGAGACAAGGAAGGGGAAGAGGGAAGAGAAGGAAGGCGGGGGCGCCGCCCCTCCCCCTAGTCCAATTCGGACTAGTCATTGGGGGGCTGCCTCTCTCTCTCCCCTAAAGCCCAATAAGGCCCATATACTTCTTCCCCCGTATTCCTGTAACTCCCCGGTACTCCGAAAAATACCCGAACCACTCGGAACCTTTCCGATGTCCGAATATAGTCATCCAATATATTGATCTTTATGTCTCGACCATTTCGAGACTCCTCGTCATGTCCCCGATCTCATCCGGGACTCCGAACTACCTTCGGTACATCAACACACATAAACTCATAATACAAATCGTCACCGAACGTTAAGCGTGCGGACCCTACGGGTTCGAGAACTATGTAGACATGACCGAGACACGTCTCCGGTCAATAACCAATAGGGGAACCTGGATGCTCATATTGGCTCCTACATATTCTACGAAGATCTTTATCGGTCAAACCGCATAACAACATACGTTGTTCCCTTTGTCATCGGTATGTTACTTGCTCGAGATTCGATTGTCGGTATCTCAATACCTAGTTCAATCTCGTTACCGGCAAGTCTATTTACTCGTTCTGTAATACATCATTTCGTAACTAACTCATTAGTTACAATGCTTGCAAGGCTTATAGTGATGTGTATTACCGAGTGGGCCCAGAGATACCTCTCTGACGATCGGAGTGACAAATCCTAATCTCGAAATACTCCAACTCAACAAGTACCTTCGGAGACACCTGTAGAGCACATTTATAATCACCCAGTTACATTGTGACGTTTGGTAGCACACAAAGTGTTCCTCCGGTAAACGGGAGTTGCATAATCTCATAGTCATAGGAACATGTACAAGTCATGAAGAAAGCAATAGCAACATACTAAACGATCAAGTGCTAAGCTAACGGAATGGGTCAAGTCAATCACATCATTCTCCTAATGATGTGATCCTGTTAATCAAATGACAACTCATGTATATGGTTAGGAAACTTAACCATATTTGATTAACGAGCTAGTCAAGTAGAGGCATACTAGTGACACTATATTTGTCTATGTATTCACACATGTATTATGTTTTCGGTTAATACAATTCTAGCATGAATAATAAACATTTATCATGAAATAAGGAAATAAATAATAACTTTATTATTGCCCCTTGGGCATATTTCCTTCAGGTTTCACTAGTGGCTTCTCTCGAGAAAGATAGCAAACGGTGGGTAAACAAATTACCGTTGGGCAATTGATAGAACCTCCAATAATTATGACGATATCCAGGCAATGATCATTACATAGGCATCACGTCCAAGATTAGTAGACCGACTCCTGCCTGCATCTACTACTATTACTCCAAACATCGACCGCTATCCAACATGCATCTAGTGTATTGAGTTCATGGAAAACGGAGTAATGCAATAAGAACGATGACATGATGTAGACAAGATCCGTTTATCTATTGCGTAGATATAGATCCCATCTTTTTATCTTTAGTAGCAATGATACATATGTGTTGGTTCCCTTTCTGTCACTGGGATCAAGCACCGTAAGATCAAACCCACTACCGGGCACCTATTCCCATTGCAAGATAAATATATCAAGTTGTCCAAAAAAAACCCAAATATCGGAGAAGAAATACGAGGCTATAAGAGATCATGCATATAAGAGATCAAAGAAACTCAAATAACTTTCATGGATATAAAAAGATATGACTGATCATAAACTCAAAGTTCATCAGATCCCAACAAACACACCACAAAAAGAGTTACATCATATGGATCTCTAAGAGACCATTGTATTGAGAGAGAGAGAGAGAGAGAGATGAAGCCATCTAGCTACTAACTACGGACCCGAAGGTCTACAAAGAACTACTCATGCATCATCGGAGAGGCACCAATGGAGGTGGTGAACCCCATCCGAGAAGGTGCCTAGATTGGATCTGGTGGTTTTGGACTCTGCGGCGGCTGGATGAATATTTCGTCGACTCCCCTAGGGTTTTTGGAATATTTGGGTATTCATAAAGCAAAGAGGCGGTCCGGGGGGCACCCGAGGTGGGCACAACCCACCAGGGCGCGCCTGGGCCTCCTGGCGTGCCCTGGTGGGTTGTCCCCTCCTCGGGACTCCCCCCAGGTGCAACCCGGCTCAACTTGTTCCTTTTGGTCCATAAAAAATTTCCGTAAAGTTTCGTGGCATTTGGACTCCATTTGATATTGATTTTCTGTGATGTAAAAAACGCGGGAAAAATAGGAACTGGCACTTGGCACTATGTCAATAGGTTAGTACCAAAAAATGATATAAAATGACTATAAAATGATTATAAAACATCCAAGATTGATAAAATAATAGCATGGAACAATAAAAAATTACAGATACGTTGGAGACGTATCAAAAGGTAATAGGCGTCGGATCACATAGATCAATCTTTTCAGTGATACTCAATCAATTTGGCTCTGGTTGGGTTTTTCCTCACTTGGGTTCCCTCAAAGTCGTCGGAGAAAGGGTTACTCTCAAATGACAAGTGTAAAGGTCTCTCTAGAGTAGCCAACCGATAAGTGGTTGTAGGGAGCGGCTATTTATAGCTAGGGGCAACCCGATATGAAATGTCATTAATGCCCCTTCAGACATGACCATTGTCGGCATGAGGTTCCACTCGACAGACAGAAAATTGAACTCTCAATTTCATTGGGGCCCTCAATTTCCTCATGATAGGTAGATCGCACTAGCAAAATCCTAACACCTCAGCATGACCAAATTCGTCAGCAACCAGACGAACTTCGTCACTCTCGCTAGCAAAGTCGTCAAATGTTCCGAAAGTTTCCAAAGCCTTCACTTGAAGCGGCTTGGGTATGTATAGATTTGAACATCACTTTGGAAATGTGAAGTATGTTTCACCTAGACCCACTTTGACAATGTGGTTTTTCGTATGACTCAAATAAGAAGAAAGAAACTACGAAAACAAAAGTCTTCAAGCTTCAAATTCTTTACATCAATTTCTTCAAAGGCCGTACCAATTTCTTCACTTGAAGAAAATATATTCTTACATGTCGTCTTTCCGTCGGTTAAACCAAATCTTCAGGGACTACAACTCATGAGTACACTCACAAACACATTAGTTCCTCAACTTATTTGTCTTCAATACTCCAAAACCACTGAGGGGTACTTGATGCACTTAAAGTTAGCCTAACACATACACAAGTGTAAGGGTGTGTGTTCGATTCCCGTAAGAGGCGTACTTTTCCGGTATTATTTTGCCCTACGGAATAGAACTTGCGCCCGTGTCGCATTCGTGGGCCGGCCCACGAGGGACTGTTGTGAGCCCCACTTCTCATTCACAACGTTGAAGACGCTGCATAGGAGCACCCGAGTACCGCGGACAGGGAAACGTGCACCCCACGCCCACTGTGCACCCTTTTGGGCCGTCCCATGTGCGGAGCTGGAAACCCACTTTTTTATTTCACTTTTCTCTTTTATTTTTTGTTTTTACAGTAAGTCGGGAATTCAAAGAAGTTCTAAATCAATAAATAATTTCAAAATTTTAAAAATGTTCAAGAAACCATAAAATGATCATGAATTTTGGAAAATAAATATCCATTGTTTTGAAAAAATGTTTTAGAAATCATAAATTGTTCACAATTTTGAAAAACTATTTGAATATTCAAAATATGTTCATGATTTTGAAAAATGTTTGTTTATTCCGAAATGTTCATGAAATGGAACAAAATTTCATCAATTCAAAAAATGTTGATGAATTTTTGAAAAGTGTTCACAAAAAACAAAAACATTTTCATTAATTTCCAAAATTGTTCCCAGAAAATCAAAAAAATAATTCATCGGTTCATAAAATGTTTGCTTATTAAAAAAGTGTTCATAATTTCGAAGAATGTTCATCATTTCAGAAAATGTTCGTGAATCTGAAAAGTTGTTCCCAATTTCATAAAATGTCATAGATTAAAAAAATCCCAAGTCTAAAAAATGTCCAAAATTTCAAAATATGTTTGACAATTTGAATTCAAAAACTATTCAAGTTAAAAAATGGCGAATTTCGAAAAAAATGGTCACGAAATTTTAAAAATTCTTGATTTGAAAAATGTTCACTAAAAAGAAAAAAGGAAAGTAAAAAGGAAAAATAATAAAAGGAAAACAATAAGTAACGTAAAAGAAAAACTATTCATGCATGTTGTAGCAACCCACACTTTTGCTTAGGCCAACTAGTATCACAGAGTTAGCCAGACCAAACCTGCATGCCAATTTTTCATTTGCTGGCTGCTTCACACTTCACAGCAAAAGGAAAAAAGAACTAGCTACAAGTTTCGAGTCGTGCGAGCGTACGTGCGTGAGGGCGACCCTGCAGTGTTCTTGCCTATAATTGACCATTCAACGTACTGACATCGCAGCTGTTCAACATAGCCAGCTCGTCTAAATCCAATTATGATCGACCCGTCTTACTTTTCGCAGTGCTAGCTAGCTGTGTTGAAACCGGTTGCGTGCGCGCGCAGCAGTGTGCCGGATACGTGAAGGGAGACGGGAAACTCGCGGGCAGCCGGGCCACCGGACACGATGGAAATAAACGACCGATGACGCGCGCGGCGCCCGGGTCGCCGTCGGAGGAATTATTGGCGTGCATGGTGCATGCAAAAAGTGACCACGGAGCGTCTCACAGCACAGCAAAGCAGCATGCATGCATGCATGCATGTATGGCTGCTCTGCTCTGCTTGCGTACCCAAAAATCGACGGTGGCTAGCGTGTATCAGCAGCAGCTGGGAGGTCACCTTCCTTTGGCCGCCGAATGCCGGTACATCGGCAGCGCCTTTATGTACACGGATTTAGACCAATTTATTCCTCGCCAAAAATAAATAAATAGATAAATAGACCGATTACTTTAGTGTGATTGTGCACACATCTGACTCTAGCAACAAAATGATATACCATGCATATTGTGTTCAGCTCTGTGAAAGTACCATTTCTTCCTCGCAAAAAAGAAAGAAAAAGAAAATACATTTCTTTTAGAGAAACGGTGAAAGTACAATAATTCATCCATGTGGCATTTATGTGCCGGTGGGTTGTCCATTCCGATCCACTTTGTTTTACACATTTATGTGTCATGGGGGCGGCTGGACTATCAGCTCGATAAGCGCGCTGTGCTTGAGCAAAGCACCTCGAGCTCTCGAAGAGTGGTCTCGACTCTTGAGAGGTTGTGTGCCTCTCCGATGAGTAGGCTGTCATGAGCCATGATGACCACACCAACGGAGGTTTTTTGATCGGATTTAGGATGGTTTGCTATTGTTGGCGTAAATAGGTTTACCATGTTGCTTCATGTGTGTTGTCACTTGGTGGTAAGTTGGTCGTGGATGAGACCCCTTCCCCAAGTTCATCGAAAGAGGGGGGGGGGGGGATGCCTTTCCTAAAGAGGCTTGATGTCGGTGATGATGACACTCTGTTTTTCTTGTCCTTGGAGGCATCATCGAATAGTTAATCTCCTACTCCATTGGACCATGGCTGCTCGAATTTTGTGGAGGCCGCAATGCGTGCCGTAGTGGGTTGACCCCACCCCTTGGGGCTTGGTGGAGTGATGGTGAGTTCACAAAGATTTTTTTCAATAGGGTTTGGTGTCGACGACGATGCACCCAATCGATGCTATTCCCTTTCATGGAGGTGTTTGTGAGAGCTTCTTTCACACCCTTTCATTTGGCTCAGTGCTCTTAAGGTTAAAGCTTAGGGTTGGATGACGGCACCTGCCGGTGGTTGTGTTTGACTTTGGAGGCTGGTTTTATTTCGTGGAAAAGGAGGATCATAGAGGCGTCTAGATGGAGCGCCAGTGTTGTGCTTTGCATGCGCATCATCGTTGGATAGTGCTCTAGTCCTAGGTTAGCTAGGTGGCTTTGCCATTGTCGGAATTTTAGCATGCTTGTCTAAATCTACTTCGACCTACCGTTTCTCGTAATTCAGGCAAATTCATTCTTCTTATTGAAGTACAAGAACACTTTGCCCTCAGACAAGGTTGTTCAAACAATAAAGGGGAATTTTATTTCATAGAACTTACATATTCTTCTCTTAGTCATGGTGTCATGGCGCGGGCAACGAAAGGAGTTGTACAATTAACCTTGAGTTTGATGCACATGCTAAAACCTCAGCTTGAGGAGCAAAAACCGGACACTACAAATTTATTCAAAACGACAAAGCCGGCTGGCAACTAGCCAGTACACTACATCGGCCTAATTAGGGTTCGATTATTAGAAACCTTGTGCACATAAATAGACAATCGCTCCTCCGTGCATGGGCATGGACAGCAAGGAAAAGGCGCAATGCATATGTACGTACACCCTTAAGTGTCTCCCAAACAAACCAAGGCCATGATTATTCCCTCTGCTCTGCTAGTTATACTATGCAAGCTCACGACGGATGCGTGTCTCGCTACTTGGGGCATGTCTCGTTCGAACTGGCTATGATGAGATACGCGCGTTTTCCCCTTGCGATTTGAGGACACTCACAATGATGGTGCATGCATGTGTACGTCTCTATGATTATCTTCCTGAATTAGCTTCAAATTCGGTGGCAAATGAAGCGCTGCCGACCATATATAGTACTTCTACAAAGTTACGGCAGACAAGCACAGCTAAACGATGGACCTGGCTAGCTAGTAGTAGGCCTAGAGCTAGCTTATGTTTCTTCCACGGTTAATAATCAGATCTTGAATCTCTAGTTCTACGAAATTTCTACGCGACGTTCCATCGACTATTTGGCGATTTTCCGCTGCGACGCATGATTATGGATTTGTGCCCTACGCAATTTCTTCATTAAGTTTCATGTGTATAATCGTTCGGTGGCCAGAGTTTGGCTTGCTACTGCTGACCTAATCTCTTCCACCAGTGGTATTTGAGTCTGTGTGTCATGTTGGTGTTAACTTGTAGGGATGCAAGCAGTGGTCTATATGATTCAGAGAATTTTAGTTTGTAGCAAAATAATAAGGACGAGTTGTTTCATTCATGTTAAATTTTCCTGAAGATTACTCTATAGGAAATTCTTTGGTCACTCCAACCTTCAAGGACCCTATGTCTAAGATGGCATGCCACTTCAATTATGCTTTTTGGGTATTTACGAGCCTTACACTTGCCAATGAATCGTTCCTTCCTCCATAAAAAAGACTAAGGCCTCTTTTGGTTCATAGGATAGGATTATCATAGGAATAGGAATCTTGTAGGAAATGAGATGACATGTATCTCAAATCCTATGAGTAGGACTAGAAAACAAGATGTCATTTGGTTGACACCAAAGGAATTTTTCCATTGAGTCTAGGCTCTTTTTTATTTTTCTATGAAATGTGGAGGATAGGAACCAATCCTATGTAGGAATAGGAATCCATTCCTATAAACCAAAGGGCTCTAAAGGAAAAAATTCTATAAGAATCCTATCCTCTAGAATTCCTATGAAATTCCTTTGGGAGACCTAAGATGTGAATTCAAAAAAAAAAGACTAAGATGTGGCGACCCTTCCTTTTTTTCATGACGCATGCATGCATGCATGCACTTGCTAGTATTTCTTGCAGAGTTTCTCCGCCAGCATGCATGAAAATGTGCTCAGCCGTAGATATTGCTGCACGCATGATGTATTGCCACACACAAGAGTCGGAGAACTCGAGTCTAGCTGCATGATGCATGCAACCAATCCCCTTGTCACGCACATCCATTATTATCCGCGCGCGTATGTACACGGTCCGACGTCTATCGATCTCACGGCCACTTGCCACATGAACGAATGGCCGGGCAGGGCGCGTACGTCGCTGGCTCGCTCGACCAAAGGCCGGCGGCGGCGCCCCCGCGTGAGCTCACGGGTCGTCAGGGCGCGCAAGCAAACGACCGACCGGCGCGCGCGCGCGGCGCCCGCACTCTTTTCCCCCGGATCAGATCACCCCTCGCGCACGTACGTAAGGATAGCAACGACCCGGGGCATCAGCCTCTTCCTCCGGAAGATAGACAACGCACCCACGTACGCACTTCACAGTTCACACGCAGGCGATCGAGCAAGGTGGTAGTACCTCTTCCTCCTCAAGGTCGATCTATGCGCGCATACGAGTTGTACGCTGCGAGTTGAACAGGATCTGGGTCGTGTGGCTGCAACGCGCGCAGTGTTCCCGGGCGAGCTTTGAATTGATCCGTGACTGACTCAGGCTGCCGTCCGGTACATGCCGGGCGTGCTGCAAGATCGCGTCTATGTTCCTGGTCATGAGTCATGGGTCAACAACTGCGTCGGACTCACGAGCGCGCAGCGTGCTGCAGCGACGCATGCCAGCGGTCGCTAGACACGCATGACTCCCGATCAAAGGCTGCGAGTATTGATTTTCCTTTTCGTTTACTTTCCTGCATGCATATCCAGCTTAATTCACTGTCTGATTGATCAATGCAAAATGCAAGACGTATACCGCTGCCTGCCTCGAACTCCGACCGACGTATTGCAGTCCCCCTGGATGAATTCCTAGCTACATGCCTAAGCTAGCTCAATTCATCGTCCGACTGATCAATGCAAAATGCAAGCCGGATACCCCGAACTCTGACCGACCTGCCTTCCCTTCTACAGCAAGCTACCTGTATGAGAAACTGAGCAGCAGTTCTGCACATTGAATTTGACCACGACCAAGCTCGCACTTAGCACGTCGGAATTCTAAACATGTACGCAAGATGTAGTCCAACTGTTGAAGAATCACCGGAGGCGGAGAGAATCTGCAGGTACGTAACGTGGTCATGCTCATGCATCGATCGACCGGGGGTCAGCAGATTAACTACCGCCCCGGCCGGCGACGCGTGAAACTGGTCCCGGGCGGAGGAGCGGTGCATGTCTTTCTCTTTCACACACAGTAGTACTAGTAGCTACCTAGCCCAGCGTGCGTAGGTCCGACTCCGGCGTGCACACACACGAATCCTTGACCAGCATCGCATCGGTCGATCAGGCAGGCCGCCACATGGAAGGTCGGGTAAAGGGCAGGCCGCCACCCATGTCACGGCGTACCACAGCCCAACAACTCTCGCCGGCGTAAGAACATCCATCCTCCTGCATGCATGCGCTCAAACGGCTGCGGGAGCAAGAGCTCCCATCCCTCCAAGCGATGCACATAATCCCACCCGCTAATCAGCCCACCCAATATTATTCGGACCGAAGCAGCGAAGGTTGTGCACACTACTCCCTCCGTTCCAAATTACTCGTCGTGATTTTAGTTACTCCCTCCGTTCAGAAATACTTGTCTTAGAGATGGTTGTATCTTCCCCTATTTACTAATAAAGCAAATAGTGCTTCTGGTCATACGTCATTAGAATTATCCCTGAAGTTGATACAAATTACCCACCATGCCACCCGTAAGTATTTCTCAAAGTCGCGCTGGATTGATATCCTCATGTAACCATATCGAAGGTGTAGTGCGGTGGCTAATGCTTTAATCCTCCAGGTAAGAGACCTGTGTTCGATCCAAGGCTCCACCACATTTTCTTTTCGTTTCTCATTTCTGTTTTGTGATTTTCCTTCTATACATTAATTATTAGGGATTTTCAAAAATTCAAAAGGTTGCGAATTTTGTTAAGAAATAAAACATTGGTGAATTCAAAAATGTTCTCGAAAGCATAAAATGTTCTTGATTTAAAAAACTCCTATTTTTTTATTTCTTTTTTGCCTTTTTTTTCTCATATCCGTTTTTTTCTCGTCTTTAAATTAATTCGGGATTTCAAAAATTTAAAAGATTGTGAGTTTTGCTTTTTTTTTTGAGAAATCATAAAATTTCTGTGAATTCAGAAAATGGTCGGGAAATCAAAATGTTCGCAATTTTTAGAAAATTGTTTGCATGTCATAAAGAAATTCTCGATTTATAAAAATATGTTCATGAAATAAAATAATGTTCATGATTCTTAGAAAATGCTTGTGTATTCAACACGCTTTTGGGAATTGGAAAAAATGACCATGAAATTTTAGAAAAGGATCAAAAAAAATCAAACAGATCCATTGAAACAGATATGTAAATAACGAACAAAACAAACCATAGATCCGGAGAAGTTATTTTATTATTTTATTTAGTTCATCGCACATGGGGTAAAAAAAGAATTTATGTGTTCTTTACAACGTTGATCCCCAAAAAAATGACACATTTTTCAATGGGTTAGTTTTTGTAAGCTATATGAAATGACTAAATGTTTAATTTACTTCCATACATATCTATGTTTATTGTGGTATTATAGTTTTACAGGTCATGAAAAACACCACGACGCTAGCTAAAGTCGAGACACATGATTCATCATTCTACCTTAGGCAGGATCTATCAATACAGTTTGCTCAGGCAAAAAACATTTTGTTGTGACGCCTTAAGAAATAAAGTCGTCATGAGACCATCACATTTTCAGTTTTTGAAATGACTTTTTAAAAGTCTCTTATCTCATTATGACATGATTTTGATGTACTTTATGAAGTGATATTTTAAAAGGTTGTATCTCATCCTTGCATAATTTGCATAAACTGATTTATTTTTCTCCCGTGGCAATGCACAGGCCTATTTGCTATCTAGAACTAAAACAAGCCTAGATACAATCATTTTTAGGACAAGTATTTCTGAACGGAGGGAGTAGAAGATAAGGGCGAGCAACATCACCTGCCAAACTATTTGTACTAGAAATGACACGGTACACACGAGAGCCGAGTCTCGCCGGGCGCGCTGCAGAGCTTAGCTTAGGGCATCTCCAGCCGCACCCCCAGGAAGGCCTCCCCAGGCGTTTTTTTTGCGCCGGCGCCGAAAAAACGGCCCAGTCGCGCCCCCAGGAGCCCGGTTTTCGCTGGCCTAGGCCGAAAACAGCGCCGGCGGACCCAGGCCGAACCCGGCGCGCTGGGGGGCGCCCGGGGGCGCCGGGGCGAACTGTTTTGGCACGAAAAACCCGCGGGTCAGCCGCGTCAGGGACACGGCGGCTCGTCTTCCCCCCAACTGCCTTGGTTCCCGCGAGGAATTAATGGCAAGGCTGCCGCCGGTCAGCCTTGCCATTGATTCCTCACGGGCGGCGCGTCTCGGGACGGTGCGCCGACGCCTCCCCTCCCTCGCACGCGTACACACGGCGCGGAGCGGCTATAAAAGCCGGCGGTTCTCGCCGGTGCCCACACCATTCGCCCCTCGCCGCCGCCTAGCCCCCTCTCTCCGTCTCCGTCTTCCTCTCCCGAGCGCCACCGGCAGCCCCTCTCTCTCCCTCTCTACCACCGCCGGGCCCGTCGCCATGGCAGAGCGCTTTCCCGGAGACGAGGCGGCGGCGAACGGCTTCGGCCGGCGTTCGCTCCGCGAACAGGAGTCCTGGCTCCTGTTCCAGGCGAACATCTCGGCGCCGCCGGACATGCGCGCCGGGCCGACGGGGTGGCGGCTCGGCGACGGGGGAGTGCCCGTTCCCCTGTTACCCGACGCCGCGGCGAAGCCCACGTACTTCGCCGAGGAGGTCGAGGTCGCGCGCGCCTCCCTGACCGACGAAGAGCGCTCCCTCCCCCAGTACGCCGTCGGCAATCACGCGGCTTGGGCGGCGTACTTCCAGCGCCGCCAGCAGCAGCGCCTGGCCTCCACAACGACGCGCCGGTGGTCGGCGGCGTGAAGAACATCGTGGGGCGCCACCTGTGGTGGGGCGTCCCGGGCCGCACGCTGGAGGGTGTGCTGACGCACCTCGACGGCGGCAACAACCCGCCGTTGACCTATCCTGCGACGGGGGCCGCCCCGTCGCAACACCGACGCGCATGGGTGCCAAGGAGGTTCGCCTCCTCCTCGTCTTCCTCCTCTCACTCATCTTCCCACTCCTCCGGTTCTCCGGCGCTTTTTGGCGTCAAGGCCGAACCCGCGGCGGAGACGCCAATCAGTCGGCGCACTCGCAGCGTCGGCATCGTCATCAACGAGGGCGGCCGGCGCGCCCCCTCCTCGTCGGCTCCTCCGCGCTTCGTCAAGCTGAAGATGGAGCCGGGGCTGGCGCCGGTGGAGGCGGAGTTCGACGACGACGACGCGACCCTAGAATGGGCGCGCGAGGACTCCATTGCAATGGAGAAGGCGCGCCGGGAGAAGGAGAAGGAGCGCCAGCGCGCCGCCCTGCGCCGCTTCGAGGAGCGCTGACGCGGCCGCGTTGAAGACGGGGTCGTCGTCTTATGCGACAGCGACGACGACGACGACGCGCCGCCGCCAGTCCGCCATGATGACGCCGGGCAGTGGTCCAGCAGGGGCGCCCGCGTGAAGGAGGAGAAGGCCGACGACGACGATGGCGGTGACAGCGGCGACGACTTCAGCCCTTTTTTTTAGATTGGGTTAATATAATAAAAATGCACGAATTTCACCGAAATTTGTCATGTTTGATCGAAATTTAACTAATTTTTATTATAACTTCGCCGAATAGTGCTTCTTTTTAATACGCGCCTGAGAACGGTCCTGTGGACCGATGGCTGGGAACCGACTCATCCTCAGGCGGCGCTTTTAGACGCCCTTGGAGGGAGCGTTCCCCGTGGCGACCGGGGCATTTAGGAGCGCCGCGAAAGGCAGGGGCGCCGTTTGCCAAATCGAACGAGGCCAGCCAAGGGCGCACGGAAATTATCGTTTCTTGGCGAGGATGATGGTACTATGGCCTAAAAAAATGAAAAAAGAATCGAGGCCCTCCTCGGTCGTCGCTCGTCGCGTCGAGGCGCAGGGTGGGAGGGAGGGAGGGACCACCGTGTGCGGGAGGGGGGCGGTGGGGCCGGGCGCACCACCCACGGGGGTTGCATGCTCGCTCGATTGCTTGCTCCGCTTGCGTTGCATGGCCCCACGGCGTGGGCCCGGGTTTCGTGGTAGGCGCCACACATGCAGCAGCAGCGGGATCGCCTCGCCTCGCCGGGGAAGGGAAGGGATCGGCATCGTCGCGCCTAGCTAGCTAGCCCCGGCGCCCGCGTGGGCCCGCCCCCTCTCCCGTGGGCACGCATCGCTCTCCCCCTCCTGCCGGGTGCTGGCTAGGTCAAATTTCCCCGAGTTTTGCCCACCTCCATCGGTCGACACATGCCCCTGCTCCTGAGTCGGATGCTCCTCTTTTTTTTCTCCAGAAAACAAAAAAGGAAGGAGTATGGTGCTCCTTTGATTGGCCCAAACATCTATCCATCCCCGGCCTCGAGTTCTGGACGATGGTGAAGACCCTGGCAAAAGTTGACCCTGCTGAACAAACTTTTCTTTTCGCGAAAAAGAGGATTGCCCCCGGCCGACCCTGCTGAGCACGACCAGATCACCAAGGTACAGAGGCAGGGCTGCTCGATCCATGTACATTAGGACAACTCCACCTCGCGATTCTATCCTATCCGGTCCTGTCTGTTTAAGGTAAAACGAATAAAAGACACGGTCCAGCGCGCGACGGCCCAGAACCATCTTGTCCGTTTTATGTCTGGACCGATTCATTTTGAGCGCAAACTTGCGCCGGGTTTGATTCGTGACGGACACCAAACGGACGCGCGCCTCGTCCGCATCGGGGCCGCGTGGCAGGCGGCCACCTACCTCCCACCCGTCCACATCAATGCACACGAGCGGGTGGCCCCACCAGTCATCCGCACGTCGAACGGTCGCCGTCCTTCTTTAAGTGGGAAGCGTGGACGAGTCGTCGTCCACACTACCCCACGCCATCCCGCGGCCTCCTCGAAACCCAACAACCCCAGTCCCAAACCTTATCCAACACCTCGCCGGACGGCCGCCCGCAGCCATGGGCCGCAAAGGCAAGCACGACCGCGAGGCTGGTTCCTCGTCGGGACGCCGCCGCGAGCCCGCGTCGCCATCGCCACCATGTTGGGCCCCGCGCCGCCCGCCTTCTCCATCGCACCCACGTCCGCCGGCGAGCGCGACCGGCATTATATCCGCGCGTCGGTGTGCCACCGTTATTGGGAGACGAGGACGCCACTCCCCTGGAGCGACGTCCATCTCCCCAATAACTGGCATCTCTCCGCCGATCGGGTCCCGATCCCGACGAGCGGCCGTGCGCGCCACACGGAGATCGAGCGCCGCCGCCGCCTCCTTCCCGACGACCTCTTCTACGACCCCAGGTACGCCCCCGACTCCGGGCTCTGGGACACCTAGTTTCGTCACGAGCACGACACCAGGCGCGCGTCGTTCTTCGCCGGCACCTCGACGGGGCCGCGGCGGCCACGACAAGAGCGCGCAGCGCCTGCTTCCCAGGAGCGCGGGCGTAGGCGGGTGCGCGGCGTCACGCCCACGCCGTCGCCTTCCCCGTCTCCATCGCCACCTCCCCTCCTCGCATGACAGCGGAGGAGGAGGCCCGTCTCCTGCAGCGTGCCATGGACGACTCCATGAACACGCACGATGAGCACCAGTGGGACGGCCTGGAGGAGACCATGGCCCTCTCTGCCGCCGGGGACGTCGCCTTCCCGGAGCTGCAGATGGCGGCCGTCACGGAGGAGGCGATGGAGAAGGACCCGCCGGCCGCATTCCAGCAGCTGCTGGGCCAGGGGTGGGGCTGGTCCTGCACTACTCCGGAGATGGTCGCCGGCATGGGCGTGAACTGGTGCCCCACTCCGCCGCGGTCACCGGAGCAGGAGGCATCGCCACGGGAGGAGGTGGTGCAGGCACCTCCGGCCGTCCAGCCCGCCCCCGTCTACCACGCACCGCCGGCCCACCTGTGGACGCCGCCGGCCTACGTTGACCTCGTCAGCGACGACGACGACACCGGCGGTCAGTGAAGACGGCGACGGCGACGGTACCGACGGGCGCGGCACGAGCGCGCGGGAGGCATTTTTTTATTTTGTTTTTATGTGTTAATTATGAAAGTGGGCCTTTTAAGTGGCCGTGGAAACTGGGCCGTTTTGTGGCCGACTCTATATATGTTTTATATTTTTTTAAATGCGTTTATTTACTTTTTTAGTTATTTCATTCTAGTTTTTATATTTTTTATTCACGTGCATCTCGGACACGATTTCGGATGCGGCCGCATAATGGACGTACGTACAACCTATCTGACAAAGCCGGACACGGACGAACCCATCGGCACCAAAAAAACAAAATCCGGCCAATCCAAATATCCGTTTGGGGTCGCGCGCCTCCCTCGTCCCGAGTGAGTCATCGATGCTGGCTCGTTGCTGGTCGCCGTTCGTCGAGTTAGGCCGGCCATGGTGATCTGTGGCCAAAGAAGACGCTGGGTTTGACAGGCTATGACAGACGACGATAGGGAGCGGTTTGTGGAACACAAGGAGATGACAAGATTGAAGAAAGCCTATCCCGAACATGTACTGCGACGTATGCCTCGGCGCTTAATTACCTCCAGAGCAAGCACAGTGGATGCATGTGTGCACGGTTCGAGGCCGCACCAGCGTGCTTTTTCCGCGTGCCAAGTAGAGTACTCCCTCCGGTCCTTTTTACTCTGCATATTAGGTTTGACCGAAGTCAATCTTATTCAACTTTAGCCAAGTTTATACAAAAAATTATAGACATTCATATAACAACACCAATATTATTAGATTTATCTTGGAATATATTTTTATATTATATTTATTACATATTATAGATGCTAATAATTTTTAATATAAATTTGGTCAAACTTAGCAAAGTTTGACTTTCGGCAAATTCAATGTGCAGAGTAAAAAGGACCGGATGGAGTACGTACTACAGGACGGTAGGAGTAATTCTGCTGGCTGCTGCACACACCACGTACAGGCACAGCGTGTTGATTCGTTTTTACGTACTACCCTTGAGTGCATGCACTATACCACAGCGGCACGTACGTACTACAGTGGAGCAGATTGCACGTACGAGATAAAGCAGCCGGCAGCGATGGCAGTGGCCACGCTCTAGGCTGAAGCCGCGGCATGCGCAGCCCGAGCCGAACCGATGGCAAGCAAAGCCGCCGGAAGGCCCGGAACCACAAACGCTGTCCTGTGCTCTCCTCACCGCCGCAGAGGCGCACACCAATCTGCAGCAGCCATCTACGGGCGGCAGGAAGCAGGCAGCGCCATTAATGCCGTCCCTCGAAGTGAGCACAGGGCCGAGCAGTGTCCATCTACGTCGCCG
This sequence comes from Triticum aestivum, assembly GCF_018294505.1. Lineage (NCBI taxonomy): Eukaryota > Viridiplantae > Streptophyta > Magnoliopsida > Poales > Poaceae > Triticum > Triticum aestivum. The sequence continues at coordinate 583,635,539 of NC_057800.1, forward strand.
TCCTCCCTTGCCCTTTCCGAGAGCTGCCCAAGTTACCGTTCGGTACAAAGATGACAATACAGCCACCGTTTTGCCACGAATTTCTACCGAACGGCCGCCGGCCGTAGGGTATTCGCGCGCTAGCCCAATTAGCCGTTCCATGATCTCCCGTGCTACGGGTTGAGCACGCACTATCACCGTCGCTAGAAGGGTTGGACGCACTTTGTCGCGCCGTTGACTTTTGTCAAGCCTTTTAAGTTTAATCAAATTTACAGAGCAATGTATCAAAATCCAAATTCTCAAATCCACATGATTAGATCATCATAAAATGAATTTTCATATTTTTTTCTAATATTCTGGATGCCGATATTTTATGCTCTAAACTTGTTCAAGGCTAAAGAAATTCGACTTAAAAAAACTAATATCCCTTATATTTTGACACTAATGGGATATTTAATTTCGCTGGTGGAGGAGATAATAGAGTGTGTTTACTTTTATTTATATTTTATGGTGATTTGATGGGTCTTTCTTAGTGTGGTTCTGTGTTATCCACCAATCAATATATATTTATATGGAAAGAGATTTGTGTTCGTGGCTGCATGTGTTATCATTTTTTTGAGGGTGTGCCAGCCTAGGCGATAGTGCAACGCCTAGTCGACACGCGAGAGGCCCAATAGCAAGCTACTGTGATGGCCTCTTCCGCATAAAAAATAAATTTAATATTATTGTGGGCATGTAGCCCACATATATCCATTTGTTTTTTCTAGGTGATGAAAGGGTGCACGGGATTGATATATATTTTATGGGCCGGTTGTCGCTGATTGATTAAAAAATCAGTTACCTGGTCAAAATCGTAAACCAAATTCAAAATTGAATACCTCAACTGAACGAAATAGCTTCAACATTAGGAGGCATAGGGAATTAAAAGAATTGAACAAGAGAGCTCCTTGAGAAGTTCTTGACCCTGTCAAAATCAGATAACCTAATTCTAAATTAAAGACCTCAATTAATTAATTAATTAATTAATTATAATAAAAAAGTCTCCAATTAATTATGAAGCCTTAAAAATAGAAGCACAATATACGGTATAAAAGAATGGGTCTGTTTAGGACTCATCTAGATGTGACATAGTTGATTTTCACTCTGTTTGTGATCTATTTTTTTTGTCCTAGTTTTTTGTTTCTTGTTGCTGCATTATATATTTGTGGAAGGTTAGATGTGACATCCTTAAAAAACATCTAGATGTGAATTAGGCAAACTGTAAAAGAATTAAATGAGAGAATTTTAAAAAAATTATTAACCCAATAAATTTTGGGTGACCTAATTTTAGTTTTGAAGATCTCAATTGAACGTGGACTCTTATTCTAGGCTTCCGGTGGGAAGGGAGGATACGGCAATCGCCAGGCAGCTATACGTGCGATCGACGGTGACGGTCTGCTTAGACAGACCCAATTCGTCCTCGCCATTTTCCAGGTCACGGTCAAGTTGTCAACGTTATCCCCCTCGTACGTTCGTTCAAATGCATATACGTCCGTCTCCTCAGTGCGTATTCGAAGGAAGGGCCGCGGAAACATCCGGTGTCCTTCCTACACACATTAAGCCAGGGGCACGTACCGACGACCCATGCGACCTTATCAGGCACGCCCGCCCATGTCCGCTTCTTCTGCAGGAGATGAAGATGAATACGCACACAGTTTGCCTTTCAAGATATATACCTTATCCGTCACGTAATATAAGAGCGTTTTCGACACTCCACCGGATGTTTCCGTGTGCGGCGTAGGGACACGCATGAACTTGCACGATCCATACGGCTTTAGCGTGTACCATCAGTACATGCAAAATTGTCAGATAAACTAAGCATGGGGTGCGTCCGTGCGTGCAGTGACACGCACGCATGAACTTTCACGATCCATACGGCTTTAACGTGTACCACCAGTACATGTAATTTGTCATAAGGTTAAGCCGATCCACCGGGCGCTCCGCATGCATGTGGTATTTCCCGTCCGAGCACCTGACCGGCCCGATCGACCGCCACGCGTACTAGCAGGTACGCATGCGTGCGCGGGCCGTCTGAATTAGCAAACCCCACCAAACGCATCGCCGCGTGTTAGACGACCCACGGGACGGAACCGGGGGCACGCACGGTGTGTTCGTTCCTCCGATCGAGAAGCAACTCGAAAGCAGATGGATGCATGCAAGTCCACGTGGCCTAAACTTTTTTTCTTTGTACACAATACATACGCAAGCACTATATATACGCGCATAGACCGTCCCCTATGAACGCACAACGCATACACATCCTATCGCTGTGAGCACATCCGAGAGACAAAACCAGCATACCATCATGAGCTTTTACAAAGACATCGTAGGCGCCTCGTATTCGACGGGAACATCTCATCCCACTCAACGCGCAAACCCTGCAATCAATCCAGGTTAAATGCCCATTCGATCAGCTCCTCTTTTTCCCCTAGGGTAAAAGAGTTTTATTCCATATGAATGAATAGGGTTACACTCATATCGATCAGCTCCACCCCCTTTTCTTCAAGTAAAAGAGTTTTATTTCATATGAATAGAATTGCAGCCCTATTGATCAGCTCCTCTCCTAGTGTCGTGCCCGAAATTATGCCTAGCTAGCTGGTGGGCAAATATACGGTGGGCGCCAGTGTCGTCTTCTCCCTTTTTTTTATTAAGCTTTTCTATACAGAACCGAGGGGGGGAGACGAGGCAGTGGTGACCGAGTCGGAGCTGGGTGAAAGATTAGCTAGTTAATTGCACCGCATGCATGCACAGCTTGATTCTTGACTTGTCGTCCACTGAGAACTGCATATTCTTGTTCACAAAGCATACTAGTTAATCAATCATACTCGGATCACGGCAGTACGCTGGTTTAATAATTAACAATAAATCCGCGATGGCGACTTGTCCACTTTAAATATTTCCTGCGCTCTGTACCATGATCGCGCGGGAGAATAGGGACAAGCTGCCGGAATATACCTAGAGGTTTAGAGAGGGAGGGAGAGGGAAGGTGGAGGATTAGATTACTGATGAGAGGAAGAGAGATGGAAGGGGGGAGGGTGAAGAACTAAAGATGGCAAATAAGACGAAAGCGGTGGCGGAATCGGATCCGAGACAGAAACAGTAAGCGAGAGATGCACGGAGATGCCCAAGATGGAAATGCATCTTTAGCTTTTATAAGTTTTAACCCAAGTTGGGCGTAGTTTTTGTGTCTGGTTACATCATGTACCTAGTCTTTTAACACCGGCCGCGTCTCTTAGAGTAGTAACTCTTTTATCCAAGCGGACGAACCGCATAGCACCCTGTAACAAATGGTCTTGTTATCGTAGAATAGAAAACAAAGACTGCGTAGGTAAGGCAACTACTGACATCGCGTGCAAGTGGTAGTCGTCTCCTCCTGGATAATAATTTGACTAAGAAACATATTTTTCGCAAAAAAAGGACTAAGAGACATGTGTGTTAGTGCATGATGATTGTTTGAAAAGTCTTTTTTTGACAGATTACACTAGGAATTTTGTGAGCGGATATTCAAAACGCCCACCAGGAGCACATGATCCTGAATAATTTTGCTAATGTTCACGAGGAAAATCAACATGCATTTGTTCGCGTCCTTTTGGATGTATGTAATTTTCATGGAGAAAACATGCGACATGTGCTAAAAACAAACTTATCACTTGAAAATTTGCTTTTTGGAGCACCAAATTTTGTTTTGTTTCTCACATCACAACATAAGTCATTTATTCATCTAACTTTACATGTAAAAAAGGACGCACAAATTAAGATTTTTAAGATATTTTTCTACTGTTTTACTGTTTATCCGGGAGCCAAAACTTTGTCCCTCTTTTGTGAGATATATTCGCTATGCTTGAGTATGCTAATTCCAAAAATTATGCTATGTATGAGTCACCACTTTTTTTATCACAATTTCCACCTTTTATGCTCTATGCACAACTAAGTCTTGTAGAAGAATTACAATAAATAAATTATACTACTCCGTCTGACCCATATTAATTATGCGGCAATTAATATGGATCCGAGGGAGAAGAATAGTATATTTGTGTACTATTTGTGCCCAACATTTTTCTACTACTTCATTCAATGGTTTATCTCACCTGGTTTTTAGATACTCAGTATTAATATCAGATATACTTCCTTACATAATAAATGAAGGTGAAGAGATAAAAGATTACAGTGATGCAATTGAAGCGAAAAGAGCCGAAAATATAGGGGGCTCCCTCTAGCTCTAGAGAGAGAAAATAGGCGCCCATGCGGGCGTGCCCAATAGCGTTGCTCCCTGTACCTTTCAGCTTTATAATCCCCCCACAAATCTCTCCCCACTCCCTCGCCCTCCCCTCTCTCTCCTCCCTCAAAACTCTCCCTCCCTCCCTGAAAATTCTCCGCATACTGGGTGCCCAAGTGGTGCCGGCATCTCGCTGAGGCGCGCGCGAGAGAGGGACAGAGAGAGATTCTCCCCTGTCTCCACTCCCCCGCCGCTCCACCGAGACCCGCCGCCGAGCCGGGAGGAGGAGCTGCAGCTCAGCTCCGTCGCTGTTCAGCCCCCGGCCCCGAGCTGATCGACCCGCCGGCGGCGAGATTCGGCCAGGTAGCTCCTCTTCCTGCAGAATTCCGGGTCCTTTTGGGCGCGGGGACGGTGATCCGGGGCGCTCCAGTGGTGGAATTGTGTGTTTTGCCTTTTTCTTTCTTCGGCCGGGTTCGGCCCCGTGGGAATTTTCCATTCTGGGGGCACGAGGAGTGGTGTTTACGCCTTTTTGTCTGCTTGTCTAGTGGTTTGATCTGTCAATTGCGAGGACAAGCCCGGCCCTTTCCTCTTTTTCACCTAAATCCTTGGCTAAAACTGCCGTGCTACCGCTGCCTGCCCCGAGTTCTTGAGCTCAAACATGTTACTACTACTTGTTCAATTTAATTCTTAACTAAGCAGTATTGAATGCCTCTGCTCTGCTGAATTTGGGAAGGAAGTGATTCCAATCTGGTGGTGTCTCCAGGTTTTTCAGTTGCGGCACAATAAATACATGCTTGCTTTCATGATTCTCTAAAAATGTTTGCTCTCTTGATCGGCTTCTCGTGTTGTCTGATTGCATAATTCGAACAGTCCCGTGTGATTCAAGCAGTAGAACTCGATAAATTTTCTCAAAAAAAGTACTGTGCTAGCAGTAGTGCTCAATTCGTAATCTAACAATTTTCTTTCTTTTTGTTTGTTCTTGGCGTAATTCAGGGCACGACGGAGAGATGTACCGGGTGAAGAGCGAGAGCGACTGCGAGATGATGCATCAGGAGGACCAGATGGACTCGCCGGTGGGCGACGACGGCAGCAGCGGAGGGTCGCCCCACAGGGGCGGCGGGCCGCCTCTGAAGAAGGGCCCCTGGACGTCGGCGGAGGACGCCATCCTGGTGGACTACGTGAAGAAGCACGGCGAGGGGAACTGGAACGCGGTGCAGAAGAACACCGGGTTGTTCCGGTGCGGCAAGAGCTGCCGCCTCCGGTGGGCGAACCACCTCAGGCCCAACCTCAAGAAGGGGGCCTTCACCCCCGAGGAGGAGAGGCTCATCATCCAGCTCCACTCCAAGATGGGCAACAAGTGGGCTCGGATGGCCGCTCATGTAAGTGCGATGCCACGCTGATTCACTGCTTTACTTCATGTACTACTAGTAGTAGATGTCTACCAGTAGCAAGTCATGCTCTTTGTGTGCTGTTCTTGAGCCTTGCATGATTTCTTCTTACGTCATGGTCACATGGGGTTGAAAGCTACCGATTTTTATCGATTGATGATTGTTCTGAATACCCTATAGTTTTTATGTAGTGAATTGTTCTGTTTAATTTATGTATTGGAACTGTGTTAATATTTGTGGCCTTTCCTGTTACTTACTGTTGTTGCTCTCGATGAAAGACTAACTTAAATGATTATCTAGTGCAATTTAGGAAGTAATCAAACTTGGGCTTTAAGTTGGTACATACTGTGTTCAGCTCTACTATTGTTGTTACTGAAAGCAAATTGGCCTAACACATAAAAAGGTTGGAAATTGACGGCTGCATATGTAGCCTTAAATAGGTAGTCCATTTTGGACCTTGACTGCGTTCAAGGGGCTTGCCTGCTAGTCTGGCATCTATGTTGACAAATTGACTATTATTAGTTAGGGGCTCTTTCAGTGTGACCAAGTAGTGTTGTTTTTGTTGACAATCTAGAGCTACTAATCTTGTATGGAATATTATGACTCGCAGTATTCAGTCAGTTTTTCTATCTTTTAGCATGTACTTGCTACAATTTGGACATAAGCCCTACAATTGATCCATGTTTTTCACACCGACCCCATTGAAAAATAGGTTATCATGTACAGTATATTACTTTATCCTGTGTACATGATTCTTGTATTTTTTCCCCACTTGTTAACTTGTTATTATTACTGACTTTGAGTACCTCTTCTCAGTTGCCAGGGCGTACTGACAATGAAATAAAGAATTACTGGAACACTCGAATAAAGAGATGTCAGCGAGCTGGCTTGCCAATATATCCTGCTAGCGTATGCAACCAATCTTCAAATGAAGATCAGCAGGGCTCCAGCGATTTCAACTGCGGCGAGAATCTTTCCAGTGACCTTCTGAATGGAAATGGTCTTTATCTGCCAGATTTTACCTGTGACAATTTCATTGCTAATTCAGAGGCTTTATCTTATGCACCACAGCTTTCAGCTGTTTCAATAAGCAGTTTGCTTGGTCAGAGCTTTGCATCCAAAAACTGCGGCTTCATGGATCAAGTAAACCAAGCAGGGATGCTAAAACAGTCTGACCCTTTACTCCCTGGATTGAGCGACACCATCAATGGCGCGCTCTCCTCGGTCGATCAGTTCTCAAATGACTCTGAGAATCTCAAGAAGGCTCTGGGTTTTGACTATCTCCATGAAGCCAACTCTAGCAGCAAGATGATTGCACCATTTGGGGGTACACTTACTGGCAGCCATGCCTTTTTAAATGGCACCTTCTCTACTTCTAGGACCATCAATGGTCCTTTGAAGATGGAGCTCCCTTCACTCCAAGATACCGAATCTGATCCGAATAGCTGGCTCAAGTATACCGTGGCTCCTGCGATGCAGCCTACGGAGTTGGTTGATCCCTACCTTCAGTCTCCGACAGCAACTCCGTCAGTGAAGTCGGAGTGTGTGTCGCCAAGGAACAGCGGTCTCTTGGAAGAGCTGCTTCATGAAGCTCAGGGACTAAAATCTGGGAAGAATCAGCAGCTTTCCGTGAGAAGTTCAAGTTCCTCTGTCAGTACGCCGTGTGATACTACGGTGGTTAGCCCAGAGTTTGATATCTGTCAGGACTATTGGGAAGAACCTCTGAATGAATATGCTCCTTTCAGTGGCAATTCACTCACTGGATCCACGGCTCCTGTTAGCGCTGCGCCGCCTGATGTTTTTCAGCTCTCCAAAATTTCTCCTGGTGGGTATATTTTTAAATTCCTCATCCTTTGTTAAGAGTGAAAATTGCTCGAGTTACTTATATGAATATATCCTGTATTTGCAGCACAAAGCCCTTCGCTGGGATCTGGTGAGCAGGCAATGGAGCCTGCATATGAGCCTGGGGCTGGGGACACTTCGTCTCATCCTGAAAACTTCAGGCCAGACGCACTCTTCTCCGGGAACACAACTGACTCGTCCGTCTTCAACAACGCCATAGCCATGCTCCTGGGCAACGACATGAACACGGACTGCAAGCCTGTTTTCGGCGACGGTATCGTGTTTGATACTTCCCCGTGGAGCAACATGCCACATGCTTGCCAAATGTCGGAGGAATTCAAATGAATTCCTTGCCGAACCTTGAGCGGTATCGATGGAGATTCTTGGTATCCCTCACCCTGATTGTTTTGAGGAAGAATTCAGAGAAAGCCTCATCGATTGTATACCTGCGTGCTCGCCGTCGACAGGTCCTTGATGGCATATGCGGCTGCTACCAGATGTGCTCTCCATGCAACTAAGCCCCCTTTTCCCCAATAAAGTTGGTGGAGATAAGCCGGTTATCTATTTTTTGTTTGTTTGTTTCGAACTAGAGAACCCTTTTTTTTGTCATCTCCGTGGCATTTATTTGAACAATGTAAGATCAGTTACTGCTTTTCTTCTGGCGTACTCTCTCTTGCTGAACATTTCCCCTCAAATTGTCAATCGATAGCAGCATCTTTTTTTCTCGCAGCAGCATTTTGTTTGTGTGCTGGGTTCGTACTTCTTCTTCTTCTTTTCAGCTTGCTCTGTAAACTTGACTTATACTCTCCATCAAGCTGTTGTTTAGTACTTCCTCTGTTCCATAATGTAAGATGTTTTTTGACACTACACTAGTGACAAAAAACGTCTTACATTATGGGACAGAGGAAGTAATATATTACCTTCGTCCGGAATATGTTTTACATCTGTATCTAAAAAATCTAAGTCAACTAATTTAGGAAGGAGGGAGGAGTATTATTCAGTAGCTTGCTCTATGAAATTGTCTACTCATGGCTGCCGATTCAACTCCCGACTGGCCTACAAAACAGCGTCTGAAACATGCGCTGTCGTGTTTGCCAGCTGCTAGAGCATGGTAGCTAAAACTTGGTGGTGTTCTTTGTTGAGCCATTTGCCGCAGAAACAGAGGGAGCGGGGGAGGGCGCACACTATTTATGTGCCGGCGACGTGCCGTGGATGCGCCGGCCTTCATCGAACGGAGACGCCGCGCAGCACGCGCGCGATGTGCACGGCATAACTCGCGTGTGGCTCTCTCTGCCCGTGTCCGCGACGCACGGTTCGGGGGTCTCCCCTCGCAGCGCATACGGTGCCACGATTAATCAACGCACGCATGTGCGGATGTGCCTGGATTGTCACCAACAGGGATAAAGTCTTCCCTGAAAAATATAGTCGTACTACCATGCAACTGATTTCTTCCAGGCCGTTCAAAAAAAGAAAAACGATTTCTTCAAGGCCGATGCTACGTGTCGGACACCGGTGCCAGATTCGGCCGGTCGCACCACAGCCACACGATTCAGTGCATAACGTCCATTGGATCAATGGTCCCCGCAACAACAAAAAGTCAACACAAGCAGCACCGGCACTGCCGTTCCGCTGGCAAATGGCCGCCCACCATGCTCACGGCCGGCGACACCCACCTCGTCAAACTGCCAACAGTTGCACCACTGATCACCGCCCATCGATCCTCTACGCCCCATCACGGTTGCTTGTCCTGCTACGTTGGTTGCAGCATCGGGCGTGCTAAGTTCCAGCGGTATGACTATTGTAATATCGGGTGCCTCTAGTTGCAGCTCGCCGCCGCCGTACTGGTTCCATCTTGTTGTCGTGCCGGCAGCAGTATCGGGCGCTCCTCCAGTTGCAACTCGTCGCCGTCCTCATAGCATCCTCGGTGGCCGGTTCCAACTCCTTGTGATACCCTTCGTAGCACGCTTCGCCCTCGTACCAACTCCTCCTCAGCACCCCTTAGTGGTGAAAGGATCGAGATGGATCTAGGGAGGGGGGGTTGAATAGGTACAATTACAAATTTTAATTGTTACTTAGCAATTTTAGGCAATAATGCGGAATATGAAGTTTAGCCTAACAATTGCAAGTATGATGCTAAGTGCTAAGCAAGGAAAACAAGTAACGCAAGTAAGTGACCGGATAAGCACAATATGATATAAGTAAAGACTAAGAGACAAGTAAGCACAAGTAGAGAGTTAGGGTTAGGAATAACCGCAACTCCGAGAGACGAGGATGTATGCCGATGTTCACTTCTTTGGAGGGAAGCTATGTCACCATTAGAGAGGTGGATGTTACCACGAAGGCACACCAACGCCACGAAGGCTCACCCTATTCTCCCTTTGAGACAACACCACGAAGGCGTTTCTCAACCACTAGTGGTAGACCTTGGGGTGGTCTCCAAACCCTCACAAACTTTTCAGGGTAATCACAATGGTCGATTCCTCTCCAAAAGACTCCTACCGCCTAGGAGTCTCCAACCTCCAAAAGTAACAAGAACGATGGGGAAAAGCTCAAGACTTGCTCAAATCACGAATTCATTTGGTGCAAGGAAGGGGAGGAGTGGATCTATCACTTGGGTGGACAACTTCTCTCAAATGCTCTCAAATCCCTTAGGGATCTAAGATTTGGTGTGGAGAGTGAGTGAGTGAGAGAGAGTGAAATGTGTTATTGAGGATGTTTGAAGTGAATGGTCAACACTCACATGGGATAGGAGAGAGATATTTATAGTATGCCTCAATAAGTGGCCGTTGGAACCCAAAACAACACTGCAGCGTCAGACGTCCGATGCACAACGGATGACCGAGGGCTCGGAAGACACCGGACGTCCGATGTTTTGGCATAGTATAGAAGGTACCAGAGGATCCCGGACGTCCGATGTTTAGGCTCGATGGAGAAAGTACCGGACGACCGAAGAATATCGGACAACCGAGGGCTCGGCAGACACCGGATGTCCGACAGGGACCGGACGTCCGATGTTTCGCCACTGTATAGAATGTACCGGATGACCGGAGGGTCCTGGACATCCGATGTTTTGGCTCTGATGAAAGATTGCCGGACGTCCGGTGAATACCGGCCGTCTGATGTTTTGGCTCTGTATAGGAGGAGCCGGGCATCCGGTGAGTACCGGTCGTCTGACAGAGATGAAGATCAGATAATGAGTTTGAAGAAGATTTCGAGCAAGACTCTCACAAGACCCCATGCTCCCCTCTTAATAGTGCGGGATCCCTATACTCAAGAATAATCATAAATATAGTCTTGTTTCTTCGTTCTTGATGAAGTTAAATATTTCTAAAATCATAATCCACACACACAATTGATTCCGAGGGGACTAAAACCTGAGATATACTTGACAAACTTTGTTAGTCCCCTATGAGTATATTGTCATCAACATCAAAATAATATTAAGGGCATGACAATATACACATAGTACAAAAGAAATAAGGTTGTTCTATGCTTTAAGACAAACTTATTTAAGAGCTCCCCCTCTCAAACATAACTATTGCAAACATTATATGGAGAGCTCCCCCTCACAGAGACAACCATTAAGAATATATGAGCAAAATATCACGAAAACTCAATTAAAACCATCATCATATAAGCACAACACCATAATATCATAATATCTCATCATTCTTAGGACATAGTGGTTCAACATTACAACATAAGACATAGATATAAAGTCATATACCCACTTAAAGCATAATGGTTCAACATAAGAACATAGATAGCTAGTACTAGTTCTCCCCCTTGGCAACAACTACCCAAAAGGGACAGAGAGAACCCACAGACAGTCACATGTCATCATCATCATTAGGAGCTCCACTACCACCAGCATTGTCGAGGAAATCATCCCACTCAGGCCCCGAAGGAAAACCAAAGTCAGAAGGAGGAGCCACCGGAAGACGCTCATCGTCACCCACATCAATAGCCCGAGAGTCACGGAGACGAGACTTCAAGGCATTCTTGGAAGTGATCAAGCGAGTGACAACATCATGGTTGTGTGTGTAGTTGAAGGAGAACGCCTTCATCATGGCAGAGTGATCCTTGCCGATAAAACCAGCAAAAGCCCAAAGGACGCCGAGCCGGCAGTAGTAGCATGAGACCTAACAGTAGACCTGCGAGCAGGAGCAGACTTGGAGGTACCCTTTGGAGCAAAATAGTTGGCCATGTGAGGAAGAATAATCCACTTCTCATGCACATGGGTGCGGACAAGAGATAAGGGAGCCACACTCTCAATAAGAGCCTGAATGAAAGGACCACGAGAAAGGCACGCTTATACTGAAAGCTAGCAAGACGGATTTCATGCCATAGGAAATGAGGAACGTTGATCTTGCCTTTGGGAGAGTCATGGAGGCGAGACATAAGATCGATGCAATAACTATTGCAAGATCGCTTGTCACCCATGTTGGGATAGATGGTACAGATGATAAATTGGTAGATGATGTAGTAAGGAGATCTCCAAGTAGAAACTTGATTCAGATCCTTCATCTTTTCTTCCTCAGTAAGTTCATCAAGCTCCTTAAGAAGATAACCACAAGCCTCAACTGCTTTGGGTTTGTGATTTGGGTCATCTTTATGTATCTTTGAATCCACTGTACGGAAACCCAAGAGCAGCGACAAATTGAGCATAAGTGGCGGTGAGCTCAGTGTCAGATGTCAACCAAGTGACGGTCTTGTTAGGAGCAAAGAAGCAAGTGGCATAAAACTGATGGATAGAAGCCTGGTTAGAATCATGCTGAAATGCAAATAGAGCAGCAAGACCGGATGACTCAATGAGCTCAATGGCACCTGAGTACTTCACATGATGTTTCCGAATATGTGCCAAGTCAATGAAGTGGTGCAGAGAGAGACCCTTTGGGAGGACAACGAAGATGTAGATATCTTCCTGAACATTTGTGCGAAAACGTTGATCCAGAGAGTCTTGAACCACCTCGAATTAATCAACATCACGCTGGAACTTAAGATATGCAGGCATGGGCACTTTGGTGAAATCCTTGAGGATATGCCCATGAAGTTGAGGCGCCTCAAGGGGTATGTGACGACCATCGGCATGCGGCTGATCGGGAGGAGGAGGCATGTGAGTGGCCCTTCGAGAACCGCGGGGCGGGATGAAAACGTCACTTGCACACCACGCTCCTCTTCTTCCATCTCTTCTTCATAGTCAAAGCCCTCGGCAAAGGATGACTCCTCGATCACAGGACGTTTCCCAACACGCTTGCATGGACGCAACTCCTCCTAAGAGTCATCAGAACCACCACGACGAGAGGCTGAAACCAAGGGGAGAGGAACATGGACCAATCATAGTGAGCCCTTGGCACGAACGGAGATGGAGATGATGAAAATTGAAACCAAAAGGACGTAAATTACCGTGGGCAGAGGTACCCCCGACATCCTTGCGAGCGGTGTGCTTGAATTTCACCATCATGGGACAAAACTCACCTGAGAGATTATCCAAGAGAGAAAAGGGATCACTACCGTGTGCACGAACGAGTGACGGAGATGAGAGAGAGAGAGAGAGAGCCGAGGAAACAGGTAGGAGGAGGTACCCGATCAGGACGAGGCAAGGAAGAGGAGGTTGGGGGCGCGGCGAAGCGGCTCCCTCGGCGACGGTGAGGGAGAAATCGCCCTCCTGGCAGCGCGGCGGCGGACTCAGTCGAGGAGAGGGGAGAAACAGGATGGGCAACCGCTCAGCCCGACCCCGAAGTATTTATGTGAGCCGCAAACTACGTCGGACGACCGACCAAGGTCGTACGTCCGGGCACTGGTGGACGTGCCAGGTGACGGACGATCGAAGAACCTCGGACGTCCGAGACCTAGGGAGTGATGTGGGTTGTGCATGATTTCTACACAGCAACCGGACGGCCGAAAGATGTGAGCCATCGGACGTCCGAGAACCGCCGGACGACCGGTGGCAAAAGTTTTGGCAGACAACACAAGAAAAATCTAGATGAACCAAAATACAAGAATGGGTACATGCGAAAATACTATGGGCAATCAGACATGTAAGATACCACATGGTGAGCAACTGAACACACATGTTAAGAACCCCAAACATGATTGGACATCCTCTCTTTTGAGGAGAGTCGGTGGCCAATAGGCCACCATGTGTGAGTATAAGTGTTGTGATGCCACGAAGATAGTGTCCTTGGGCTCAATAACACCACTCCATCATTTAAAGTACCATAGTTTGAAGAACATGGTAACTTTGAGAGTATTTGTTCTATTTATGCATTATATAGGGTGAGAGTACTCATGAGTTGAGTGTCTCCCCCTAAACATATGCCTACATCTAAACAAGACATGAAGTGAATGCATGGATGGGTACTAGATTTCACATAATGTTTTCAAGCTCCAAGATACCAAGTTCACGCCTAAGTTGACAAAACCTTGCTTCATCCAATGGCTTGGTGAAAATGTGCAAGTTGCATATCTGTACCAACATGAGCAATATCAATGTCACCCTTTTCCACATGATCTCTCAATAAATGATACCTAATATCAATGGGCTTGGTGCGGGTATGATCTATGGGATTCTCAGCAATATTGATTGCACTTTCATTATCACATGGAAGAGGCACATGTCTATAGGCGATATCGTAATCCTTCAAAGTTTGCATCAGCCATAGTAATTGAGTTGCACAACTGGCGGTTGCAATGTATTTGACTTCGGCAGTGGAGAGGGCAACACAATTTTGTTTCTTCGAGGACCAACTTACCAAGGAGCGTCCAAGAAATTAACATGCACCGGAGGTGGACTTATGATCCACTTTGTCTCCAGCCGAATCCGCATCCGTGTACCCAATGAGATCAAACTTAGCATCCTTGGGGTACCATAGACCCAACTTTGGGGTGCGAATAAGGTATCTCAGAATATGCTTAACCACCTTATGATGACTCTCCCTAGCGGAATCTTGAAATATAGCACACATGCATACACTGAACATGATGTCTGGTCTAGATGCATAAAGATAAAGCAATGAACCAATCATAGAGCAGTAAGTAGATGGGTCGAAAGGGATACCGTTTGTGTCTTCAGTGAGTACATTTTTTGATGGCATTGGTATCTTACATGGACTAGCATCAGACATGCCAAACTTCTCTAGAATATCCTTGAGATACTTGGCTTGAGACAAGAAAATTCCTTCTTGAAATTGTTGAATTTGGAATCCGATAAAGAACTTCAAATCCACATTAAGTGACATCTCAAAGTTCTTGGTCATGGAAGCCGCAAACTTCTTGCACAAATGAATGTTAGGAGAACCAAAAATGATATCATCTACATAGATTTGGCATAAGATCAAATCACCCTTGTCCCTCTTAGTAAAAAGAGTGAGATCGATCACCCCTCTCACAAAACCATCATCGAGTAAAAACTTCTTAAGATGATCATACCAAGCACGAGGTGCTTGTTTGAGGCCATACAAAGCCTTATGAAGTTTATACACATAGTATTTGTGATTGGGATCAACGAACCTAGGTGGTTGTGATACATATACTTCTTCTTGCAGAGGACCGTTAAGGAAAGCACTCTTCACATCCATTTGATGTAATGTAAAACCATTGAAAGCAGCATAAGCAAGTAAGATGCGAATAGATTCAAGACGGGCAACGGGGCCAAAGGTCTCACTAAAGTCCAAACCTTCAAATTGTGAGTACCCTTGTGCCACTAACCTTGCCTTGTTGTGGGTGATTACACCATTCTCATCTTTCTTGTTCTTGAAAATCCATTTTGTTCCAATGACATTGTGTTCCGTAGTTGGCCTCTTGACTAATGACCACACTTGGTTGTGTTCAAAGCTGTTCAACTCTTCTTGCATAGCAATGAGCCAATCGTTGTGCATAAATGCATCTTGTACCTTGAGAGGCTCAACACTAAACACAAACGAGAAGTGAGCACAAAAGTTTGTCAATTTTTTATGAGTGACTCTACCTTCCGATATGCCGGTGAGAATTTTATCAACATGAACACGACCGACCACACGAGGCATGATGGTGGTTAGGGTTTCACGAGGTTCAACTTTATGTCCATCATCCATATCCTCAACATATGGATCATTAATGTGTGGTGGACGATCTTCTTCTTCATATTGCATTTGTTGAGGTTCATCATCAGTGATTGAACTTTCTTGTTCTTGCTCTTGATGACGATCTTGTTCTTGAAAATTATCATGAAGAGGAACTTGATCATCTTCTTGCATTTGAACTAAGGGCATCAGTTGAGCAATAGGAGCTTGTGGAGGTATGGGTGTTGAAGTAGTTTGATGATGTATGAAGCTTCACTACAAAAAAATTCACTTCCGTGATGATACGTGTTTGTCACAGTAGGTCACGTTTTTTGTCATGCATGTACATCCATGACAAATTTATGACAGAATCAAGATAGTCATACCTGTGCTGTCGTAGAAGTGTTCCATGACATTACCAAAATTATCATCACGGAAATGTCCACTTCCATGACGATAAATCGCGCGTCACAGAAGTGCTTTCGTCAAGGGTGACCGACACGTGGCATCCACCGTAAAAGAACGCCGTTAAGCTATCAGGTCGGGTTTTGGATCTGATAACCCGTTAACAGCCCCGACCAATGGGGATTTCCACGTGTAAAATCATCATTGGCTAGAGGAAACACGTGTCGGCTCATCGTTGGGACAGATGTCATCCACTCACCGGACAGAAGGCGCCTATGATACGTCGACACGTGTCACGAACCAACAGTGGCCCATTCCTATGAAAAGGCCGGGCCATTTGACTTGGTCAAAAGCTGGCGGGCCGGTCCATGGAAAGCCTGTTAACGGCATGTTTGCATATAGCCCATTTACAGCCCGCTAACCCAAGGCCCGTTACGCCCTATCCGAATTAGGCCCAGTAGCGTCATCTGGGCCATCCAATATGATTCCAGCCCATTTTCACTTCTGGCCCATGTATAGCCCATGACGTCTTTCGGCCCATATGAGGCCCTTTGTAACTCTTGGCCCATTAGCGGCCCGTGCTGAAACTGGCCCGTAATGAACAGTGTATTACTTTACACCCATTAACGACCCGTGGTGAAACTGGCCCATAATGAACAATGTATCACTTTATACCCATTAACGGCCCGTTATTCCGTTGGGCCGTTTCCAGT
Source organism: Triticum aestivum (assembly GCF_018294505.1). Lineage (NCBI taxonomy): Eukaryota > Viridiplantae > Streptophyta > Magnoliopsida > Poales > Poaceae > Triticum > Triticum aestivum. The sequence continues at coordinate 583,652,163 of NC_057800.1, forward strand.
CCAAGTTAACTTTCGTCCTTCTGAGGGCCCATTTATTCTTGGGCTCATTTGCAGCATTCGGTTACTTACGACCCGTTACTGTCATTTTCTGCTTGTGGGCCAAATTCAGCCCATCACTACAGTCGGCCTGTTTGTGGACCGTTAGTCTGTTGGGCCATTTTCATAGCATCACCAAATACGGCCTATTAACGGCCCGTTATGGTCAGCCCATAAAACGTACGATTTCCATTAAAGGCCCGTCTACGGCCTATTAAAGGCCCGTACAAGACCCATAAATGAGTTGGCGGCCCATGGACCCTACGAGACGTAGAAGGCCCATGGATCCTACGAGACATAGAAGGCCCATGGATCCTACGAGACGTAGAAGGCCCATGGATCCGATGAGACGTAGAAGGCCCATGGTCGGGTGAGTTGGCCCCCGTTTGAACGATATAGCATATTCAAAGAATTATCCTACTCAATACTATCACCTCTAAAAAGCATACACTATACAACAAAGAGATCAAGGCATAGAAAGGTAGAATAATCCTACACTATACAATAAAGAAATTATAGCCGATTATACCCACTGGGCATTATGGTTTGGCACAGGTGATAATAAAGCATACACAAACAGCAAATTACATACACTGGGCAAATACAGCTCATACATCATGGACGTGCGTCAACTTAACTCCATTTGAACTATAATCTCTTCAGAAAATAGGATTGGACGGATTCAGATAGCACAAATTTCAGTCTGCAAAATCTCCAATTCCTTCATGGTTACCTCAGTGTCTTGTTTCATTTTTTGACTCCTGCATCTAATACCTGCATGTCCATTCTCAACTTGTTGGTTATACGTTGACAATCATGTACACGTTGTCTTGCCACCTCCAGTTGATGCTCGAGAACATCAGCACATTCCAATTCCAATCCATAATCATTCGGTAACGGCCATGCCACACTGCTCGCAGATCTTTGTGTTGATGTCACCTCATCCTGAAATGTTTCTGTAAGTACACATGACTAGGGCAAAAATATAGTTACAACAGTGAAGCGAACAAGACACTATTTTGTACTACATGGCAAAACATGACTAACAATAATGTTACACGTCACTTTAAAAAAATGTTACACGTCATGAAGCATAAGCAGGTGATATTTTAAAAATTATAAAAAAGATAGTCTGTGCAGCCTGCATACAGAAATCTCTCTTAGCTCACTAGAGGAGCATGATGTTGGGGCCCAATCGAAAACACAGACAAGTTACAAATTTAGACATCATGTTGCGTATAAGTAAGCAAGCAGTTGGCCATTCTATGCCTCAATTAAAGTCTTAGGGAGCATAATGAATAGAAGACGGTTTCATACAAACATACTACAACAGGCAAAACTATGCAATCATTAGCGTAGTATACACTAGATTGTGAGCCTCATGCAATAATAGTTGGTTAATAGACTTCAAAGCTTCAGGCACACTTTGGCAGAGTAATTAAATGGTAAGGCCTTTAATTATGTCAACTAATAGTGATACAAGTACCGAACATCAGGCATGATTATTTGGGCATCTCATTAACTGAGGACAAATAAAGCAATTGAAAAGAGAAAAATTAACTATGCCTGAAACAAACAAGGAATTGAACTGTTGAGTTGCATACAGTGGCTTACCTTAGCAGGTTGAAGAGGCTCAGCGCAGCTCCTACTTCTCTTGCAAGGCTCTTTCCTAACATCTTGTACTTGGAAATCCTCAATCTTATCTTCATTGCACCCCCTCTACAAGGTGACACAAACTAGTTACTCGTCTCCTTGGAAGATAAATATGCATACTTTCCAGTCTGTGAACACAAAAGAATGAGATTATAACAAAACAACACCACATAATGAAACATGCCGCATCTCTTGCACTTGCACACAATGAAATGAGCATTTACTATGTCTGCACTATGTAAAAACTAGGCATACCTTCGAACTAAATCTCCAGGTACTCTTGGAGAGCCTACTGTAGTGTACAGCCAAACCTTTATGTCACCTATGAGTTAGACAAGGCCCCACTACAGCAGCCCTTAGTGTTTAAATCGTTGACAAGCTCTGTTAGAGTGTTAGGTCAACAACATCAAGTAATCAAAGCAAACAGTCCTAGTATGGCTGGCTGATGCAAACAAGCAATTGAACAGATGTGTGAGCAAATCTTACATATCAAGAAAAGAACCAAAGAAGGAGGCTTAAAGACCATCACTTGAGTGACCAGATTTAAGGGGCATTTAAACATCATGTGCAACGTATGAACTAACATAAACATTGCATATTGCAGATTCTACAATGGGATGCACATGTATTAGGTTATGCCATGTATGATGATGCCTAAATGTACAGATAGCAGGCATGAGTGATTCATCATTGCTCGCACAATTGAATTGCAGGTTAAGGGCTAGTTCGATTCCGCCTTTTCAGGGCATATTGTCAAAATAAGCCATAAAAGATGTAAAGAAGTCATTTTTGAGTTATGGGCTTGGGCTTAACTAATTTCGCTCTGGAGGGGGGTGTTTTGGGTAGAACCGCACTAAAAATTGAAGGGAAGGGAAATAGTGAAATGACTCTGTTGTCTGCCTATATTACACTCAAAATGCAACTGCTGACGCCCGTGTCACACCTGACCCTCAAGTAAAAACAAACATGCAAGCATTCATTGCCTTGCCCGCTTGCATCTCCTCTCACCTTTCCCTCTACCTCGATCCCCTGCCTGCAGCACTAGGGTTCCTCCAGCGAGCCGACGCCACTGGTCCCATCTGGCCTGGTCCTCGACGATGCTATGTCCAGCTAGGCTACATGGCCGGCAGGTAGGGGCAAATCTCCCCGGTTACTCCTCCCTCTAGCGCCGCCCCTCATTATCATGGTCTCCAGCATCTGCTCCACTGTGGTTCGTCCAACGCACTACTCCGACGGACGCTGCACAACTACGGCTGATGCCACACTGCGGCAGAAGGCACCTTATTCCCCCTCCCCTCCTCCCAGGCCATGGCCTTGAGGTGCTGTTGAAGGATAAGCTCATCCAACAAGGTGAGGATCTCCTCTGATTTTTTGCCAAATTTTCATTTTGATCCACTATACGATGAATTGCTATGAGCTGCTTCTGCTGCTGCTATATGATGCATTGCTATGAGCTGCTCCTGCTGCTGCTATATGATGAATTGCTATGAGCTGCTGTTGCTGTTGCTGTATGATGAGTTGCTATGAGCTGCTGCTGCTGCTATATATGATGAATTGCTATGAGCTGCTGCTGCTATATGATGAGTTGCTACAAACTGCTCCTGCTGCTGCTATATGATGAATTGCTATGAGCTGCTCCTGCTGCTGCTATATGATGAATTGCTATGAGCTTCTCCTGCTGCTGCTATATGATGAATTGCTATGAGCTGCTGTTGGTATATGATGAATTGCAGACTTCTGCTGCTGTATGATGAGTTGCTATGAGCTGCTGCTGCTATATGATGCTTTCAGGTGGTGCTGCTATATGATAATAACCAGCCACTTGGACCATCGAATTTCAATAAATAATTGTTCTTCATTTAAATGTGGGTCATGCATTCTTCGTTTAAATTAGGCAATGGGATCTCTATGGAAAACATTGACCAAAGTAGATTGTGCCAAGTAGATGGTATCTTTGTATTTGCATTTTGAGCAAATAGTGATGGTCTGTTTTCCTATCATATTAATTACTGCACTGGGTTTAATTTGTGATGTTTGCAAGTCAAATTAATTTCCATATGGGCAACAAAATGAAAAAAATATAATGCAATCTAGACTTTCCATTGATCATACCAAAGATAAGCTGAAAACGCAATGAAAAGAACTGGTTGGCTTATTACATGGAGCTTATATTCACAGGTGCTTATTTTCTTAGGATAACTCATAATAACTGTCCCTAAGAAACCTGGCTAATAGAACTGGCATACAAATAACATGTCACGATGATTGCAATGGAGGAGTGACGTACCATAGCACACTGTGTAGGCTCACCGCTGCCTGTCCTTTTTTTGCGATGTTCCATGAAATTGCCACATACATCTTGTACTTTTTCATTGTGTAACCCTATCTACAAGTTGACACGGCTAATTTCAGACATCTCTACATGATACTAAATTGCATATCCCTTGCGCATATTTAAACCACCAATTAACGATTGTGTGCGTACCATAAACTAGCCATGACTCTGTATGTTGGACTAGCAGGCACTCTAAGGGAGCCTAATGTAGTGCACTGGAATTCCTACATGCCACCTACGATTTTGTGTAATGTACTGCCCCTGTTCTAAATATATGTCTTTGTAGAGATTCCAGTATGGACCACATACAGATGTATATAGATGCATTTTCGAGTGTAGATTCACTCATTTTGCTCCGTATGTAGCCTATAGTGGAATCTCTAGAAAGACTTGTATTTAGGAACGGAGGTACAAGGTAGTATCATGTATGACATCTACATATCTAATTTAGCAGCCAGTAGTAGAAATCATTGTCTGCACATAGGGATTACTGGTCAAAAATCCTAGCAAAGCACGCTGGCAGGCACAAAACAATACAAGAGAGAGAGACGCACTTACATGATCATAGCAATGCCTCAGTCCAGGATCTTGGTTGGCCAAGCTATTAGATCCAGAAGAAACATCGTCCTTGTAGTTTTTGCCAGCTGCATAACAGGTAACAGTGACCGGTTAGTATATTTGGAGTACATTGGGCAGGTGATGCTGGACGGGTTTAAAGGTGACAAGTACCTAGGGCGTGGCGGTTGCTTGGCATCTCTCCAGACGGTGGGAATCAGGTTAGAAACGTCGAGGGTGATGATGCTGCACTGGCTGTCAGGGTCCGGCAAGGAGATCTAGAACCGTCGAGTAGGGTGTTTGTGGAGCGACTCCGGTAGGGTGGACTACGGTGTGGGCGAAGCGGATCTGTGGCCGTGGACGAGGGCGTAGGTGAAGCTGCTCCGATGGTTGGGTTAAGGATGGTGTCGACGACGCGGATCTGCGGCCGTGGATGGGGCATGAGAAGCTGCTCCGGTGGTTGGGTTAAGGGTGGTGTCGATGATGCGGATCTGCGGCCGTGGATGGGGCGTCAGAAGCTGCTCCGGTAGGTTGGATGAGGGTGCGAGGAAGCGGATCTGAGGCTGTGGACTTGTGAGTTGGCAAAGCGGCCCCGATAGGGTTGAGAATGGTATAGGCGAAGCTACTCCGGTAGGGTTGACGATGGTGTCGGCGAAGTGGCTCCGGTAGGGTTGAGGAAGGTGTCGGCAAAGCGGCTCCGGTAGGGTTGAGGAAGTTGTCGGCAAAGAGGATCAAAGGCCGTCGACGGGGGCGTCGGTGGGGAGGCTCCGGGTGTGTGGACGAAGCGTCTCCGATGGGGAGTACGAATGAGCCGCTGCAGATGCGCGGCGGTTGACGAGAGTACCAGCGAAGCAGATCCAGCGCCGTGGACAAGGCCGACACTGAATGGGCTGTGGTACAATGGTGGATGAGCAGTCTACTTGTTTCTAGGGGAGGTGGGAGGGGTAGATGCGGCCGGAGAAGCAGATCCGGCGAGGTGGACGCCGCTGGCAATGAATGGGCTATGGTACGCCGGTGGATGAGCAGTCTAGGGTTTCGAGAGGGGAGGGGAGAAAGGGCGATGAAGTACGGACGGTGTGATGTAAGTTGCTCTGGTGCTGTGGAGTTAGTCGTTTTTGCGGGAGGGGGAGAGGAAATGGGGGTGCCGTGTAGTGGGGGAACCGGAAGTTACCAAAGCAGCCCCAACCTATCATGTAGATGAGGGCGGTATTATAACTGTTGATCTCTGTGCACCAAGGACAAAAGGGGGATTTCGCATGCTAAATACTAAGGTGGCAGAAATTTTAGAAGGAGGCGGGAGATTTTGCCGCTCGTGGGATCGTTCGTATCCAGTTTCAACTAATTTTGGACCGTTCTAGCGGGAAGGTCATGCTAGACTGTGTACACGGGGCACGCGTCAGCAGTTAATAACTGGTGTGAAGTCCACCCCAGAAAAAAGACAATAACTCGAGATGATGCGCCGATAACTTGGACGTTCACATGGGCGTGGCCAATCGTACGGGTGTAGTGGCACGTTCACAAAAAAGGGATCAAATGCTCAGCCTATGTATTTCTCGTGTAAATAGATAATTTAGTGCCATTGGTTATTTACTTTAAACATAATGCATTGACGTGTTAGTGTAGAGGCGCACAAAAAAATGGATATTGTAGTCAGCTACTTGAAAGTGTTACCTCATATGATTACATAGCCTCCATTTCATAAATTGCGTACCCGTTGAATTCATATATGAATATTACATATATTACTTCAAAATAGAAACTTAAATCATCCAAGACTAATGAATTTGAATGCAAGAGTAACAATGGTGCATGTACATGATAGCTACATTGGTTGTTTGAAGAAACATCACTGTAACTTTGGCATGCACAACTGAAAAGGTTTATTTAAATAGAAAAAATGTGATATGTGAGTGTCCAATCTTTATAGCGTTGAATCGATATTGTACCTTTGGCCACGATACGAAGTAGATATTGACTTATGTTCAAGCGATGCACGTCCACGATCGCTAGATAGTGATACGTGAATGAATTGTGCAATCCCTCTCACACGCATACATATCTCATTTCCCTGTGGGCATCGGAATCACACACGCGCACTTCATGTATTTCTCTCCCTCCGTCAGGGTTAAATTCGTCTTTCTACCCCGTCCTACAAGTCTCTCACACAGAAACACACACGCTCTCTATGTCTAACATGCCCACCCCTTTAATTCCGCCCACCCACAACCACTAATGTCTCAAAGTATAATAATGTCTCTCACACATATGCTATCTACCTATCCCTTAATATAGCTAGATATGTGTCACACAAACTCCTTCTCCCTACTAGCAAGATGCCCATGCATTGCACGGAACATCAATATGCATTTGTATGAGAAGTTTATCTTGTGGGAGAAAAGGATGAACGAGGGAATGCCTTATTTGCAAATGTGGAGAGGGGTGTGGGTATCTTTTTGCAAAATTGCCATAGTTTCCTTCCTGTCCGTCAGATATAAATCGGATGGCCTATATTGCAGGACGGCAGGAACACCATCATCACCAACTTTGTTTTTTTATAAGAGTAGAGATATGTGAGTGACACTGCCCCCCCACACACCCACACTTCCCAACACCGAATGAGTAGGGTGACACCTCGATCTTGATACTAATCTATCGATTGGCTTCTCTCTCAAACATACACACACACACTACCCGACGCCGAAGGAGTAGGGTGGCACATCGATCTTGATAATAATCTATCTACTCCTCTTTCAAACACACACACACACACACTCGCTAGTTGTGCCTCTGTGCCTACCGCGCACACTCTCGATACATCTTTCTCTTCCTCCCCCCAACAATGACAGCAGAAGGGTGACAACTCGATCTGATCATAATCTGTCAATTGGTTTCTCTCTCAAACATTGTGTCTTGGTGCCTCGCTCGGTAGCCCCCTCGATATGTAGACTTCTTGCGCGCGCACAGTTGTAGTGATGATGACGCTGAACCCAGTGTGCCTTGTTTTTACCGGCCTCATGTGATAGTTTTCACCCTGTTTTCTGTTAATTAACAAGGCAACCTTTTCTTTGTTACTACTAGTGAATCTGAAATCATTCGGGACAGACATAAAATATATCACTTCAACCCAATTATCGCAGCAACTATTTTAAAAGAAATTAGCTAGCTGCTCGTGCATTGCACGGAACATCAAGATGCATTTGTATGAGTAGTTTATCTTGTGAGAGAAAAGGTTGAATGAGGGAAGGCCTTATTTGCGAACGTGGAGAGACGTGTGGGTATATTTTTGCAAAATTGCCATAGTTTCTTTCCTATTCGTTAGATATAAATCCGACGGCCTATATTGCAGGATGGCACGCACACCATCATCTCCAACTCTGTTTTCTACTCCCTCCGTCCAAAAATACTTGTCATCAAAATGGATAAAAAGAGATGTATCTAAAACTAAAATACGTCTAGATACATTTCCTTTTATCCATTTTGATGACAAGTATTTTCGGATGGAGGGAGTATTTGTCTTTTTAGAGATTTCAACAAGTGACTATGACCGGACCTTACCAACATACTCAAAAAAGTAGTCCATAATTTTGATGTTACCCTCTTTTCTTGGCGGTGCAGTGCCATCTGGATACCTCATAAATAAATAAAGTACTACATGGTACTAATATATGATACATGGCGCAGGAGTACTAAGTATTATTAATACAGTTTTGCTAGAACTCATCTAGATGAGATATAATTTGGTCTCATTCATCTTTTATAGCCATTGGATGTGATGCTATATAAGATGCGTGTGTGCTGACGTGGGTTGTATTTGTTCTTGTGCAACGAACTGACCACTGCATGTCATGTTTGATAGTCTCAAGTCATTAAAAGCATACAAGCCCCACATCTCTTCTTGGTTGATTCCTCTATTTATGTCAAAAAATAAAAAACAACGTGAGAGTTAATGCACCATGCCTATGTGTTTACTATTTGGTTTTCGTAAGATGACTTAATACTCACCTAGACGGAGGGAGTATTCGATTTGACAGCGGGCGGCGCAGTTCCCGATACGGCTTTAATGCAGACGAGGGAGGGAGTAGCGGTTCCCGATATGTTGAACGGCCAATGAATCCTCCTTAAATTAATGCATGACGGAAGTAATGGGAGGAGGTCCGGGAAAAGAGGCTGCACGATGTGAATGCAACGCAGTTTGCCCTCATTGCCCTCATATAAAGGCGCCCCTCCATTCCAATGCATCTACCACATCGTACGCACCTAAGCATTTGCCTAAGCACCTACACTAAGCGCAAAAGAGCTCACTCCAGACCCATGGCCGCGATGCTCGTGAGCGGCCAGCGGCTGCGCTAGATGGTCCACGACGCCGGCCTACGGCATGGCGCCGAGGATCGTCTCCAGACAGTGTTGGAGACCGACTGGTGGATGGCCGCATAGGCGGATCGGATCAAACGAAATTAGCCTTTCTTCCATCAACAGGAATTGCTTTGATTTCGCAGTTCAAGAGGATGGTGGGGGCAACCTTTCTACATCTGCGGGCCGGTAGGCCAGCCAACTAACTCTTCGACGCCAACTACGACTCTTAGTTGGACCAGATGATCGTTGCCACCAGCAACAAGTTCACCGTCCTCAAGAAGCTCGCAGACGACATCGCCGTACTCCTCCAGCCCACGCGCCCGGGCTCCTCATTGCCTGCCACCCTAATCGGCCTCCATGGCTAGAACCTCTTTCAAGCACTGGTGGCCCTACGACTGCCCCCCGACGCCACGAAGAATGTCCACCTGGAGGTCGCGCTCGCCGCGAGGCGCCTCGCCCTGCAAGAATTCGTCGACCTACACATCCACATGTATGAGGAAATTGTGTACATAGGTATCTACAAGGCCAGTGAGGACGCTACGATGTTGGCCTTCCTCAACCGGCTGGAAGCCTTGGATGCCTTTGCTGAGAAGCACCTCGACCTCGCCACAAAAGCCGCCGCTCCTTAGCCGCCGGTCGGTGGCCCGGCGCACTAAGTTGAGGAGGAGGAGGTCGTACGTTCGGGGATCCATCTTTCTTATTGCCTTCTGTAACCACCACTGCGATCACATCATCGTGGCCTTAATTCTTATTGTGCTGTTGCATTCTCGTTCCAGTCAATACCGACATGTGCGATCCCTTTGCTTAATTATATGCATCACTATAACTAGTACTCCATCCTTCAATTTATAAGTTGTGCTTACCTTTTCCATCAACTTCGTGCAACGCGCGGGCATCTTGCTAGAAACACTAGAATATGTCTATATAATCCGTATGTGATAGTCCATTTGAAATCTCAAAAAAGACAAATATTTAGGTACGGAGGGAGTAATATATTAGGAGTATATCAAAACAATAGTGATTTCTTTCAAGTTTGTGAACAAATACTACTATTCTACTACTTTGGATCCGTCGCAACGCACAGGCACATTGCTGGTAAAAGGAAAAGGCCTGCCGCGTTCACGTCGCACCCCCCCACGCCCGGGAATCGGGAGTACAACACAGCCCGTCCAACACGACACATAGCTTAGGGAAGGCGTGTTGCCTAGCATTTTCACTTTCATGTGGGACCGCCGTTGAGCAAACCGACACCCCGCCCGCCGCCGGGTTGGAAAATAGAAACGAGGGGAAGATCTAGATGTAGCACGGAAGCCAAGAAATTTGGTGTCAGACGGGGCTCGTTGATAGAGTAGGAGCATTCCGTACTAGTACTACTCCTACTAGTACCAAGTTTGTACTCCTAATACTATATTACTAGTACTAACACTATACAACTAGTAGGTACATGCACGGCACAACATCGTAGGAACAAAAAATGGGAAGATCTTGTTTTGGGTGATTTATCTTTTTTTCAATCAACGTAGTATGAATAATATGATCTGGGGGGCACCCATGAAGCTTATGTGGCTTGGTTGCATGGCTACGGAAGGTTAGAGAAAAATAAATAGATAATATGTTTAGAGTGCACTCCACTAAATAGATATATATACTTTGGATCCATTGCAATGGACCAGCACATCTATATCTATACCCCCTATATAGTGTGTGAAAAACTTTGAAAGTTGGTCGTTGGATGAAGCCAATCCGACGGTACAAAGATTGCAAATCCGAGCACTACTGGCCGTTGGATATCATCCACCAGATTCTGCCACATGTATAATCTAGAAGACTCCATGGTTGAACTTAATTCATGACTAACTTTGCCACAACTAAACTTAGGCAAAGTTATTAGTTCTTCAAAATGAGAGAAACAACTTGGCAAGCCTAAGGGAATCTTGCCACATTTTGTGTGTGTATGTCATGTGGGGCCTTAGTGTGGCTTGCCTAAGGTGTGGCTTGAACCAAACACTCACCTAAGTTAATCAAACTTGCCTAACCTTACATTCCACCAGATTTTGCCACATGTTAGAATCCAGAAAGCTCCACATGTAGAAGCATAATGCACAAACCACCAGAATCTCATGCGTGCAATGCATGTGTACCTTACTAGTACTGGTTGGTAGTAGTAAGAAACAAATTCCAGATTTGGCACGAGCTCGTATTGCGGGAGCACCACAAGGCCTGCCGCAGGAGTTACATTTCCCTCTTGAGGCCCACGGGACCGAACTTCAGTGGCTTAGTGCCCAGCCTATGAGTCAATGACATGCGGACCTTAAATGCGGCTGGCCCACATGTCATTCTCATGGTGGTGGTGTGGTTCGCGACTCACTCATTTGAGATGAACCGGCCGGTGGTGGCATGGCTGTGGCGAGGGTGCCACAACTGGGAGTCGAGGCGTTACGAGGCGTAGATGGACACACCGGCTGGTACTACCTGTAGTACTCCCTCCGGTCCTTTTTACTCTGCATATTAGGTTTGTCTGAAGTCAATCTCATACAACTTTGATCAAGTTTATATAAAAAATTATAGACATTCACATAACAACAGCAATATCATTAGATTCATCTCGGAATATATTTTCATATTATATTTATTAGATATTATAGATGCTAATAATTTCTAATATAAATTTGGTCAAACTTAGCAAAGTTTGACTTTTGGCAAATCCAATGTGCAGAGTAAAAAGGACAAGAGGGAGTACATAAGTACTCCAGCTGAGGATTGATGCCCGGGACAAAATGTGTCACAGCCGCTGGATGAAAATTTGATGGTGCGGGAGTACGGATCGGAGCACAGCAGCGGAGCAGGCAAACCGCGTCCAATCGGGTGTGTCTGTGGTAGAAAGTTGATGGTCACCGCAGTTTAGCTGGCCCGCATGTCATGCACACAAAGGCAGAGGAGCAGTGGGGCCGAGAGGGATGAGGGGAATGTCGGGGGGATGAGGATCCCCTGACGCGAACAATCCTACCATTCTGTCACTGACATGTGGGACCCATAAGCATGGGTCCACCTGTCAGCGAAGGAAAGGCAGGGCAAGGCAGTGATAGCCACGTCAGAGGATCCATGTCCACGTCGGGGGACGTCGTGCCGTGGGTTTGAGCGGCGTCGTGGGAATCGCGTGTGGGTGTGGTAGTGGTAGAAACAAGAAACGTGATGGTCGTCGTGGTTCAACTTCCATGGACAAGCTGTCATGTCTGCTGACACATGTATATCAAAACTAGAGTGTTTATATTTCAAGCACGTGAACAAGTATTATTCTACTACTTTGGATCCATTGCAACGCACGGGCCAGCACATTGGTAGTAGTAGTGTCCATCTCTATCTCTAGAGGCCTTCCCTCATTCATCCTTTTCTCTCACAAGATAAACTACTCATACGAATGCATCTTGATGTTCTGTGGAACGCACAAGGATGTTTCCTTGGGGGTCTCTCCAGCGCGGCGTGGTCGTAGTTGCAAGTTGACGCCCCTTGAGATGCCGACGTTGAGGGGCACTTGGATTTCCTCCGATGAGCAGGTAAGATGAGTTTGATCACGTAGTAAATGCATTCTAAAGACTACTTCCGTGTCCATTTCCTAATTCTCCCCCTGCCCACTATTTCACAGGTTAGGCTCGGTGCGAGTGGAGATTGGCTTGCATATGTACGGGGTTTGGATGCAAATGAAGACGAAGGGGAGGTGAAGAAGCCGAGGAGAATCGGTTCCCGATGGAGAAGTAAATGGGAGAAGTGGCGTGTAGGCAGTTGATTAGACGGCTAGGTAGACTAAACGAAAAGGCTATGCGGGTAGACTGATGAGTCGTACCTGTTTGTGTATGTGCCCATCCTTCCAGATAGGTGGGAACTATGCATGCAAACAGATAAAAAATGTGTCGTAGTTTTTTTTGAGCGCGTGAGTGGGAGACACAACATTCTCTGGTTAAGGAATACTCCCTCCGTTTAGGTGAGTATAAGTCACCTTATGAAAATCAGGTTTTCCCAAAACCTTTAGGTGTGGAGCATTAACTTCCTGCTCGATCCCCTCCCAGCCTCGTTAGCCAACGTTCTCTTCCTCTGTTGTCGCGTTCTACCTTTCCATTTTTCCTATTCTCAAGTGTGGAACGATCTGCATGCCATCCTTGATGCACCAGAACGACCACTGCATGCATCGCGACAGGGTGTTGATTGGGCATGCACGAGAATTTGGTTATGCTCGCAATATGAATGATACCTGAACGATGAAGTGAACAGGCATGCTAGCACGGGAGACCTATTTCCGCTATACAATACTGGAGTACTCATGTTCCTACTACTACTAGTAGTAGTAGTACAACTGTGGTACACTTGATGGTCAAAATACTATTCATCCGGTCCTCACAGTGAAGTGACAACACCCTGCACCTGAAACTAGTCCAGGTGGCTTGTTCGGGTTACCAAAGTCAGCCTCACCCTTTACACTGTGCAGTCTGTCACCGCCGCTGTACAGCACATTGGCGCCTTGCCTTGTCTCCCTCTCCGCTCCCATAGCACCACTCCATCTCCATCACCTTCTCCGTCTCCATCTCACTGTGCCCCCGTGTACCGTCGCCTCACTCGCCTCCCCCAGTACCACTATTCCCTCGCTAGCCGCTCCAGCACCGACATCCTTCTCCCCCGTAAATCAAGCCCCCTTCCAAACTCCACCATGGCCGAACGCGAACTGCGCAACATCCATATGAGCCGCGATTGGAGCAATCTCCCCAGTGACATCCTCGACCTCTGTTGTTCGTGTATGGATATGTTGAGCGCCCTGCGGCTGGCTGGATGCTCGAGGGACATGCACACGGCCATCATCGAAGCGAGGCCTAAGCTTTTCAAGACACCCTGCTTGCTGCTATCTTGTCTTGCGAGATTGGCTCACCATGATACGGAGGCGTGCATGATGCCCCTCGACTTCAATCGGATCTCCATTAGCCGAAAATTCTTTGCAGGTATGTAGTGGGTCGCCGTACATCATTTCCCTCGACATCGATCCGATCACCATCGCCCGAAACTTCTTGGTAGGTATGTACTAGGTCGGCATGAACTCCCACTGGATGGCTGCCTTCAGAGAAGACGGTAAAAAGTTGGTGTTCGTGAACTTCGAGACCTCCTATGAGATTATCCTTCCTCCGTTGGATTATATAGAGTATTACCATCACGGTCCAAGCCATCTAGATAACTACGTCAGTTGGACGGACCTTGTTTTGCAGAAGATTGTAATCTGCCAAGTGACCACACGACATGCGAATTACGCAGACTTCAAGCTAATTGCCTTGTTCGACCGCGGACTCGCCTATCTTTACGCCGGTGCCTTCTTTAGCTGGAGACAACTTGGCTCGCAGTGGATCATCGTCAAAGCTGATACACACTTCTGTGATGCTATTGAACACAATGGCATCATCTACGCGATCAACAAAGCATATGGCACCATGTATTGCTAGGATGGTGCGTGTAAGTTGTTTCTGTCTCATGTTAATGATGACGCCATGACACTGTTTGAAATTTTTGTGATGATTGGCATATCCCTGTTTGAGCAGAATTTGAGTAGAACTATGGCAATGTGTTAGAGACGCCGTAAAGCAGCAATATTTGGAATGAGTTAATTCATGCGATTGTGACCAAGTCATTACAACCAATTTGTACCCTGAATAATCAAACGGTTAGGAATATATGGATATTATCCTTATTTTACAGTAATATATATACTACTACTAAGTATGAGTGTGTATCGATAGCCATGTTAGTTTCCTCATTTTCATGATGTAGAAACATGCACCACACTGTTGGTTTCATATAACCATACATTAGGGAAGTAAATGTGCATATGGAGAACTCTATATTTGGAAGTAGTGAAATCCTGCAATGCTTACCATGTGTACATACCTATATTCTCCCTTCAGCAATCAATGGCTAGAATAATATCCTCACAAAATTTTTGCCCATAGAACACGAGTATATAAAAATGCATGGTATGTTAGTTACCTTGAGGAATTTGTTTGTGAGGACAGAACATGATTACATAATATGCATGACATGGCAGTTTCCTGTGAAGAATCGATTGCGAGATAACATGAGTATAACCATGCATGGCACTTCTATATTTTCGAACCCAGTATACATTTCCCTGTATTTTCCTCCCAGTTCCAACAGGGACATATCAATGCTATTTCTTGCATTATCCTACTCATACTCTAAACAATGCTGATCTTACATTAACAATGCCTGTCCTTTTTATATGATGTACTGTCCCTACAGTTACTGACCTTTGTAATCACACCACCTTTGCCAAAAACAGGGAAGCACAACTGGTTCCTCGCTCGATTAGACGACGGCAAAAGACTGATGATCATTCGGACACATGAGCCGAAAAAGTTATATTGCAAAAACCCCACTGTATACAAGCACCGTGTAATACGTGAGTATCCGGATAGTGGTTGTTACGTCTATGAGTAGGATACTGGCTTGTTGGGGCCTTTAGGATTTTTTAGTTGGAGGCGGGTAAACAGCCTTGGTTCACACTCTCTGTTTCTCGGACTCAATTATCCGATTAACCATGAGATCACCGTTGGCAAGAACCTTGATGGCAGAGAGGCTCTGTTTGCTATGGAAAACTGTGTCCACACGGCAAGCCCTAGGAGTTCGGGAGCAAACTCCCCTGATTGTCAACGATACAGCCTGCAACCAAAAGAAGGTGAGAAAGACAGAGGCATCCGGATTAACTTTGATCCTTGGATGTCTCAATTACGACAGGCAGTGATGTGGTTCAAGCCTTCAGGGTGATAGGTAATTGGGCTGTTGCGTCGAAAGGATGGAGTACTGGTGTCTCCGGATCACTGGTCGCTGAAGCGGGGCTGCAAATTATGATGGTGTTGGATCATCTCTTCGAATGACTTTGTTGTCTTTGCTGCTGGTTCTAGATGGATAGTTCTTTCTTTTGTTATGCATATTCCTTGTCATTTGGTCATCCTGGTTGTCGGTGTCAAAACTGGCGGATCTCGGGTAGGGGGTCCCGAACTGTGCATCTAAGGCGGATGGTAACAGGAGGCAGGGGACACGATGTTTTACCCAGGTTCGGGCCCTCTTGATGGAGGTAAAACCCTACGTCCTGCTTGATTTATTCTTGATAATATGAGTAGTACAAGAGTTGATCTACCACGAGATTGGAGAGGCTAAACCCTAGAAGCTAGCCTATGGTATGATTGTATGTTGTCCTACGGAACCCTCCGGTTTATATAGACACCGGAGAGGGCTAGGGTTACACAAGGTCGGTTACAAAGGAGGAGATATACATATCCGTATTGCCTAGCTTACCTTCCACGCCAAGTAGAGTCCCATCCGGACACGGGACGAAGTCTTCAATCTTGTATCTTCATGGTCCAACAGTCCGGCCAAAGGATATAATTCGGATGTCCGGATACCCCCTAATCCAGGACTCCCTCAGTAGCCCCCGAACCAGGCTTCAATGACGATGAGTCCGGCGCGCAGTGTTGTCTTCGGTGTTGCAAGGCGGGTTCTTCTCCAAATTTCGAATGTTTGTTAAGCAGTGTCCGGTCCCATAAATGTTGAACCTCTTGGCTTTTGCACCCAATAAGGGCTATCTTCCACGCGTCTAATGAATGCGAGGCGCCAGGGCGTTCTTACATTTGCCCCCTAGTCAGATAAATAAATTGTCTAGTAAAGGGATGGGGATTCTTAGATCCAATCCATACCATCCTCCCCCAGCGAGAATCCATCAGAGCGCGCTTCAGAAAGATCCACTCCAGCATGGCCGACCTCCGCAGCTCCTCCTCCGCCCCCGTAGCCCTAAGCCCGGTGATTGGGAGAGGTGTTCAGTCCTACACAGTCGATTAGTCGAACTGCAGACTAAGGGATTTATCCCTCCAGCGTATATGGTGCCCGTCCGAGCCGGGCTCGCCACCTACAATGGCGGGGAGCAAGCGGAGAGCTTCCCCAGCCCCTCTACGGGGCAGCGGGTATGCCTTGTTCATTATTTATTGAGGGACTCGGATTTCCGATTCATCCATTCCTTCGCGGGCTCCTGGAGTTTTATGGCCTCCAACTGCATAATTTCACCCCTGCTTCCATTTTACACATCGCCGGCTATGTTGCCCTCTGCGAGTTATTCCTGGGCTGCAAGGTTCATTTCGAGCTGTGGAAAAGGTTATTTTGCCTCGTCCCTCGCACACAAAAGGGGTCACTTTATCAAGTGGGCGGAGCCGAAATATGGCGCATCGCCGAAACCGGATACTTGTCCGGTACTCCGAAGAGGACGTCCGAAGACTGGCCTTCGGAATGGTTTTATATGGAGGACGTCCCCCTTCCGGACCCTGCTCGGCGGGGTCTTCCTGAGTTCAGCAATGCTCCTCTGAAGAAACGCCGAAGTTGGTGCCCACGGAGCCCCTAGGAGGAAGACAACGGAGAAGTCCTTTACCTGATGAACCGGATTAAAGCGCTGGCTCAATCAGGATTGACAGTAATCAACGCTATGTCAATATGCATAATGCGGGGAGTGCAACCACTTCAATATCGAGGGCACCCCTTGTGGTGTTTTAACGGGGAAGATGCGCCACCCTTTGCGGGCGTAAGGGTCCGGACAACGCTGCCACTTTAGCAAAATTTCTGTCCGAATTGTTCAAGGGAGAGGAAGAGGAGTTCATCCGCATCAAGCCACGGGATGGATTCTCCATGTACAACCCTCCAAGCTGGGTGAGTTATATCTCCTTACTCCCATTCTTCCTGCATTCTTTGTTGTAGGTACTCACCTTGCCATTTTGTGGCAGGAACTGCGAAAAGCCATAAGGGAGGTCAGCAGCCCATCTCCACAACCAGAGGACCCTGACCGGGCCCTCGGTCCCGGACTCGAAGAAGATCCGGACATATTCGTGAAGCTGATAGACCGGCAGTTCTATCAATTAAGCTGTGATGACGCCATGGTGGCCATTACGACCGACTATCCCGGACTGCTTCCTGCATCGCACGTAAGAAAAACCAAAAATCCCAAGTCCAAAAACTAGGATCCCCTTTTAGACACTTCACCTACCATATACATATGGTGTTTTACAGGGAAGGCATTCGGGACACCATGCCGAACCCACAGCAACTCGCCAACAAGAGGCACCGAGGCCGGGCAGGCCAAAAAGGAAGGCGGTCAGGACGGAGATGCCAGCGCAGAGGTATGACAGAAACCCCGCTCCGTGGTTGTCGTCTTTCTTGAAATGTAATGACGTCCATGTTTCTTTAACAGAAAAAATGCTCGCCGGAATATGTCCAGTGAGGCTGCCGATCACGCTTCCACCAGTCGGGCTCCAGGACCGGACATAGAGGCGGAAGCCGACATGGGGCGGACGCTGGATACTCCCCATAGAGAGGATGCAGATAGGCTATCCTCTACGAATTCAGAAGTGGAGAGCGCCATGAATCATAGGCATTGTTGGGCCGTACTCCGCGACGCTTGCTTCTCACCAGAGGCATTTTATGCCTTCAATTCTGGAGAGGCGTACCTCCGTGCTGCTCAAAATGGTCTAGCCAGAGCCACGGACCAGTATGTAAAGGATGTACGGGTAAGAAAATCTGACGATTATATGTATCAGTAGCCCCTGAGACTTGAAACAGTTAGCAAAACTGATTTAAGGATCATCTTATTGTGCAGGTTCTTACAGAGAAGAATACTCGACTGTCACAGGAGCTGGAGGAATGCAAGACCCAACTTCGGGCCGCTGTTGCCACATTGAAGGAACCTAAAAAGTCCCCAGCTGGTAACATTCCTTTCAAAGAATGACATGTACCATATAGTGTGCGGTGTGGCTGTAGATCTAACAATAGATATTGCAGATGAATCCGGAGTGAATCCGGAGGACCAGCATGCCGTACGACAGCTAAAGGCTGGCGAACGCGTGCTGACTGAGGTCAGGCGGGAGAAAAACAATCTCCAAGACGCCAATACCAAGATGAGCGTGGAACTGAAAGATGTTCGAGCCCAGCTTGCAGACTCCGAGAAGGAGAATAAGCGGCTTCGACGCGGCATTTTCAGTAAGTGCTTGAACGAACCCTTAAAAAAGGGGTCGGCGGAGAAGCCGGCTAACATAGTTATGTCTGCAGGCATGGTGACGGGTCGTCCCACGGAGGAGATGCCTGGGTCTGCGGGTGATCTTCTATCTGAGCTCTCACAACTGCACAAACAAGTTCGGCAGGTGATGCAAGGTGTTGCCCGGGCCTTGTGGCCAGCCGTCTCCCTGCCAGAAGGCATTGGAGAGCTTGCGGAGAAGCTCAAGGGAGCACGACGGCACTTCCGATTATGGAATATATCGGCCTGCCGTCAAGGTGCCAGGGAAGCCTAGGCCATGGTGAAGACGCGGTATACCAAGACTGACCTGAACCACATGGCCGAGGTCGGACCTGTGGGGCCCGATGGGAAAGAGATCCCTGTTAGCTTAGTGTATGGGCAAGTAGAATTAGCCGCAAAGTATTCCCAACAGGATTGTAGGCCAGACCGCCTGTTGGATGGTATATAAGAGGAATTTAGTCAGTCTACATGACTATGTAATTAAAGTGACATGTATAATGCCTTCTAGCCGGATTGTAGATCATTTGTCATGGCGTACCTTTTCGCTTCAACCTCGGGACCCGATAGTCCGGAGTGTGTCCGAATACCCGCCCAGTTATATAAGAACCGGGGTATGCGTGGAAACCAGGCATAGGGGTCATTAGTGCTTGAACAGACAAGTGCCCAACTAGTTATGTTATATTACATGGGTAGTAAGAAACATCTTCCAGGGAGAATAGTTCCGTTAAGGGTTCCTTTCCCTGGGTATGCATGCCCTAAAGTGCATGTCCGTACTGCGAGAGAAAACGTAGGCAAAAACATCTGGGGGCACATATGGAAAATAAATAAATAAAAATCATCTTTTGTTCTCCGACCGAATATTCCCTTAAGAACGCTAGCTTTCGGCTTCACCCAGTCCGAGGTACACATCCGGCTGACCCGGCAGTAACAATCGCAGAGGTGCTCCCCTTATGCCCTAGCCGAATTAACGGGAACGTAAGGCATAAATACAAGAGCCAGGCAACCCAGCTTGGCCAAAACTTAAGTCATATTGATGCATATAGTGGCGAAGAAAAGGTACATGCGGAAGAATAACACATGTGCGGGGCGTGAAGCCCAGATAGATAATTAAGCTTTTGTGTAAGAAGCCCCCAGGTATAATGAGCGCGGTTAGTGCATCTATAATGTGCAAGCGAGGTACAAGTTGGCCCTTGAAAGCCTAGAGAAAGAATAAAAGAAAGAAAGAGAAAAAAGACAGATAATGTATATGCAAAAAATGGACAGAGGAAGGAGACGAACATAGAGTCCGACGCTAGGCGTAGAATCTTCAGAGCCTGGCTGCGTTCCATGGGTTCGGCTCAAGTCGATTATTCGATGCATCTCGCAGACGGTACGCTCCACCGGTCAGAACTTGGTCAATAATGAAGGGACCTTCCCATTTGGGCTCGAGCTTGGACTTTTTCTTCTCCGGCAGGCGTAGAACTAACTCACCAACGTTATAAGTTTTGGCCCGTACTTCTCTGCTTTGGTATTTGCAAGCCTGTTGTTGATAAAATGCGGAACGGGCTTTTGCCACGTCGTGCTCCTCCTCCAGGGTGTCCAGACTATCCTACCGATTGAGCTCGGCTTCTCTTTCTTCGTACATGCGCACTCGAGGTGAGTCATGAATTATGTCGCAGGGCAGAACTGCCTCTGCGTCGTACACCATAAAGAAGGGTGTATATCCGGTAGTGCGATTCAGCGTGGTCCGCAGCCCCCAGAGTATGGAGTCGAGCTCCTCTAGCCAGTGCATGTTAGACTCCTTTAAGGACCACACTAATCTGGGTTTAATGCCGCTCATGATAAGACCGTTTGCTCGCTCAACTTGGTCGTTGGTTTGTGGGTGATAGACGGAAGCATAATCGAGCTTGATGCCCATGTTGCTGCACCAGAGTTTTACCTCATCGGCCGTGAAGTTCGTGCCGTTGTCAGTGATGATGCTGTGGGGGACGCCATAACGGTGTACGGCCCCGGATATGAAGTCTATCACCGGTCCGGATTCGGCTGTTTTAACAGGTTTGGCTTCTAACCATTTGGTGAATTTATCCACCATGACCAGTAAGTATTTTTTCTTATGGGTTCCCCCTTTAAGGGGTCCGACCATGTCAAGCCCCCAGACCGCGAAGGGCCAGGTAATGGGGATTGTTTGGAGGGCGTTGGGTGGCATGTGGCTTTGGTTTGCAAAAAGCTGGCAACCGGCGCAGCGTTGGACCAAGTCCTGTGCGTCTGCCCAGGCCGTCGGCCAATAAAACCCTATACGGAAGGCCTTGCTTACAAGGGCCCGGGCTGCGGCGTGGTGGCCGCCAAGTCTGGCGTGAATTTCTGTTGGGTTTCGTAGTAATTTCAAAAAATTTCCTACGCACACGCAAGATCATGTGATGCATAGCAACGAGGGGAGAGTATTGTCTACGTACCCAACGCAGACCGACTGCGGAAGCGATGACACGACGTAGAGGAAGTAGTCGTACGTCTTCTCGATCCAACCGATCAAGCACCGAAACTACGGCACCTCCGAGTTCGAGCACACGTTCAGCTCGATGACGATCCCCGGACTCCGATCCAGCAAAGTGTCGGGGAAGAGTTTCGTCAGCACAACGGCGTGGTGACGATCTTGATGAACTACAGCAGCAGGGCTTCGCCTAAACTCCGCTACAGTATTATCGAGGAATATGGTGGCAGGGGGCACCGCACACGGCTAAGGAATCGATCACGTGGATCAACTTGTGTCAACTTGTGTGTTTAGAGGTGCCCCTGCCTCCGTATATAAAGGAGGAGAGGAGGGGAGGCTGGCCGGCCAAGGGGGGGAGGCGCAAGAGAGTCCTACTCCCTCTGGGAGTAGGATTCCCCCTCCAATCCTAGTCCAACTAGGATTCCTCGGAGGGGAAAAGAGGAGGAGGGGGCCGGCCACCTCTCCTAGTCCTAATAGGACTAGGGAAAGGGGGGGCGCGCAGCCCAACTAGGGCAGCCCCTTCTCTTTTCCACTAAGGCCCACTATGGCCCAAATAGCTCCCGGGGGGTTCCGGTAACCCTCCCGGTATTCCGGTAAAATCCCGATTTCACCCGGAACACTTCCGATATCCAAATATAGGCTTCCAATATATCAATCTTTACGTCTCGACCATTTCGAGACTCCTCGTCATGTCCGTGATCACATCCGGGACTCCGAACAACCTTCGGTACATCAAAATGCATAAACTCATAATATAACTATCATCGTAACCTTAAGCGTGCGGACCCTACGGGTTCGAGAACAATGTAGACATGACCGAGACACGTCTCCGGTCAATAACCAATAGCGGGACCTGGATGCCCATATTGGCTCCTACATATTCTACGAAGATCTTTATCGGTCAGACCGCATAACAACATACGTTGTTCCCTTTGTCATCGGTATGTTACTTGCCCGAGATTCGATCGTCGGTATCCAATACCTAGTTCAATCTCGTTACTGGCAAGTCTCTTTACTCGTTCCGTAATACATCATCTCACAACTAACATATTAGTTGTAATGCTTGCAAGGCTTATGTGATGTGTATTACCGAGAGGGCCCAGAGATACCTCTCCGACAATCGGAGTGACAAATCCTAATCTCGAAATACGCCAACCCAACATCGACCATTGGAGACACCTGTAGTACTCCTTTATAATCACCCAGTTACGTTGTGACGTTTGGTAGTACCGAAAGTGTTCCTCCGGTAAACGGGAGTTGCATAATCTCATAGTCATAGGAACATGTATAAGTCATGAAGAAAGCAATAGCAACATACTAAACGATCGGGTGCTAAGCTAATGGAATGGGTCATGTCAATCAGATCATTCTACTAATGATGTGACCTCGTTAATCAAATAACAACTCATTGTTCATGGTTAGGAAACATAACCATCTTTGATTAACGAGCTAGTCTAGTAGAGGCATACTAGTGACACTTTGTTTGTCTATGTATTCACACATGTATTATGTTTCCGGTAAATACAATTCTAGCATGAATAATAAACATTTATCATGATTATAAGGAAATAAATAATAACTTTATTATTGCCTCTAGGGCATATTTCCTTCAGTCTCCCACTTGCACTAGAGTCAATAATCTAGATTACACTGTAATGATTCTAACACCCATGGAGCTTTGGTGCTGATCATGTTTTGCTCGTGGAAGAGGCTTAGTCAACGGGTCTGCAACATTCAGATCCGTATGTACCTTGCAAATCTCTATGTCTCCCACCTGGACTAGATCCCGGATGGAGTTGAAGCGTCTCTTGATGTGTTTGGTCCTTTTGTGAAATCTGGATTCCTTTGCCAAGGCAATTGCACCAGTATTGTCACAAAAGATTTTCATTGGACCCGATGCACTAGTTATGACACCTAGATCGGATATGAACTCCTTCATCCAGACTCCTTCATTTGCTGCTTCCGAAGCAGCTATGTATTCCGCTTCACATGTAGATCCCGCTACGACGCTTTGTTTAGAACTGCACCAACTGACAGCTCCACCGTTTAATGTAAACACGTATCCGGTTTGCGATTTAGAATCGTCCGGATCAGTGTCAAAGCTTGCATCAACGTAACCTTTTACGATGAGCTCTTTGTCACCTCCATATACGAGAAACATATCCTTAGTCCTTTTCAGGTATTTCAGGATGTTCTTGACCGCTGTCCAGTGATCCACTCCTGGATTACTTTGGTACCTCCCTGCTAAACTTATAGCAAGGCACACATCAGGTCTGGTACACAGCATTGCATACATGATAGAGCCTATGGCTGATGCATAGGGAACATCTTTCATATTCTCTCTATCTTCTGCAGTGGTCGGGCATTGAGTCTTACTCAATTTCACACCTTGTAATACAGGCAAGAATCCTTTCTTTGCTTGATCCATTTTGAATTTCTTCAAAATCTTGTCAAGGTATGTGCTTTTGTGAAAGTCCAATTAAGCGTCTTGATCTATCTCTATAGATCTTAATGCCTAATATGTAAGCAGCTTCACCGAGGTCTTTCATTGAAAAACTTTTATTCAAGTATCCCTTTATGCTATCCAGAAATTCTATATCATTTCCAATCAGTAATATGTCATCCACATATAATATCAGAAATGCTACAGAGCTCCCACTCACTTTCTTGTAAATACAGGCTTCTTCGAAAGTCTGTGTAAAACCAAATGCTTTGATCACACTATCAAAACGTTTATTCCAACTCCGAGAGGCTTGCACCAGTCCATAAATGGATCGCTGGAGCTTGCACACTTTGTTAGCTCCCTTTGGATCGACAAAACCTTCTGGTTGCATCATATACAACTCTTCTTCCAGAAATCCATTCAGGAATGCAGTTTTGACATCCATTTGCCAAATTTCATAATCATAAAATGCGGCAATTGCTAACATGATTCGGACGGACTTAAGCATCGCTACGGGTGAGAAGGTCTCATCGTAGTCAATCCCTTGAACTTGCCGAAAACCTTTTGCGACAAGTCGAGCTTTGTAGACAGTAACATTACCATCAGCGTCAGTCTTCTTCTTTAAAGATCCATTTATTCTCAATTGCTTGCCGATCATCGGGCAACTCAACCAAAGTCCATACTTTGTTCTCATACATGGATCCCATCTCAGATTTCATGGCTTCAAGCCACTTTGCGGAATCTGGGCTCACCATCGCTTCTTCATAGTTCGTAGGTTCATCATGATCTAGTAGCATGACCTCCAGAACAGGATTACCATACCACTCTGGTGCGGATCTTACTCTGGTTGATCTACGAGGTTCAACAGTATCTTGATCTGAAGTTTCATGATCATTATCATTGGCTTCCTCACTAACTGGTGTAGGTGTCACTGAAACAGTTTTCTGTGATGAACTACTTTCCAGTAAGGGAGCGGGTACAGTTACCTCGTCAAGTTCTACTTTCCTCCCACTCACTTCTTTCGAGAGAAACTCCTTCTCTAGAAATGATCCATTCTTAGCAACGAATGTCTTGCCTTCGGATCTGTGATAGAAGGTGTACCCAACAGTTTCCTTTGGGTATCCTATGAAGACACATTTCTCCGATTTGGGTTCGAGCTTATCAGGTTGAAGCTTTTTCACATAAGCATCGCAGCCCCAAACTTTAAGAAACGACAACTTTGGTTTCTTGCCAAACCACAGTTCATAAGGCGTCGTCTCAACGGATTTTGATGGTGCCCTATTTAACGTGAATGCGGCCGTCTCTAAAGCATATCCCCAAAAAGATAGTGGTAAATCAGTAAGAGACAGCATAGATCGCACCATATCTAGTAAAGTACGATTACGACGTTCGGACACACCATTACGCTGTGGTGTTCCGGGTGGCGTGAGTTGCGAAACTATTCCACAGTTTTTCAAATGTACACCAAACTCGTAACTCAAATATTCTCCTCCACGATCAGATCGTAGAAACTTTATTTTCTTGTTACGATGATTTTCAACTTCACTCTGAAATTCTTTGAACTTTTCAAATGTTTCAGACTTATGTTTCATTAAGTAGATATACCCATATCTGCTTAAATCATCTGTGAAGGTGAGAAAATAACGATATCCGCCACGAGCCTCAATATTCATCGGGCCACATACATCGGTATGTATGATTTCCAACAAATCTGTTGCTCTCTCCATAGTACCGGAGAACGGTGTTTTAGTCATCTTGCCCATGAGGCACGGTTCGCAAGTACCAAGTGATTCATAATCGAGTGGTTCCAAAAGTCCATCAGCATGGAGTTTCTTCATGCGCTTTATACCGATATGACCTAAACGACAGTGCCACAAATAAGTTGCACTTTCATTATCAACTCTGCATCTTTTGGCTTCAATATTATGAATATGTGTATTACTACTATCGAGATTCAATAAGAATAGACCACTCTTCAAGGGTGCATGACCATAAAAGATATTACTCATATAAATAGAACAACCATTATTCTCTGATTTAAATGAATAACCGTCTCGCATTAAACAAGATCCAGATATAATGTTCATGCTCAACGCTGGCACCAAATAACAATTATTTAGGTCTAATATTAATCCCGAAGGTAGATGTAGAGGTAGCGTGCCGACTGCGATTACATCGACTTTGGAACCGTTTCCCACGCGCATCGTCACCTCGTCCTTTGCCAGTGCCCGCTTATTCCGTAGTCCCTGTTTCGAGTTGCAAATATTAGCAACAGAACCAGTATCAAATACCCAGGTGCTACTGCGAGCTCTAGTAAGGTACACATCAATAACATGTATATCACATATACCTTTGTTCACCTTGCCATCCTTCTTATCCGCCAAATACTTGGGGCAGTTCCGCTTCCAGTGACTAGTCTGCTTGCAGTAGAAGCACTCAGTTTCAGGCTTAGGTCCAGACTTGGGTTTCTTCTCTTGAGCAGCAACTTGCTTGCCGTTCTTCTTGAAGTTCCCCTTTTTCTTCCCTTTGCCCTTTTTCTTGAAACTAGTGGTCTTGTTAACCATCAACACTTGATGCTCCTTCTTGATTTCTACCTCCGCAGCTTTCAGCATTGCGAAGAGCTCGGAAATAGTCTTGTTCATCCCTTGCATATTATAGTTCATCACGAAGCTCTTGTAGCTTGGTGGCAGTGATTGGAGAATTCTGTCAATGACGCAATCATCTAGAAGATTAACTCCCAATTGAATCAAGTGATTATTATACCCAGACATTTTGAGTATATGCTCACTGACAGAACTGTTCTCCTCCATCTTGCAGCTATAGAACTTATTGGAGACTTCATATCTCTCAATTCGAGCATTTGCTTGAAATATTAACTTCAACTCCTGGAACATCTCATATGCTCCATGACGTTCAAAACGTCGTTGAAGTCCCGATTCTAAGCCGTAAAGCATGGCACACTGAACTATCGAGTAGTCATCAGCTTTGCTTTGCCAGACGTTCATAACATCTGGTGTTGCTCCAGCAGCAGGCCTGGCACCCAGCGGTGCTTCCAGGACGTAATTTTTCTGTGCAGCAATGAGGATAATCCTCAAGTTACGGACCCAGTCCGTGTAATTGCTACCATCATCTTTCAACTTTGCTTTCTCAAGGAACACATTAAAATTCAACGGAACAACAGCACGAGCCATCTATCTACAATCAACATAAACAAGCAAGATACTATCAGGTACTAAGTTCATGATAAATTTAAGTTCAATTAATCATATTATTTAAGGACTCCCACTTAGATAGACATCCCTCTAATCCTCTAAGTGATTACGTGATCCAAATCAACTAAACCATGACCGATCATCACGTGAGATGGAGTAGTTTTCAATGGTGAACATCGTTATGTTGATCATATCTACTATATGATTCACGCTCGACCTTTCGGTCTCCGTGTTCCGAGGCCATATCTGCATATGCTAGGCTCGTCAAGTTTAACCTGAGTATTCTGCGTGTGCAAAACTGGCTTGCACCCGTTGTAGATGGACGTAGAGCTTATCACACCCGATCATCACGTGGTGTCTGGGCACGACGAACTTTGGCAACGGTGCATACTCAGGGAGAACACTTCTTGATAATTTAGTGAGAGATCATATTATAATGCTACCGTCAATCAAAGCAAGATAAGATGCATAAAAAGATAAACATCACATGCAATCAATATAAGTGATATGATATGGTCATCATCATCTTGTGCTTGTGATCTCCATCTCCGAAGCACCGTCATGATCACCATCGTCACCGGCGCGACACCTTGATCTCCATCGTAGCATCGTTGTCGTCTCGCCAATCTTATGCTTCCACGACTATCACTACCGTTTAGTAATAAAGTAAAGCATTACATCGCGATTGCATTGCATACAATAAAGCGACAACCATATGGCTCCTGCCAGTTGCCGATAACTCGGTTACAAAACATGATCATCTCATACAATAAAATTCAGCATCATGCTTTGACCATATCACATCACAACATGCCCTGCAAAAACAAGTTAGACGTCCTCTACTTTGTTGTTGCTTGTTTTACGTGGCTGCTACGGGCTTAAGTAAGAACCAATCTCACCTACGCATCAAAACCACAATGATAGTTTGTCAAATAGACTCCGTTTTAACCTTCGCAAGGACCGGGCGTAGCCATACTTGGTTCAACTAAAGTTGGAGAGACAGTCGCCCGCAAGCCATCTCTGTGCAAAGCACGTCGAGGGAACCGGTCTCGCGTAAGCGTACGCGTAAGGTTGGTCTGGGTCGTCTCGTCCAACAATACCGCCGAACCAAAATATGACATGCTGGTAGGCAGTATGACTTGTATCGTCCACAACTCACTTGTGTTCTACTCGTGCAAATAACATCAACATCAATAACCTAGGCTCGGATGCCACTGTTGGGTTTCGTAGTAATTTCAAAATTTTCCTACGCACACGCAAGATCATGTGATGCATAGCAACGAGGGGAGAGTATTGTCTACGTACCCAACGCAGACCGACTGCGGAAGCGATGACACGACGTAGAGGAAGTAGTCGTACGTCTTCTCGATCCAACCGATCAAGCACCGAAACTACGGCACCTCCGAGTTCGAGCACACGTTCAGCTCGATGACGATCCCCGGACTCCGATCCAGCAAAGTGTCGGGGAAGAGTTTCGTCAGCACGACGGCGTGGTGACGATCTTGATGAACTACAGCAGCAGGGCTTCGCCTAAACTCCGCTACAGTATTATCGAGGAATATGGTGGCAGGGGGCACCGCACACGGCTAAGGAATAGATCACGTGGATCAACTTGTGTCAACTTGTGTGTTTAGAGGTGCTCCTGCCTCCGTATATAAAGGAGGAGAGGAGGGGAGGCTGGCCGGCCAAGGGGGGGAGGCGCAGGAGAGTCCTACTCCCTCTGGGAGTAGGATTCCCCCTCCAATCCTAGTCCAACTAGGATTCCTCGGAGGGGAAAAGAGGAGGAGGGGGCCGGCCACCTCTCCTAGTCCTAATAGGACTAGGGGAAGGGGGGGGGGGGCGCAGCCCAACTAGGGCAGCCCCTTCTCTTTTCCACTAAGGCCCACTATGGCCCAAATAGCTCCCGGGGGGTTCCGGTAACCCTCCCGGTATTCCGGTAAAATCCCGATTTCACCCGGAACACTTCCGATATCCAAATATAGGCTTCCAATATATCAATCTTTACGTCTCGACCATTTCGAGACTCCTCGTCATGTCCGTGATCACATCCGGGACTCCGAACAACCTTTGGTACATCAAAATGCATAAACTCATAATATAACTGTCATCGTAACCTTAAGCGTGCGGACCCTACGGGTTCGAGAACAATGTAGACATGACCGAGACACGTCTCCGGTCAATAACCAATAGCGGGACCTGGATGCCCATATTGGCTCCTACATATTCTACGAAGATCTTTATCGGTCAGACCGCATAACAACATACGTTGTTCCCTTTGTCATCGGTATGTTACTTGCCCGAGATTCGATCGTCGGTATCCAATACCTAGTTCAATCTCGTTACTGGCAAGTCTCTTTACTCGTTCCGTAATACATCATCTCACAACTAACATATTAGTTGTAATGCTTGCAAGGCTTATGTGATGTGTATTACCGAGAGGGCCCAGAGATACCTCTCCGACAATCGGAGTGACAAATCCTAATCTCGAAATACGCCAACCCAACATCGACCATTGGAGACACCTGTAGTACTCCTTTATAATCACCCAGTTACGTTGTGATGTTTGGTAGTACCCAAAGTGTTCCTCCGGTAAACGGGAGTTGCATAATCTCATAGTCATAGGAACATGTATAAGTCATGAAGAAAGCAATAGCAACATACTAAACGATCGGGTGCTAAGCTAATGGAATGGGTCATGTCAATCAGATCATTCTACTAATGATGTGACCTCGTTAATCAAATAACAACTCATTGTTCATGGTTAGGAAACATAACCATCTTTGATTAACGAGCTAGTCAAGTAGAGGCATACTAGTGACACTTTGTTTGTCTATGTATTCACACATGTATTATGTTTCCGGTAAATACAATTCTAGCATGAATAATAAACATTTATCATGATTATAAGGAAATAAATAATAACTTTATTATTGCCTCTAGGGCATATTTCCTTCAGTCTCCCACTTGCACTAGAGTCAATAATCTAGATTACACTGTAATGATTCTAACACCCATGGAGCTTTGGTGCTGATCATGTTTTGCTCGTGGAAGAGGCTTAGTCAACGGGTCTGCAACATTCAGATCCGTATGTATCTTGCAAATCTCTATGTCTCCCACCTGGACTAGATCCCGGATGGAGTTGAAGCGTCTCTTGATGTGTTTGGTCCTTTTGTGAAATCTGGATTCCTTTGCCAAGGCAATTGCACCAGTATTGTCACAAAAGATTTTCATTGGACCCGATGCACTAGGTATGACACCTAGATCGGATATGAACTCCTTCATCCAGACTCCTTCATTTGCTGCTTCCGAAGCAGCTATGTATTCCGCTTCACATGTAGATCCCGCTACGACGCTTTGTTTAGAACTGCACCAACTGACAGCTCCACCGTTTAATGTAAACACGTATCCGGTTTGCGATTTAGAATCGTCCGGATCAGTGTCAAAGCTTGCATCAACGTAACCTTTTACGATGAGCTCTTTGTCACCTCCATATACGAGAAACATATCCTTAGTCCTTTTCAGGTATTTCAGGATGTTCTTGACCGCTGTCCAGTGATCCACTCCTGGATTACTTTGGTACCTCCCTGCTAAACTTATAGCAAGGCACACATCAGGTCTGGTACACAGCATTGCATACATGATAGAGCCTATGGCTGATGCATAGGGAACATCTTTCATATTCTCTCTATCTTCTGCAGTGGTCGGGCATTGAGTCTTACTCAATTTCACACCTTGTAACACAGGCAAGAACCCTTTCTTTGCTTGATCCATTTTGAACTTCTTCAAAATTTTGTCAAGGTATGTGCTTTGTGAAAGTCCAATTAAGCGTCTTGATCTATCTCTATAGATCTTAATGCCTAATATGTAAGCAGCTTCACCGAGGTCTTTCATTGAAAAACTTTTATTCAAGTATCCCTTTATGCTATCCAGAAATTCTATATCATTTCCAATCAGTAATATGTCATCCACATATAATATCAGAAATGCTACAGAGCTCCCACTCACTTTCTTGTAAATACAGGCTTCTCCGAAAGTCTGTATAAAACCAAATGCTTTGATCACACTATCAAAACGTTTATTCCAACTCCGAGAGGCTTGCACCAGTCCATAAATGGATCGCTGGAGCTTGCACACTTTGTTAGCTCCCTTTGGATCGACAAAACCTTCTGGTTGCATCATATACAACTCTTCTTCCAGAAATCCATTCAGGAATGCAGTTTTGACATCCATTTGCCAAATTTCATAATCATAAAATGCGGCAATTGCTAACATGATTCGGACGGACTTAAGCATCGCTACGGGTGAGAAGGTCTCATCGTAGTCAATCCCTTGAACTTGCCGAAAACCTTTTGCGACAAGTCGAGCTTTGTAGACAGTAACATTACCATCAGCGTCAGTCTTCTTCTTAAAGATCCATTTATTCTCAATTGCTTGCCGATCATCGGGCAAGTCAACCAAAGTCCATACTTTGTTCTCATACATGGATCCCATCTCAGATTTCATGGCTTCAAGCCACTTTGCGGAATCTGGGCTCACCATCGCTTCTTCATAGTTCGTAGGTTCATCATGATCTAGTAGCATGACCTCCAGAACAGGATTACCGTACCACTCTGGTGCGGATCTTACTCTGGTTGATCTACGAGGTTCAGCAGTATCTTGATCTGAAGTTTCATGATCATTATCATTGGCTTCCTCACTAACTGGTGTAGGTGTCACTGAAACAGTTTTCTGTGATGAACTACTTTCCAGTAAGGGAGCGGGTACAGTTACCTCGTCAAGTTCTACTTTCCTCCCACTCACTTCTTTCGAGAGAAACTCCTTCTCTAGAAATGATCCATTCTTAGCAACGAATGTCTTGCCTTCGGATCTGTGATAGAAGGTGTACCCAACAGTTTCCTTTGGGTATCCTATGAAGACACATTTCTCCGATTTGGGTTCGAGCTTATCAGGTTGAAGCTTTTTCACATAAGCATCGCAGCCCCAAACTTTAAGAAACGACAACTTTGGTTTCTTGCCAAACCACAGTTCATAAGGCGTCGTCTCAACGGATTTTGATGGTGCCCTATTTAACGTGAATGCGGCCGTCTCTAAAGCATATCCCCAAAAAGATAGCGGTAAATCAGTAAGAGACATCATAGATCGCACCATATCTAGTAAAGTACGATTACGACGTTCGGACACACCATTACGCTGTGGTGTTCCGGGTGGCGTGAGTTGCGAAACTATTCCACAGTTTTTCAAATGTACACCAAACTCGTAACTCAAATATTCTCCTCCACGATCAGATCGTAGAAACTTTATTTTCTTGTTACGATGATTTTCAACTTCACTCTGAAATTCTTTGAACTTTTCAAATGTTTCAGACTTATGTTTCATTAAGTAGATATACCCATATCTGCTTAAATCATCTGTGAAGGTGAGAAAATAACGATATCCGCCACGAGCCTCAATATTCATCGGGCCACATACATCGGTATGTATGATTTCCAACAAATCTGTTGCTCTCTCCATAGTACCGGAGAACGGTGTTTTAGTCATCTTGCCCATGAGGCACGGTTCGCAAGTACCAAGTGATTCATAATCAAGTGGTTCCAAAAGTCCATCAGCATGGAGTTTCTTCATGCGCTTTATACCGATATGACCTAAACGACAGTGCCACAAATAAGTTGCACTTTCATTATCAACTCTGCATCTTTTGGCTTCAATATTATGAATATGTGTATTACTACTATCGAGATTCAATAAGAATAGACCACTCTTCAAGGGTGCATGACCATAAAAGATATTACTCATATAAATAGAACAACCATTATTCTCTGATTTAAATGAATAACCGTCTCGCATTAAACAAGATCCAGATATAATGTTCATGCTCAACGCTGGCACCAAATAACAATTATTTAGGTCTAATATTAATCCCGAAGGTAGATGTAGAGGTAGCGTGCCGACTGCGATCACATCGACTTTGGAACCGTTTCCCACGCGCATCGTCACCTCGTCCTTTGCCAGTGCCCGCTTATTCCGTAGTCCCTGTTTCGAGTTGCAAATATTAGCAACAGAACCAGTATCAAATACCCAGGTGCTACTGCGAGCTCTAGTAAGGTACACATCAATAACATGTATATCACATATACCTTTGTTCACCTTGCCATCCTTCTTATCCGCCAAATACTTG
Source organism: Triticum aestivum (assembly GCF_018294505.1). Taxonomy (NCBI): domain Eukaryota; kingdom Viridiplantae; phylum Streptophyta; class Magnoliopsida; order Poales; family Poaceae; genus Triticum; species Triticum aestivum. The sequence goes on from NC_057800.1 coordinate 583,685,491, forward strand.
GGGCAGTTCCGCTTCCAGTGACCAGTCTGCTTGCAGTAGAAGCACTCAGTTTCAGGCTTAGGTCCAGACTTGGGTTTCTTCTCTTGAGCAGCAACTTGCTTGCCGTTCTTCTTGAAGTTCCCCTTTTTCTTCCCTTTGCCCTTTTTCTTGAAACTAGTGGTCTTGTTAACCATCAACACTTGATGCTCCTTCTTGATTTCTACCTCCGCAGCTTTCAGCATTGCGAAGAGCTCGGGAATAGTCTTGTTCATCCCTTGCATATTATAGTTCATCACGAAGCTCTTGTAGCTTGGTGGCAGTGATTGGAGAATTCTGTCAATGACGCAATCATCCGGAAGATTAACTCCCAATTGAATCAAGTGATTATTATACCCAGACATTTTGAGTATATGCTCACTGACAGAACTGTTCTCCTCCATCTTGCAGCTATAGAACTTATTGGAGACTTCATATCTCTCAATTCGGGCATTTGCTTGAAATATTAACTTCAACTCCTGGAACATCTCATATGCTCCATGACGTTCAAAACGTCGTTGAAGTCCCGATTCTAAGCCGTAAAGCATGGCACACTGAACTATCGAGTAGTCATCAGCTTTGCTCTGCCAGACGTTCATAACATCTGGTGTTGCTCCAGCAGCAGGCCTGGCACCCAGCGGTGCTTCCAGGACGTAATTTTTCTGTGCAGCAATGAGGATAATCCTCAAGTTACGGACCCAGTCCGTGTAATTGCTACCATCATCTTTCAACTTTGCTTTCTCAAGGAACGCATTAAAATTCAACGGAACAACAGCACGAGCCATCTATCTACAATCAACATAAACAAGCAAGATACTATCAGGTACTAAGTTCATGATAAATTTAAGTTCAATTAATCATATTATTTAAGAACTCCCACTTAGATAGACATCCCTCTAATCCTCTAAGTGATTACGTGATCCAAATCAACTAAACCATGACCGATCATCACGTGAGATGGAGTAGTTTTCAATGGTGAACATCGTTATGTTGATCATATCTACTATATGATTCACGCTCGACCTTTCGGTCTCCGTGTTCCGAGGCCATATCTGCATATGCTAGGCTCGTCAAGTTTAACCTGAGTATTCTGCGTGTGCAAAACTGGCTTGCACCCGTTGTAGATGGACGTAGAGCTTATCACACCCGATCATCACGTGGTGTCTGGGCACGACGAACTTTGGCAACGGTGCATACTCAGGGAGAACACTTCTTGATAATTTAGTGAGAGATCATCTTATAATGCTACCGTCAATCAAAGCAAGATAAGATGCATAAAAAGATAAACATCACATGCAATCAATATAAGTGATATGATATGGTCATCATCATCTTGTGCTTGTGATCTCCATCTCCGAAGCACCGTCATGATCACCATCGTCACCGGCGCGACACCTTGATCTCCATCGTAGCATCGTTGTCGTCTCGCCAATCTTATGCTTCCACGACTATCACTACCGTTTAGTAATAAAGTAAAGCATTACATCGCGATTGCATTGCATACAATAAAGCGACAACCATATGGCTCCTGCCAGTTGCCGATAACTCGGTTACAAAACATGATCATCTCATACAATAAAATTCAGCATCATGCTTTGACCATATCACATCACAACATGCCCTGCAAAAACAAGTTAGACGTCCTCTACTTTGTTGTTGCTTGTTTTACGTGGCTGCTACGGGCTTAAGTAAGAACCAATCTCACCTACGCATCAAAACCACAATGATAGTTTGTCAAATAGACTCCGTTTTAACCTTCGCAAGGACCGGGCGTAGCCATACTTGGTTCAACTAAAGTTGGAGAGACAGTCGCCCGCAAGCCATCTCTGTGCAAAGCACGTCGAGGGAACCGGTCTCGCGTAAGCGTACGCGTAAGGTTGGTCTGGGTCGTCTCGTCCAACAATACCGCCGAACCAAAATATGACATGCTGGTAGGCAGTATGACTTGTATCGTCCACAACTCACTTGTGTTCTACTCGTGCATATAACATCAACATCAATAACCTAGGCTCGGATGCCACTGTTGGGTTTCGTAGTAATTTCAAAAAATTCCTACGCACACGCAAGATCATGTGATGCATAGCAACGAGGGGAGAGTATTGTCTACGTACCCAACGCAGACCGACTGCGGAAGCGATGACACGACGTAGAGGAAGTAGTCGTACGTCTTCTCGATCCAACCGATCAAGCACCGAAACTACGGCACCTCCGAGTTCGAGCACACGTTCAGCTCGATGACGATCCCCGGACTCCGATCCAGCAAAGTGTCGGGGAAGAGTTTCGTCAGCACGACGGCGTGGTGACGATCTTGATGAACTACAGCAGCAGGGCTTCGCCTAAACTCCGCTACAGTATTATCGAGGAATATGGTGGCAGGGGGCACCGCACACGGCTAAGGAATCGATCACGTGGATCAACTTGTGTCAACTTGTGTGTTTAGAGGTGCCCCTGCCTCCGTATATAAAGGAGGAGAGGAGGGGAGGCTGGCCGGCCAAGGGGGGGAGGCGCAGGAGAGTCCTACTCCCTCTGGGAGTAGGATTCCCCCTCCAATCCTAGTCCAACTAGGATTCCTCGGAGGGGAAAAGAGGAGGAGGGGGCCGGCCACCTCTCCTAGTCCTAATAGGACTAGGGAAGGGGGGGCGCGCAGCCCAACTAGGGCAGCCCCTTCTCTTTTCCACTAAGGCCCACTATGGCCCAAATAGCTCCCGGGGGGTTCCGGTAACCCTCCCGGTATTCCGGTAAAATCCCGATTTCACCCGGAACACTTCCGATATCCAAATATAGGCTTCCAATATATCAATCTTTACGTCTCGACCATTTCGAGACTCCTCGTCATGTCCGTGATCACATCCGGGACTCCGAACAACCTTCGGTACATCAAAATGCATAAACTCATAATATAACTGTCATCGTAACCTTAAGCGTGCGGACCCTACGGGTTCGAGAACAATGTAGACATGACCGAGACACGTCTCCGGTCAATAACCAATAGCGGGACCTGGATGCCCATATTGGCTCCTACATATTCTACGAAGATCTTTATCGGTCAGACCGCATAACAACATACGTTGTTCCCTTTGTCATCGGTATGTTACTTGCCCGAGATTCGATCGTCGGTATCCAATACCTAGTTCAATCTCGTTACTGGCAAGTCTCTTTACTCGTTCCGTAATACATCATCTCACAACTAACATATTAGTTGTAATGCTTGCAAGGCTTATGTGATGTGTATTACCGAGAGGGCCCAGAGATACCTCTCCGACAATCGGAGTGACAAATCCTAATCTCGAAATACGCCAACCCAACATCGACCATTGGAGACACCTGTAGTACTCCTTTATAATCACCCAGTTACGTTGTGACGTTTGGTAGTACCCAAAGTGTTCCTCCGGTAAACGGGAGTTGCATAATCTCATAGTCATAGGAACATGTATAAGTCATGAAGAAAGCAATAGCAACATACTAAACGATCGGGTGCTAAGCTAATGGAATGGGTCATGTCAATCAGATCATTCTACTAATGATGTGACCTCGTTAATCAAATAACAACTCATTGTTCATGGTTAGGAAACATAACCATCTTTGGTTAACGAGCTAGTCAAGTAGAGGCATACTAGTGACACTTTGTTTGTCTATGTATTCACACATGTATTATGTTTCCGGTAAATACAATTCTAGCATGAATAATAAACATTTATCATGATTATAAGGAAATAAATAATAACTTTATTATTGCCTCTAGGGCATATTTCCTTGTTGGGGACGTCAGGATAACGCCAGCCCCTAGACCAGCCAGCATTTTGGAGCCGTCGAAGTGCATGATCCAATTGGAGTATGCGCCGTACTCTTTAGGGAGTTCGGCTTCCGTCCATTCGGCGACAAAGTCGGCCAATACTTGCGATTTAATGGCTCACCGAGGTTTGTATGTTATGTCGAACGGGAGGAGCTCAATGGCCCATTTGGCAATCCGGCCCGTGGCGTCGCAGTTGTTTATGATATCATTAAGTGGCACTTCCGAGGCTACTGTAATCGAACACTCTTGAAAGTAGTGTCGCAGCTTCCGGGATGACATGAATACCGCATAGGCTATCTTTTGATAATGTGGGTACCGCGATTTTCATGGAGTGAGGACAGTGGATACATAATATACCGGCTTTTGAAGAGGGAATTTATGTCCGTCCGCTTCTCGTTCGATGACGAGCACTGCGCTTACAACTTGATGAGTTGCCACAATATACAACAGCATTGGTTCGCCGATGTTTGGCACGGCCAGGATTGGGTTGGTTGCCAGTATGGATTTTATTTCTTCCAATCCGACTGTGGCAGCGTCCGTCCACTCAAAGTGTTCGGTGCGCCGAAGGAGGCGATAAAGGGGTAATGGCTTTTCTCCTAAGCGAGAGATAAAGCGGGTTAGAGCCGCCACACATCCAGTTAGTTTCTGGGTTTTTTGGGGTCCGTTGGTATAGCCAACTGTGACAGAGCTTGGATTTTGGCCGGATTAGCTTCAATTCCTCTACTGGAGACAATGAAGCCCAGGAGCTTTCCGGCTGGTACGCCAAAAACGCATTTTTCCGGATTGAGCTTGATGTCGTATGTTCGGAGGTTGTCGAATGTGAGCCTCAAGTTGTCTATTAGAGAGTCGACGTGTTTGGTTCTAACGACCACATCATCTACGTATGCCTCTACTGTTTTGCCGATCTATTTCTCTAGACATGTCTGAATCATTGATAACCCACAAGTATAGGGGATCGCAACAGCTTTTGAGGGTAGAGTATTCAACCCAAATTTATTGATTCGACACAAGGGGAGCCAAAGAATATTCTCAAGTATTAGCAGCTGAGTTATCAATTCAACCACACCTGGAAACTTAGTATCTGCAGCAAGGTGTTTAGTAGCAAGGTAATATGATAGTGGTGGTAGCAGCAACAAAAGTAAAGACAGCAAAAGTAATGTTTTTGGTATTTTGTAGTGATTGTAACAATAGCAACGGGAAAGTAAATAAGCGAGAACCAATATATGGAAAACTCGTAGGCACCGGATCAGTGATGGATAATTATGCCGGATGCGGTTCATCATGTAACAGTCATAACATAGGGTGACACAGAACTAGCTCCAATTCATCAATGTAATGTAGGCATGTATTCCATATATAGGCATACGTGCTTATGGAAAAGAACTTGCATGGCATCTTTTGTCCTACCCTCCCGTGGCAGTGGGGTCCTATTGGAAACTAAGGGATATTAAGGCCTCCTTTTAATAGAGAACCGGAACAAAGCCTTAGCACATAGTGAATACATGAACTCCTCAAACTTTGGCCATCACCGGGAGTGGTCCCGATTATTGTCACTTCGGGGTTGCCGGATCATAACACATAGTAGGTGACTATAGACTTGCAAGATAGGATCAAGAACTCACATATATTCATGAAAACATAATAGGTTCAGATCTGAAATCATGGCACTCGGGCCCTAGTGACAAGCATTAAGCATAGCAAAGTCATAGCAACATCAATCTCAGAACATAATGGATACTAGGGATCAAACCCTAACAAAACTAACTCGATTACATGATAAATCTCATCCAACCCATCACCGTCCAGCAAGCCTACGATGGAATTACTCACGCACGACGGTGAGCATCATGAAATTGGTGATGGAGGATGGTTGATGATGACGACGGCGACGAATCCCCCTCTCCGGAGCCCCGAACGGACTCCAGATCAGCCCTCCCGAGAGGTTTTAGGGCTTGGCGGCGGCTCCGTATCGTAAAACGCGATGATTTCTTCTCTCTGATTTTTTTCTCTCCGAAAGCAAATATATAGAGTTGGAGTTGGCGTCGGAGGGCATCCAGGGGGGCCACGAGGTAGGGGGCGCGCCCTAGGGGGGGCGCCCCCACCCTCGTGAGAAGGGTGTGGGCCCCCTGGTCTTGATCTTTGGCGAGGATTTTTTATTATTTTTTCTAAGATGTTCTGTTGAGTTTCAGGTCATTCTGAGAATATTTGTTTTCTGCACATAAAACAACACCATGGCAATTCTGCTGAAAACAGCGTCAGTCCGGGTTAGTTCCATTCAAATCATACAAGTTAGAGTCCAAAACAAGGGCAAAAGTGTTTGGAAAAGTAGATACGACGGAGACGTATCAACTCCCCCAAGCTTAAACCCTTGCTTGTCCTCAAGCAATTCAGTTGACAAACTGAAAGAAAGAAAGAAAAACTTTTACAAACTCTGTTTGCTCTTGTTGTTGTAACTATGTCAAGCCAGCATTCAAGTTTTCAGCATAGATCATAACTAACCACATTTGCAATAATTCTCAGGTCTCATAATTACTCATATCAATAGCATAATCAACTAGCAAGTCATAATAATAAATCTCGGATGACAACACTTTCTCAAAACAATCATAATATGATATAACAAGATGGTATCTCGCTAGCCCTTTCTGAGACCGCAAAACATAAATGCAGAGCACCTTTAAAGATCAAGGACTGACTAGACATTGTAATTCATGGTAAAAGAGATCCAATCATAGTCATACCCAATATAAATTAAAGTGATGAATGCAAATGACAGCTGTGCTCTCCAGCTAGTGCTTTTTAATAAGAGGGTGATGACTCAACATAAAAGTAAATGGATAGGCCCTTCGCAGAGGGAAGCAGGGATTTGTAGAGGTGCCAGAGCTCGGTTTTGAAATAGAGATAAATTGTATTTTGAGCGGTATACTTTCATTGTCAACGTAACAACTAAGAGATGGCGATATCTTCCATGCTAAACACATTATAGGCGGTTCCCAAACAGAATGGTAAAGTTTATACTCCCCCTCCACCAACAAGCATCAATCCATGGCTTGCTCGAAACAACGAGTGCCTCCAACATACATCAGGTCCCAGGGGGAGTTTTGTTTGCAATTAATTTTGATTTAGTTTGCATAAAGCATGGGACTGGGCATCCCGGTGACCAGCCATTTTCTCGTGAGTGAGGAGCGGAGTCCACTCCTCTTGAGAATAACCCGCCTAACACGGAAGATAAGGACAGCCTTGGTTGATACATGAGCTATTCGAGCATACAAAACAGAATGTTTATTTGAAGGTTTAGAGTTTGGCACATACAAATTTACTTGGAACGGCAGGTAGATACCGCATATAGGAAGGTATAGTGGACTCATCTGGAATAACTTTGGGGTTTAAGGGATTGGATGCACAAGCAGTATTCCCGCTTAGTACAAGTGAAGGCTAGCAAAAGACTGGGAAGCGACCAACTAGAGAGCGACAACAGCCATGTACATGCATTAAAATTAATAAACATTGGATGCAAGCATGAGTAGGATATAATCCACCATGAACATAAATATCGTGAAGGCTATGTTGATTTTGTTTCAACTACATGCGTGAACATGTGCCAAGTCAAGTCACTTAAATCATTCAAAGGAGGATACCACCCCATCATACCACATCATAATCATCTCAATAGCATGTTGGCACACAAGGTAAACCATTATAACTCATAGCTAATCAAGCATGGCACAAGCAACTATGATCTCTAATTGTCATTGCAAACATGTTTATTCATAATAAGCTGAATCAAGAACGAGGGACTCATCATATTTACAAAAACAAAAGAGGTCGAGTTCATACCAGCTTTTCTCATCTCAGTCAGTCCATCATATATCATCATAATTGCCTTTCACTTGCACGACCGAACGGTGTGAATAATAATAAGAGTGTACGTGCATTGGACTAAGCTGGAATCTGCAAGCATTCAATAAACAGGAGAAGACAAGGCAATATGGGCTCTTGGTTAAATCAACAATAATGCATATAAGAGCCACTTCAACAATTTAATTATGGTCTTCTCCTACTGACCCCCAAAGAAAACAAAAGAAATAAAACTATTTACACGGGAAAGCTCCCAACAAGCAAAAGAAGAACGGGAAATATTTTTGGGTTTTCTTTTTAATTATTACTACTACAGCAGAAAAATAAACTACTACTAATTTTTTTGGTTTTCTTAAGGTTTAACAAACACACAAGAAGAAAGCAGGAAAAAGAAAATAAACTAGCATGGATATTACAGTGAAAAAGTATGAGCACCAACATCTAGCAATGAGTGTGTGTGAACATAAATGTAATGTCGGTGAGAAATACGTACTCCCCCAAGCTTAGGCTTTTGGCCTAAGTTGGTCTATGGCCACGGCTGGCCTGGCGGATATCCATAATAATAGTTGTTGGGGTCGTACTATGATGAGGAAGAATAGTTGGGATCATACTGATGTGCAGCGGTTATCGCCTGCTGAGCTGCAGCGTGGAGTCGAGCTGCCTCCGCTCTCCTCTCGTACTCTTCTGCCTCCTCTCTGGTAATAACATATCTTCCTTTTGTCTGTGAATCAAAGAAGGCAGGAGCAGGGAGAGTAATACGGAAAACACGTCGTTTATCAAAAATTAAACGATATAAGAGAGGTGATTCAGGCCTCTCAACAAACTGGTGCGAAGCCATAGAGTCATAATCTAAATATGCAGGAGGCAACTCCATATCACCCTCACGAATGTCTATCTCAAGAAAATGAGCTAAGCGGGTTGCATAAATTCCTCCAAAGAAATCTCCATTATGTCTATTATGATGCAACCTATGAGCTACAATGGCTCCCATATGATAAGATTGGTCTCCTAACACAGCACTCCTAAGAATGCTAAGATCAGGGACACACATGTGACATGCTTCATCCTTAGCATTTATGCATCTACCGATGAAGAGAGCAAAATAATGTATAGCAGGAAAGTGAATGCTCCCTATGGTAGCCTGCGTTATATCTCTAGATTCCCCCATAGTTATACTAGCAAGAAAGTTTCTAAATTCAGATTTAGGGGGATCCCTAACACTACCCCATGATGGAAGTTTGCAAGCAGAAGTGAAATCCTCTAGTCCATGGTATAAGATTTGTCATAGAGATCAAACATGACTGAAGGAGAATTACACGAAGATGAATACTCAAACCTCCTCACAAATGAACTTGTGAGATCATGATACTGGGGGCATTTGTTAGCCTCAAAATCCTCAAGACCGGCATTGCGCAAATATGCTTTGAATTCTTCTTTAATTCCAACACGGTCCATAAAATTTTCCGACGGCCATTCGCAAGGCCGTACCGGAGCGCCTCTTGGTGGATCCTCGTCAGCATCGCGCATAGCAATCCTGGGTCCTTGCTTCTTAGAGGAACCACCTTGGAACATCTTCCTAAGCATAATGTCTTTCTCTGAAAAATTCTGAATTTTTTTAGTAACTTCAAACAAAAGTAAACCAACTTTAATAAAACTGATAGCAACTACTCCTACAAGTGCCTAGAGACTATATCAAGCATTAGAACTACTTGGAACCATATAAATTTGACATGCAAGCTCAAGAACATGGTCACCTATGCAGCACAAATTTGCAAAGAATAAAGCACTAGAACAAAAACTAATTGGACCAATGGAGGAGTCACATACCAAGGAACAATCTCCCCAAGCAGTTTTGCGAGAGGTGCTTTGAGCAAGGAGATCGAAAATCACAGAAAAAGTGGGTGGAACTCGTGCTTGAGTTGGTTTTTCGGGTTTGTGTGAGACAGAGGAAGAAGATGGGTGCTGGGATAAGTGGAGGAGGGCCACCATGGGCCCACGAGGTAGGGGGGCGCGCCCTAGGGGGGGGGGCGCCCACCACCCTCGTGGCCAGGTGGCAGCTCCTCCCGCGGTAATTTTTGCACAATAAATCCTCAAATATTCCCGAAAAAATCATATTAAATTGGCATGGCATTCTGAGGACTTTATTTTCGGGATATTTTTATATTGCACGGATAAGTCAGGAAACAGACAGAAAATACTATTTTTACTTTATTTAATCTAAATAACAGAAAGTAAAAGTGGGGTACAGAAGTTTGTGCTTCTAGTTTCATCCATCTCATGCTCATCAAAAGAATCCACTAACAAGGTTGATCAAGTCTTGTTAACAAACTCATTCCGATAATCATGAAACCGGAGAAATTTCGAATAACACTAAGTTACCTCAACGGGGATATGCACATCCCCAATAATAAGAATATCATATTTCTTCTTGACAGTAGGAAGAGGAAATTCAAAACCTCCAAATATAATCGATGGAATTTTTCCAATAGAGTTGATACTATGAACTTGAGGTTGTTTCCTCGGAAAGTGTACCGTATGCTCATTACCATTAACATGAAAAGTGACATTGCCTTTGTTGCAATCAATAACAGCCCCTGCAGTATTAAGAAAAGGTCTTCCAAGAATAATAGACATACTATCATCCTCGGGAATATCAAGAATAACAAAGTCCGTTAAAATAGTAACGTTTGCAACCACAACAGGCACATCCTCACAAATACCGACAGGTATAGCAGTTGATTTATCAGCCATTTGCAAAGATATTTCAGTAGGTGTCAGCTTATTCAAGTCAAGTCTACGATATAAAGAGAGAGGCATAACACTAACACCGGCTCCAAGATCACATAAAGCAGTTTTAATATAATTTCTTTTAATGGAGCAAGGTATAGTAGGTACTCCGGGGTCTCCAAGTTTCTTTGGTATTCCACCCTTAAAAGTATAATTAGCAAGCATGGTGGAAATTTCAGCTTCCGGTATCTTTCTTTTATTAGTAATGATATCCTTCATATATTTAGCATAAGGATTTGTTTTGAGCACATCAGTTAATCTCATACGCAAAAAGATAGGCCTAATCATTTCAGCAAAGCGCTCAAAATCCTCATCATCCTTTTTCTTGGATGGTTTCGGAGGAAAAGGCATGGGTTTCTGAACCCAAGGTTCCCTTTCTTTACCATGTTTCCTAGCAACAAAGTCTCTTTTATCATAACGTTGATTCTTTGATTGTGGGTTATCAAGATCAACAGCAGGTTCAATTTCTACATCATTATCATTACTAGGTTGAGCATCATCATGAACATCATCATTAATATTTTTACTTAGGTTCATGTTCATTACCAGATTGTGTTTCAGCATCAGACATAGATATATCATTTGGATTATCAGGTGGTTCAGCAATAGGTTCACTAGAAGTTTGCACAGTTCTATCATTTTTCTTCTTCTTCTTTTTAGAAGAACTAGGAACATCAATATTATTTCTTTGAGAATCTTGCTCGATTCTCTTAGGGTGGCCTTCAGGATACAAAGGTTCCTGAGTCATTCTACCAGTTCTAGTAGCCACTCTAACAGCATAATCATTTTTCTTACTATTCATTTCATCAAGCACTTCTTTTTGAGCCTTAAGTACTTGTTCTACTTGAGTGGTAACCATAGAAGCATGTTTGCTAACAAGTTTAAGTTCACCTTTAATATTAGCCATATAATCACCCAAGCATCTAATCATATAAGCATTTTCTTTTAATTGTCTACCAAAATAAGCATTGAAGTCGTCTTGCTTAAACATAAAGTTATCAAACTCATCCAAGCACTGACTAGCAATTTTAGTAGGAGGGACTTCAGCTTTATCATATCTATAGAGAGAATTTACCTTTACTACCTGTGTCGGGATATCGGGATCAGGAGGTTCTTCAATAAATAAAGAATTAAGATCATATGTTTCTTCAACAGGCGGTGAATTAAGACCATGTATTTCTTCAATAGGAGGTAAATTCTTAACGTCTTTAGCTTTAATACCTTTTTCTTTCATAGATTTCTTTGCCTCTTGCATATCTTCGGGACTGAGAAATAGAACACCTCTCTTCTTCGGAGTTGGTTTAGGAATAGGCTCAGTAATTGGAGCAGGAGCTGGCTCAGGAGGTGCCCAATTATTTTCATTTGTCAACATATTATTCAATAGAATTTCAGCTTCATCCGGTGTTCTTTCCCTGAAAAGAGAACCAGCACAACTATCCAGGTAATCTCTGGAAGCATCGGTTAGTCCATTATAAAAGATATCAAGTATTTCAGGTTTCTTAAGAGGATGATCAGGCAAAGCATTAAGTAACTTGAGAAGCCTCCCCCAAGCTTGTGGGAGACTCTCTTCTTTAATTTGCACGAAGTTGTATATTTCCCTCAAAGCAGCTTGTTTCTTATGAGCAGGGAAATATTTAGCAGAGAAGTAATAAATCATATCCTGGGGACTACGCACACAACCAGGATCAAGAGAATTAAACCATATCTTAGCATCACCCTTTAATGAGAACGGAAATATTTTGAGTATATAAAAGTAACGCGATCTCTCATCATTAGTGAACAGGGCAGCTATATCATTTAACTTAGTAAGATGTGCCACAACAGTTTCAGATTCATAGCCATAAAACGGATCAGATTCAACCAAAGTAATTATATCAGGATCAACAGAGAATTCATAATCCTTATCAGGAACACAAATAGGTGAAGTAGCAAAAGCAGGGTCGGGTTTCATTTTATCTCTAAGTGATTCTTTGTTCCATTTAATTAATAACCTCTTAAGCTCATATCTATCTTGCAAGCTAAAATAGCGGCAGAAGATTCCATATCAAAAAGATAACCCTCAGGAATAACAGGCATATTTTCATCATCACTATCATCATCGTATTCAGATTCAATAATTTCTTTTTCTCTAGCCCTAGCAATTTGTTCATCAAGAAATTCACCAAGGGGCACAGTAGTATCAGGCATAGAAGCAGTTTCATCATAAGTATCATGCATAGCAGAAGTGGCATCATCAATAACATGCGACATATCAGAACGAATAGCAGAAGCAGGTGTAGGTGTCGCTAACTTACTCATAACAGAAGGTGAATCAAGTGCAGAGCTAGATGGCAGTTCCTTACCTCCCCTCGTAGTTGAGGGATAGATCTTGGTTTTTGGATCTCTCAAGTTCTTCATAGTGTCCAGCAGATATAAATCCCAAGTGACTCAAAGAATAGAGCTATGCTCCCCGGCAACGGCGCCAGAAATTAGTCTTGATAACCCACAAGTATAGGGGATCGCAACAGCTTTCGAGGGTAGAGTATTCAACCCAAATTTATTGATTCGACACAAGGGGAGCCAAAGAATATTCTCAAGTATTAGCAGCTGAGTTGTCAATTCAACCACACCTGGAAACTTAGTATCTGCAGCAAAGTGTTTAGTAGCAAAGTAATATGATAGTGGTGGTAGCAGCAACAAAAGTAAAGACAGCAAAAGTAATGTTTTTGGTATTTTGTAGTGATTGTAACAGTAGCAGCGGGAAAGTAAATAAGCGAGAACCAGTATATGGAAAACTCGTAGGCACCGGATCAGTGATGGATAATTATGCCGGATGCGGTTCATCATGTAACAGTCATAACATAGGGTGACACAGAACTAGCTCCAATTCATCAATGTAATGTAGGCATGTATTCCGTATATAGTCATACGTGCTTATGGAAAAGAACTTGCATGACATCTTTTGTCCTACCCTCCCGTGGCAGCGGGGTCCTATTGGAAACTAAGGGATATTAAGGCCTCCTTTTAATAGAGAACCGGAACAAAGCATTAGCACATAGTGAATACATGAACTCCTCAAACTATGGTCATCACCGGGAGTGGTCCCGATTATTGTCACTTCGGGGTTGCCGGATCATAACACATAGTAGGTGACTATAGACTTGCAAGATAGGATCAAGAACTCACATATATTCATGAAAACATAATAGGTTCAGATCTGAAATCATGGCACTCGGGCCCTAGTGACAAGCATTAAGCATAGCAAAGTCATAGCAACATCAATCTCAGAACATAATGGATACTAGGGATCAAACCCTAACAAAACTAACTCGATTACATGATAAATCTCATCCAACCCATCACCGTCCAGCAAGCCTACGATGGAATTACTCACACACGGCGGTGAGCATCATGAAATTGGTGATGGAGGATGGTTGATGATGACGACGGTGACGAATCCCCCTCTCCGGAGCCCCGAACGGACTCCAGATCAGCCCTCCCGAGAGGTTTTAGGGCTTGGCGGCGGCTCCGTATCGTAAAACGCGATGATTTCTTCTCTCTAATTTTTTTCTCTCCGAAAGCAAATATATAGAGTTGGAGTTGGCGTCGGAGGGCATCCAGGGGGCCCATGAGGTAGGGGGCGCGCCCTAGGGGGGGCGCCCCCACCCTCGTGAGAAGGGTGTGGGCCCCCTGGTCTTCAGCTTTGGCGAGGATTTTTTATTTTTTTTTCTAAGATGTTCTGTGGAGTTTCAGGTCATTCCGAGAATATTTGTTTTCTGCACATAAAACAACACCATGGCAATTCTGCTGAAAACAGCGTCAGTCCGGGTTAGTTCCATTCAAATCATACAAGTTAGAGTCCAAAACAAGGGCAAAAGTGTTTGGAAAAGTAGATACGATGGAGACGTATCAATCATGCGATGATATGTTGTGTCGGTGTTTTTGAGCCCAAAAGGCATTGTGTTGAAACGGAAGGCGCCGTATGGTGTAATAAATGCCATTGCGGCTTGGTCGGACTCCGCCATTTTGATTTGGTGGTAGCCGGAGTATGCATCGAGGAAGCACAATGACTCGTGTCCCGCGGTAGCATCGATAATTTGATCAATGCGGGGGAGGGGGAAGGGATCCTTTGGGCAAGCCTTGTTGAGGTCCTTGAAATCGACACATAGGCGCCAGGATTTGTCCTTCTTTGGTACCATCACCAGGTTTGCTAGCCAGTCCGGGTGTTTTATTTCTCTAATGAATCCGGCCTCCAATAACTTGGCTAGTTCATCTCCCATAGACTGTCTCTTAGGTTCAGAGAAACACCGAAGAGCCTACTTGACCGGCTTGAATCCATTTAGGATATTGAGGCTGTGCTCGGCCGGCCTGCGTGGGATTCCTGGCATGTCTGAGGGGTGCCAGGCGAATATGTCCCAATTCTCGCGCAGGAACTCTCGTAATGCGGTGTCCACGGCGGGGTTTAACTGTGCCCCGATGGAGGCTGTTTTTGTAGTGTTCGTTGGGTGGACTTGGAATTTGACTATTTCATTTCTGGTTTAAAAGAGGTGGACTTGGATATCTTGTCAAGTATCACGTAGTCCCTGTCCACTGTGGAGCGTAGCGTAGTTAATTCCTCGGCCGAAAGGGCTTCGGATAATGCCCCGAGGGCCAATGCGGCTGTTTTGTTTTCGGCGCGGAGTGTTGTGTCCGGATCACTAACGAGAGTGATGATTCCGTTGGGTCCGGGCATTTTGAGCTTCATGTACCCATAATGGGGTATGGCTTGGAAGATCGTGAACGCCTCCCGTCCCAAGAGGGCGTGGTATCCACTACTGAAGGGGCCACTTGGAATGTAATTTCTTTGGACCTATAATTCTCCGGCATGCCGAATATCACATCTAGTGTGATTTTCCCAGCACAGCGTGCTTCCTGACTGGGGATGACTCCTCTGAAGGTTGTGCTTCTTTGCTCAATGCGGTTCCAGGTTATTTCCATTTTTTGAAGAGTTTCCTCGTAGATGAGGTTTAATCCACTGTCGCCGTCCATGAGTACTTTGGTGAGTCGAAAGCCGTCCACAATTGGACTGAGGACCAGTGCAGCTAGTGCTCGGGCTGTTTGGAATTTAGGTTCATCACTGGCATTGAAGGTAATAGCCGTGTCGCTCCATGGATTTATTGCTGCTACGTGGCAGATTTCGGCAATGCTGCGGAGTGTTCGCTTGCGCCTATTATTTGATGCGAAGGTCTCAAAGACTGTTAATATAGTATTGTTATCCCTGGGATGGTGCTCTATGGCCTCTGGGATGAGAAGATCCTCGCCGCTTTTGGCCACCTGCCGGAGTATCCAACATGCTCTAAGGCTGTGTGTTGGTATGGTATCCGCTGTACTATGAATTTTGCAGGGTCCGTTGAGCCATCCCTCAAATACGGTTCCACACCCTGTAGAGGGTTTTTGCTTCTTTGTAATTAACCTGGGTTTCTTATGATAGTGCACCCTTTTACTTCGGACTGGGTGTATATTTGGAGCCGGATTATCCCAATATTTCGTTTCGGTTTTCCAGGCACTTTCCATCGCACAGTACTTTCGTACTATGGATGCCAAGTCGGCGAAGCGTGATATGTCACGGGGACTTATGGTGTTAAGGATTCCCTTGTCCGTGCAGTTATTGCAGAAAAGTGAGACTGCATCTTCCTCGCGGCAATCCTTAACCTTGTTCATCACAAGGAGGAATCTGGCCCAATAGTGATGTACTGTTTCATGGGGCTCTTGCCTGATGTGGGAAAGATCGTTTATGTCTGGGTGGGTGGGTGGGTTTGAGCCTGAACCCCTACTTGATCTGAGACCCAGGGGCCGAGGTGTTTCCGATCTTGGAAGTTCGGATTCTGGGATGTTGCCCGATGAGTCTGGCCCGCTGCCTGACTCTAGGTTCAGGGCTTGGGTGATGTCCTCCCATAAACGGGTATCCAGCTCGGAGAGCTCAGGAATCCGGACATAGTTAGTCCTCAAGATAGAGGAAGAATCGCCGCATTGTTCCTCCACCACCGCAACATGATGGGTGACCAGTGGAGAGTTAATCTCCCTTTGATCGGGTTTAAGCCCAATCCGATCATAGTCCGTAGCGACTCCCAAGGTGGCGATGCGATCCAAGAGCTTGTTTAGGGAAGAGAGCTCCATTGGATCCATCTGCTCGGTGAATTCCGAGCCGACGTGGAGGCTGTTTTCGATGACCCGAGAAGTCATCATCGGTGCAGCAGCCGAACAGGCAGTCATGATGAAACTGCCTAGCCAGAGAGTTTGGCCGACAGCCAGGGCTCCACCCACGGTAATGTTGTTTTTAACAACAAGATGATGCATCCTTCCTTACGGCGATGACACAGAGGAACTCCCAATGGAAGCACCAATGTCGGTGTCAAAACCGGCGGATCTCGGGTAGGGGGTCCCGAACTGTGCATCTAAGGCGGATGGTAACAGGAGGCAGGGGACACGATGTTTTACCCATGTTCGGTCCCTCTTGATGGAGGTAAAACCCTACGTCCTGCTTGATTTATTCTTGATAATATGAGTAGTACAAGAGTTGATCTACCACGAGATCGAAGAGGCTAAACCCTAGAAGCTAGCCTATGGTATGATTGTATGTTGTCCTACGGACTAAAACCCTCCAGTTTATATAGACACCGGAGAAGGCTAGGGTTACACAAGGTCGGTTACAAAGGAGGAGATATACATATCCGTATTGCCTAGCTTGCCTTCCACGCCAAGTAGAGTCCCATCCGGACACGGGACGAAGTCTTCAATCTTGTATCTTCATGGTCCAACAGTCCGGCCAAAGGATATAATCCGGATGTTCGGATACCACCTAATCCAGGACTCCCTCACTCATCTATGTCACTCTTACTATGTAATAGTTGCTTCTGTTTAGAATGTCATTCTCGTCTGGATCATGAGAGTCTGAGCGCTGGAGATAGGTGCGTTTTGGTGGTGTAGCAAGACTTCTTATGAACTATCATGTCTTGCTATTTATGTCAGTAGTAGTCATTAGTCATTGTTTGAATGTTGTATATATCGTTGTTTCGGACTGTTTATTGTCTCGAACTACTGGTGGGCTAAATGAGGGCATCACCATTCTCCAGTGTTCAGAGTATATCTCCTTTTTTCAAGTTATATAATTTGAGCTTAGTGTCTTTTCGATGATGTACACTTGTTTGGGCCAGTGAGGTGTCGTTGAATATGGGCCGAGTAGTAACACAATGCCAAACAAGTCAATTATGACTCTCAGGCCGGGCTCTCAAAAGATCCTGAAAAAAAGGCCGGGCTCTCCAAAAAAGAAAGAATAAGGACTCTTAGGCTGACATGTGGGCGCCACCGGTGTTTTCGTGCGCTTGCGCGCCAAGAGCATATTGGCGCGTGCTCGAAATTCATGCTACCTTTTCATCCCCAGTCTCCCGCCCCTCCCCCACCTCTGGAATCTCGATTCCTACTCTAGTTCCCCCAAATCCCCCTCCTGTACTCCATGTACTCAAGCACACTATCATGCCGCCGGTCAACGCGGATCTCCGAGCCGGAGATCCTGAGGTCCGTCCTGCCTTCGGTCGCTGCGTGCTATTGCTCAACAGTGGCATGGCGGCGCTTGACCACCAGTTTGCCGGCAAAAGTGTTGATGGTAACCATCAACGGCGACCGGCCTCCCATCTCGCCGGACTACCTTGTCAAAGCTCTTGGCATTGCGCATGGCATCCAAATAAGTGACTTGCTCGTCGAAGTCTGTCCGCCACCGGCTGATTTCTTCTTCAGGTTCCGGACAACTTTCGACTGCAGTCGTGTGTTCGAATCTTCCCGGCGTTTGTTCTGCAATGGTGCGCTGATGAGCTTTGATCGGTGGCACCCAGGATGGGGCTCGGTGCCCTCTGAGCTTGAGTTTTTAACAAAGCTTACCTTCCACGGCATGCCTCGACGTGATTGGAACAACGAGTCCATGAACGAGCTTATCAACGACCTTGGAGGTGAGCTCGTAAGTATGTTTGTTCCTCCAGACAGCTGGGCTCTGATGGTTATGGCATGGACGAAGAAGCCATCCACCATACCGAAGGTGATTGGTGTTGAGATACCGGTGCAGGAACCAGGGTTGTACTATTCATCGCCACCAAGGCCGCCGCAGACCACGTTAGGGATGTACCTGTATCGAGTGTTTGTGCATGTCAAAGAAGTGGCCAATCCATCAATCGAAGTCCTGCCGCCACCACTGGTGCCAGGGTCCGTCAACGATGTCCATTACAGGAGTCAACGTCAGACTTTCCCCGTGTTTCTCGGAACGATGGATGGCACAGGGCCTACTCCATCGCGCGGCGAAGGCCACTGCTTCTTTGGGAGAAGAGGCAGGGCTGGCTGCCTGGATGTTCTCTAATTTGAGGTAACAACTGAATCTTGTTAGATACTAGTTAAATCCGAGCTATGGGTGTGAAGCACTGATATGCCAGTACATTTGATTGTGACCTGTTCTAATTTTGTACCCGAACTTTTTTTAGAAACGGCTATACGTCAACTTAATGTGCTAGCAGAACTTATTGTGTTGTCTGTCTGTTTTCTTTGCACAACATTCAAGATATTTCCCCATCATTGATAAAGACGATGAACCATTATGTACGACTTCGTTGGTTTCAACATAGCCCTTCCTGTAGCAATCCACTGCTTCCATCCTGATTGTGCCGCCTGCGTGAAATTTTTGTATGCAAGTTCAGTATGCTATGATGTTCTATATGATTGCGTCAACTATATAAGTTTTTACTGAGCATCAGCAATACATATGGCTGAAAGATGTATTTACGAGCATCGACCGATGGGTCTCTCTCTCTCTATCTCTCTCTCTCTCACACACACACACACGCACACGCACACGCACACGCACACGCACAAGTGGGACCCGTTGAATTATTTATTTGCTCGTGACAACTTTTAATTAGGTTCCACTGTAATCTAACTTTTTTTCTTAAGTTATTAATTGAGCTCAGTGACTTCAAAAAGTTGTACAGAAGCCTTGTTTGGGCCTTTCCGGCGTTGCTGAATGTGGGCTGAGTAACCATGTTAGGTTGTACTGTACTACACACGCCTTTTTTTCAACATCAGCAATGCAACTGGGCCGACAGTTGTACACAATATCCGGGTCAACTTGTTATTCTTTGCCCCGCTGGGCTGCAAACTTTCCTAGGAGGTATGCATTAGGCTTAACAAGAAAATAGACTAAAAATAATAAATGGGATGTAATTATAATAATTGGACAATTACTATGCACCAAACACGTAATTAGTTTGAAAAATGTATTATTATTGGAATTTGAAAATTTTAATTTCATTACTTGTTGCACGCGCAATATTTCGTTGGATTTTAACGTAATACAACTTTATTTTGAAATTATATTTAACCTGACTAGAAATTTCGGATACAAATATTTCAGATCCCATCAAAATGTGGGAATTTTTTTGAATTCTGTTTTGAGCGGTTGTTTGAAATTATTAATCGTTATCCTAGCTAGAAGTTGGGCTGTACTTTTAACAAACTGTAAATGGGCTGTAGTAAATTCTATTAGAATTAAAAAATGGGTTGTACATTCTTACAAAACGCAAATGGGCTATATGTTCTCTGCCAAATCCGAGCTGTGGGCCTACTAAGTTGACGTGTACCAAGGGCTTTGTCAACTTAGTCAATATAAACAATTCTAGCTGCAGTGATCGTACGATGTCCATCCAACGACCGTAGTGCTTCTTCAACCTCTGGTCTTCTTGCTCCAGCCGCCCAAAGCAGCGTCGGTCGTGTCGCGTGCTCCTGCCTCCCATGGCCGGCTGTGATGCCGCGGAGGCCTCACCGCCCCGTACTACTCCCACCGCTGGCCAAGCCATCCCTCTACTCACCCACACCCCCTGTTATTCTGCGGCGACGGCAGCCTCACATCGCAGCCGAACTAGTGAACCCTCGTACTCCTCTCCGCGCGGGCTTCCGCTGCCGCGTCTTCCCCGGCTCCGCGTCGTCCCCTTCCTAGGCCTCGCTGTCGTCCAGACCACCGCCCTGGTGCTCTCGGCGCGGCGTGGTCAACGTGGTCAACGACCGACTTCCATCGGAAGAGTACTATACATGGAGAGGCTGACAGCTGGGTCCAGGCGGCCGCAAGGAAGTGCCTCCTTATTACGCGCAAAATAATTATTCCTCCACCTGACAGCAGGGACCCACCGGACGGGCCACCTTATTTCGCGAAAAAAACATTTCCCCCTGACTGCTGGGACCCACCGGACAGGCCAGCGTATTTCACGAAAAAAATGTTCCCCCCATTGTCAGCTCGGACCCACCGGAAGTGCCTCCTTATTACACACAAAAAATGAATACTCCCCATGCTAGCTGGGACCCACCATGGTGGGAGGCTGACTTGTGGGCCTACTAAGTTGTCTGGGATGGGGGCCTTTATCAACTTTAGTCAATATGAAGGATTCTAGCTCCAGTGACCGTACGATGTCCATCCAACGGCCGTAGTGCTTCTTCAACCTCTGGTCTTCTTGCTCCAGCCGCCCAAAGCAGCACCGGTCATGCCGCATACTCCTGCCTCCCGTGGCCGACTGTGCTGCCGCGGAGGCCTCACCGCCCCCTACTATTCCCACCGCTGGCCAGGCCCTGCGGCGACGACAGCCTCACACTGCAGCCGAACCAGTGAACCCTCGTACTCCTCTCCGTGCGGGCTTCCACTGCCACGTCTTCCCCGGCTCCCCGTCGTCCCCTTCCTAGGCCTCGCCGTTGTCCACCGCCCTGGTGCTCTCGGTGCGGCGTGGTCAACGTGGTCAAGGAATGACTTCCATCGAACGTGGACTGTACGTGGAGAGGCTGATAGCTAGGTCCACGGCCGCAGCAAGGAAGTGCCTCCTTATTACGCGGAAAATAATGATTCCTCCACCTGACAGCTGGGACCCACCGGATGGCCACTGTATTTCGCGAAAAAAACGTTTGCCCCTGACTGCTGAGACCCACCAGCTACATCTTTGCACGCAAGGAAGTGCGTCCGGGCAAAAAAAAACGATTCACCCCCTGACTACTGGGACCCACCAGCTACATCTTCGCAGGCAAGGAAGTGCCTGACAGTCGGGACCCACCTGGTTGAAGCGTACGTAGCATTGTCATTCTGGTCACGTATGTGTAAGTACATATATACTAGTGGATGTAGAGGCACGTACATGTCATAGTAGAGGCGCGCACATAGCATGTACACGTATGTACAGCGGCCAGGGTGCAAGAAAGAAAATACGGCCACGTATGTGTACATACGGGCGGGGTCTCGAACGCCTACTCGCGCATACGTACGGACAGGGCTCATGTACATGGCTGGGTCGGAACGGGCCCTGACAACGGAATGCGTCGTGTTCATGGGGAGGCAACGGAATGCGTCGTGTTCATGGGGAGGCAACGAAATGCGTCGTGTTCATCGGGAGGCAACGGAACGCGTGGGAGCCAACCGGCTGGGTCGGAACGGAATGCGTGGTCGTGTTCATCGCGAGGGCTTGGACGGAACAGGCGATGGAAACGAGGCTTGGCGTACCGCACAACGGAGGAAACAGACCTCCTACGTTCGGAACAGGGTCCTGTTGATCGGGAGGGGTCTGGTGTATTGTAAAACGGAGGAAACAGACCTCCTACGGTTGAAACGGGGGGTCCTGTTGATCGGGAGGGGTGTGGCGTACCGCAAAACGGACAAAACGGACTTGTGTTGGAGCGCTACGGTCGAAACGGGGGTTCTGTTCATCGGGAGGGGTGTGGTGTACCGCAAAACGGGACTCCATGGGATACTGTTCATCTCCACCGTCGACCTCCTCCAGCCTCCACGGGCTACCATCGACCTCCTCCAGCCTCCACGAGGTCCTGTTCATCCAGCCTCCACCGCACGCTACTCCACCGGCTACTGTTCAACCACCCCTCCACGGGCACCCCTCCACTGTCTACTGTTCATCCAGCCCTCCACACCACGGGGTCCTGTTCAACCACCCCTCCACGGGCACCCCTCCACCGTCTACCGGTCATCCAGCCCTCCACCACACCACGGGGTCCTGTTCATCAAGAGGCAACACCACTGTTCACTGTTCATCCAACCCCCCCGCAACACTCACTATTCATCCCAGAGGCAGCATCGATCGGCTTCAGTTAGCAGCAGTAGCGAAGGAATCGCTCGATCGGGTTCAGTTAACAGCCATCGATCGATCGCTCGGGTTCAATAATGCGTAGCCTGCAGTGCAATCGCCCGGCTTCAGTTAGAGTCCAACGCCTCACTTGGGTTCAGTTAGAGCCAACGCCTCGCACACACGCGCGTACGTGTACGAGAGAAATGCGCATCGCTCGGCCCCTGACCTCCCACCGTAACAAGGAACTCCCCGAAATTTTCCTCCCCCTCGCTTCTACCACGGGTTTTTTCTGTCATGGACGGCCCAAAGAATGTCATGTAGCTGCGTCTCCGGCCCACCCAGGACAAAAAGCCCATTTTTTGTCATGATTTTTTGTCATAGAAGTAGGAGCCCACCACATCTATGATGATACCGGGTTTTGTCACAATTATCGTCATAGAAGTGTCATATGTATGACAGAAAAAAAATTCGTTCGGCCCAAAATGTCACGGATGTGTCTTTTTTTTGTAGTGCTTCCATCTTCTTCTTCTTCATCATGAGGTTCTTGTTCCATTGGAAGTAGTGCACCAACACCCATGGTCAAAATATCTTGAGAAGAATCTTCTTCACCTACATCACTTAGATCAACTTGCTCCCCATGGGAGCCATTAAATTCATCAAACACCACGTCACAAGTTTCTACAACACATCCATTGGATTTTTTGTAGACTCTATAGGTGTTATAGTTTGATCCATAGCCAACAAATATACCCTCAATTGTTTTGGATTGAAATTTGCCTAACCGTTCTCTTTTGTTGAGGATGAAACATTTGCACCCAAATACACGAAAGTACTTGACATTTGGCTTGTTCCCAGTTAGGAGCTCATATGGAGTCTTTTCCAATATCGTGTGGAGGAAGAGCCGGTTTGATGCATGGCACGCGGTTTTGACAGCCTCGGCCCAAAAACTATGTGGCGACTTGTATTCATCCAACATGGACCTTGCCATCTCCACAAGTGTACGGTTCTTCCTTTTGGCTACACCATTTTGCTGAGGAGTGTATGGAGCTGAATATTGATGCTCAATTCCTTCATCACTGAGAAATTCTTCCAAGGTGTAGTTCTTGAACTCAGAGCCATCATCACTTCTTATTCCAAGATTTCTTTGTCAAACTTGCGTTGTGCTTGCTTGGCAAAATCAATAAAGGTGATGTTCGTCTCATCCTTGGACTTGAGGAAAAACACCCATGTATATCTTGAGTAATCATCAACAATGAAAAGCCCATACTTTTTCGCACCAAGACTATCCCATGAAGGAGGCCCAAAAAGATCCACATGAAGGAGCTCCAAAGGTCTTGAAGTAGACACGATATTCTTGGGTGGGTGCTTTGATTGATGCTGCTTCCCATCTATGCATGCACTATACACATGATCTTTCTCAAAAGAGACATTGGTTAGTCCAAGGATGTGATTACCCTTTAAGAGATCTCGAAGATTTCTCATGTCGACATGGGCTAGCCGGCGATGCCATAGCCACCCCTTGCCAGCCTTGGCCATTAGACAAGTTGCATGGAATGTGCTCTCTTTCGAGAAATCAACCGTGTAAGGGTTGCCATCCAACTCTCCAACAAAGGCCACTTCGAGAGTATCTCTCTTAAAGACTTTCACATCCGTTAGTCCAAAGAGTGTATCATAACCAACAGAAGCCAATTGGCGAACGAAAAGCAAATGATATTTAGGGGATTGGACAAGCATGCCATTTGCAAGAGACATGTCATTTGTGATAGCCACCTTGCCCAAACCGAGTACCTATTGATAACCCACAAGTATAGGGGACCGTTTGTAGCCTTCTTCGATAAATAAGAGTGTCGGACCCAACGAGGAGCTAAAGGCAGAACAAATATTCCCTCAAGTTCTATCGACCACCGATACAACTCTACGCACACTTAACGTTTGCTTTACCAGAAACAAGTATGAAACTATTTGGCAAGAATAAAACTACGAGTACTTTGCGAGAATAAAACTATGAATAAATTGCAAGGTAATAAAAGTGGATAACTTTTGTCAACAAGAAAGTCATTTGTCCCTAGGCAATCGATAACAAGTACCGGTAATCATTATTGAAATTATATATGAGGGAGAGGCATGAGCTAACATACTTTATCTACTTGGATCAAATGCACTTATGATTGGAACTCTAGCAAGCATACGCAACTACTAAAGATCATTAAGGTCGTGAGACCCAACCATAGCATTAAGTATCAAGTCCTCTTTACTCCCATATGCCATAACCCACTTATCTGTGTTTAGGCTGCTGTCACCCCTGCAACACTAACAATAAGCAAACCACGAACATATTGCAACACCCTACAGCAAGGGCCCCTCACGTTTGCACGAGACGGAGGGCACCGTAGGAAAGCACCAATAATAAAATATACAATCATACCAACCAAGATCACGATTAACCCACAGGACAAAACAGATCTACTCAAACATCATAGGACAACCATAGATCATTGGGAAATAATATATGGAGTTGAGCACCATGTTTAAGTAGAGATTACAGCAGGGGGAAGAGGTGTTACACCACTGCATAGAGGGGGAGAGAGTTGGTGTTGACGGTAGCAAGATTGTTGATGTAGATCGCCGTCACGATCCTTGCCCCGGCGGCACTCTGGCGCCGCTGGGAGAGAGGGGGAGAGAGCCTCCCTCCTCCTTCTTCTTCTTCCTTGGCCTCCCCCCTAGATGGGAGGAGAGTTCCCCCTCTGGTCCATGGCCTCCATGGCGGCGGAGGGGTGGGAGCCCCTCCGAGATTGGATCTCCCTCTCTGTTCTCTTCTGTTTCGCATTCCCCTGATCTGGCCGAAAACCATTTCTTATATTCCGGGAGATCCATAACTCCAATTGCGCTGAGATTTTAACACGATCTTTTTCCCGGCTATAAGCTTCCTTGCGCCCTAAGTAGAGCTCCAACCGACGTTTGAGGAGGGCACAACCCACCACCACGCGCCAGGGGCCTCTACCGCGCCCTGGTGTCTTGTGGGCCGTGCGGGCCTCCGTTTGCGGTGATTCCAACTCCCGAAAATCACATATATTCCAAAATAATTCTCCGTGAAATTTTATTGCATTTGGACTTCGTTTGGTATGGATATTCTGCGATACAAAAACATGCAAAAAATAGGAACTAGCACTGGGCACTGGATCAATAGGTTAGTCCAATAAATCATATAAAACATTGCCAAAAATATGTGAAAGTGGTATAATATTGGCATGAAACAATCAAAAATTATAGATACGATGGAGACGTATTAGCATCCCCAAGCTTAATTCCTGCTCGTCCTCGAGCAGGTAAATGATAAAAAATATAATTTTTGATGTGGAATGCTACCTAGCATAAACTTGATCATATATCTAATCATGCCATGAATATTAAGACATAAGTGATTCAAAGCAATACCCTATAATTTGACATAAAGACATCAATACTCAGGCATCCCAACAAACAATCGTGTCTTTCAAAATATCAATGCTAAAGAAAGCTATCCCTACAAAATCATATAGTCATGTCATGCTATGTCATTTTAACACAAAGTATTTATCATGCACAACCCCGATGAAAAGCCGAGCAATTGGTTCATACTTTTAAACGCGCTTCATCTTTTTCAACCCTCACGCAATACATGAGCGCAAGCCATGTATATAGCACTACTGGTGGAATAGAATATGATGATAGGGGTAAATATAAAGAAGAAAAAAAAGTAGAAAGACTCACATTAACGCGGCTAACCAACGGGCTATGGATATGCCCATAAATTGATATCAATGCGAGAAGTAGGGATTGCCACGCAATGAATGCACTAAGTGCTATAAGTGTATGAAAGCTCAATATAAAAACTAAGTGGGTGTGTATCTAATCCTATAATGAAAAATTCCCACTAGTATATGGAAGTGACAACATAGGAGACTCTCCATATGAAAAACATGGTGCTACTTTGAAGCACAAGTGTGGTGAAGGATACTAAGAATGCCCCTTATCTCTTTGTTTATTTTTTATTTTTCTTCTTCTTCCTTTTTTTCTTTTTTCTTTTTCTCTCATTGTCCAGAGTCTCATCCCGACTTGTGGGGGAATGATAGTCTCCATCATCCTGTAACGCCCCAAGACCGGAGCTTCAGATGCCTTCCATGATTTCCGAGATTCGTCGTGTGTTTTATTTGTTTGTTGCGTCTCATCTCATAGTATCATGCGCATTGCATTGGCATTTAGTTGCCGTCATTTGAAAAAAACCTACATCCATCGTCGTTGTTGTTTCTCCCTTTCCCTTCATCACTTTCTCTTGGACCGCTCTTTGCTCTCTCTTCTCCGAGCCCATGAAACCCCCCTTGCCTCCGTCGCCTTTGTCAGACCCCCCTCTCCACACAGTTCTCAGACCCTCTCGCACGCGCCCGGAAGTTGTCCCGAATCCGACCCGGGTTGTTGTTACCGATGGATCCGGATCATCCCCTAACATCCCTAAAACATCTCCATTTATTTGTTGGACTCCCCCAACCTAATCATCTCGAGCGTCCGATCTAAATCGGAGGTTCATTCTAGCCCCTTCCTAAATTTCTTTTGCTATAAAAGAGGTCCAACCCTAAAACCTAGGGAGCTGTCCTATCCACCTGTGCCCGCCGCCGCCGCTGTTCTCTCGGGATCCTTCCCCGATCCAGTCAGTCAGTCCCCTCCCTCCTAATTTTTCAGCGCCGACCAATCCCCGCCGAAATTGAACCAACCAACAGCAGCGCTCGATCTCCCTCATCTCCAACCACACTCGATCCCCCTCCTGCTCTGCCTAGTGCACACGATCCAAGGAGAGGAAATCCTCCTCGCGCACCCGAAGAGGAGTTTCCTCTGGAGATCCTCCTGTACGCTCCCTCTGCTCGGCCTCGTCATCGTTTCGCCGCCACCGACAAGCTCCGGTGAGCAGCGAGCCAACCACGCCTCCTTCCCGGCCCTCTCACTCTCTCTGCACCTGATGATCCTAACCCCATCGCATCTCTATCCAGGAGCGCCGACGTCCACAACCACAGCCCCATGCGCCTCCATCTCCCGCGGCCAGCCGAGCCTCCCTGCCGCCTCGCCGCTCCGGTGACCACCTCCAGCAGGAGCCTCCATGGCGCCTGCCGTTTCGAGCTCCAAGCCCCGGATGTCAAGTTCCCGTCCTTCGCCGCCATGAAGGCCATCCGAGGAGCGCCAAGCCACCATCCCAAGGCCAAGTTGTCGTCTTGTCTCCGTTGCGCCTCGACCACCTGATCCGGCCGCCCATCCTCGGCTGTCCGTTTTTGCCGTTCCAAACCATCATCGGGGCTCCTCCTTGTCACCGGTGAGATGCCCTGCCGCTCCTGCGTTTTCCCCTGCACCTTCCTTGCCTCACATCTTCCTCTCTCTTGGCCTCCCGATGCAGCACCCGGAGGATGCCAAGCTGCCGAGGCACCTCCCCAACACCCTGCTTCGCCTGGATCCAGATGAGTCCATGCCTCCCCTACCGCCGACGCCGCCAAGTCCTGCCGCCGCTGCTGCTTGCTCTGTCAAAGACGACCAGCACCCGTCTGTGCCAGCGGCATCGTTGACCGCTTTAGTACACACGACGCCCATGCGCCCATGCTTGGCCTAATCTCGCTCGTCCAGCCCAGCCACGTCGGCCTGCTGCTCCCTTCTCCACTGACGGGCCAAGGCCCACTGGGTGAGGCCACACCCTAGTGCCCCTCTTGTTTTTTTTCACCTGTTGGGCTAACCAGATTCGGCCTGCGTATGTTTTTTTAGCGTCTATGAATTTGTCTATTTATCCAGAGAATGCCAGTTTTGCGGAAAAACCCCTAAACTTCATGCATATAATAACTCCACAACCGTGCATCGGTTTAAAATGTTTTATATATGTAACTTGCTTAGAATTTCTTCTAGTTTCATAATTTGCAACTTTCACCCATGTTTAGAATGCTTAAACTTTCTGTTTGCTTTAATTTGAGTAAATGCCATGTTAAAATGATTTATCTCATAACTATTTAACCGTAGCTCCATTTTAAATAAATTATATATGTAAATGGGGTACAAAAATGCATAGTTTAACATGATGGCAGTACTTTGCATGTTTAACAACTCTAAAATATGATTTAGGGCAGAACAGTACCAAATGTAATATATGCTCATGAGGATTTTGCCGGACTTGTTGCTTGTTGTTCCGGCCTCATTTAAACTTGCCTAGATATGTAGTTTTTATATGCTTCACCTCTTGCCATGTTTAACAACATTTAATATTGTTGAGTACATAACCGAGAGAGAACTAAATAAGTCATGTGGTGTTTCGTTAATATGCAACTCGTTGTATATTGAGCTCCACTTAATTTGTAATATTTGTCGGCGTTCTAGGAACGGGGGTCTCCAGACTTGCCTACCCGCGGCCCACGGCATGGCTCTGCGAGCGGGCCCGTACGACCCATCTTCACCAACAAGCACTCAAGACCCTCACGAGGGGCCAAGCCTCGCGAGGCAGACGACACAAGACCTCCTCGGGAGCGGCCTCACCAGGCTAGCTCGCGAGGAGCGGAGAGTTCAAGCCAAGGTAAACCTCGCGAGGTTTCAATGATGTGAGCCATGACGATCAAGATCAGGCAGGCGCCAGGCGGGCGCCAGCACGCGTAGTGTCCTTGTTTCCTCTTTGGTGCTAAGGAAGCAAGCGCAGGCGCGGAGTACTGAGGCGTCAAGCAAAGATTTCCATGTCAGTGCAAAGATACCAAGACCAGCAGGACGGCAAGACAGAGGTCACCATGGAGCCCAAGGCAGCATCACCACCAGAGCCTTCTGCAGGCAAAGACTGCTTTTGTCAGGATAAGCTGTACTAGCTGTCCCCTTTCAAATTGGCCGTTGTTGGCTCCCTTCCCGCTCAATATTTGGGAAGAGGACCAGGGCCTCTATAAATAGGACTAGCCACCACCATAGCTGGGGAGGGGAGAAGAGATCTGAACAAGCACAAGTTCACCAAGCACAAGAACACCTCGCCTCAGGAGGCTGTTCTTCTTCTTGTACTGTTCATCCTCAGCCCAAGAGGCAATCCACATAACCACACTGGATTAGGGTATTACACCACAACGGTGGCCCGAACCAGTATAAATCTTGTGTACTTTGTGTTGCGAGTTCGCCGAGTTAGCCCGTGAGATCTTAGCGAAGCTAGGATGCGGATCGGTAGGGGGAGATCTTCACGTGTGCCCCAGTGTTTGAACCTTGAGGGTTTTGCCGGAATCCAAGATCCGACATTTGGCGCGCCAGGTAGGGGTGCACCAGAGCTCTCCTTCCACCAGCTGATCTGCTCGTTGATCCTTCGGCGCTCCACGGCTCCGATGTCAGGCGACTCAAGAGCCGATACCGACCGCTGGGCGGCCTGGCCGGCCAGGGTGGTGCCGTATGCCCAAGAAGACCTCAACCCCGCGCCTTAGGCGGCTCGCGCACCACCAAACGCCACAGGGCGTGGGCGGCACGGTCACTCACCCTCTGCTCTTACTCCATGTTAGGAGTGAGCTGCTGTAAGGGCCGCAAGCCACGCCGCAACGACGACGCCGCACACCCGGAGGGAGTAGGCAAACATGCGGGCTGCACTCACGGTGGCGCGGGAGTTGCTGCGGTGCCGGGTGATGGAGAGTGGTCGGGATGCTTTGCTAGAGCGCGTCGCCAAGCTCTTGGATGCCACAGCTTTAGGAGCGCCATCCTTCTGTTCTCTGCCCACGCCACAAGCTGCGGCCGGGTCGCATGGCGGACCATGCCGCACCCGCGTGCCTACAGGCGCACCACCAGGCTTCATCGACACCGGCGCAACCAACATAGCTGCACGCCCACTCGCGCTCGCGCCACCTCCACTAGGCACGGGCACGAGCGCTGCCACCTATGGTACGGGGGGATGCAACCCTACCATCCTCGAGGCGGCACGCTAAGTCGGGCGACGTGGAGTGTGGGGCACTATGGCAAGGTCTTCGAGGCGGCGGCCTCGGAGGCCTACGTGCCCCGCATGGTGGACCAGGAGTACATGCTGGAAGACGACCCTGGCCTTTTCCTCGAGCCGGGCTAGGAGGAGGAGGCGCTAGAAGCTGGCGCCTTTCAGGACCCCTCCAGAAGCCTCGCCAACTGCGCCGGCGACAATAGCTATAGGGTACCACTAATTCCTCAGGAGCATGCTTACGCTAACCATGGTGCGCAGGGCGATCAGGTCGCAGCAGCAGATGGCGGTCCCAGCTCGTCGGCCTCCCTCCCGCCAGGGGGGCACGTTGGGGGCTGCTGGAAGGAAGCCGGGACGAAGGCCCTCCCTAGCACCGCGCGGAACAAGGCG
Organism: Triticum aestivum; assembly: GCF_018294505.1. Classification (NCBI taxonomy): domain Eukaryota; kingdom Viridiplantae; phylum Streptophyta; class Magnoliopsida; order Poales; family Poaceae; genus Triticum; species Triticum aestivum. The sequence continues at coordinate 583,716,380 of NC_057800.1, forward strand.
TCCCCCAAAGGTAGGCCCTCTGCCGGGGAGGTGCTCTAGAGCCTACCCCTGGCAGAGGACCCATGGTCGCCGAGGGCGCCACTGGCGTCCCCTCTGCCCTCGTTGGTGCCGTCTTGGTCTCCGGTCCTCCCAACGATGGTAGTGGTGGCGCAAGGCGGGGCCCTCGTCTGGCGATATGAAGTAAGGCTCATGCCTGTGAAGGTCTCTGCCCGTGACACTCTCACGTAATAACGAGTGGGGCTATACACACCCCGGAGTCTCAGGAGTGCCGCCCTTGGGCCTCGGGGGCTCCCTCCCACGTCCTAGTGGCATCACTTAGCTCCGCGCTGGTGAGAAGACATGAAGATTAGACTAGGCGCCGGATGCGGCCATTTGCTTTGGATCTCTTTTTCTTAACCCTGCCTTCTGGATTTGGATTTAAGTTGAAATTGAATTTTCATTGATGCGCGCGGTGGGTGCCTTTTCTCGTTCGAAGCGATTTCTTGCTATCTGGTTCTTGCCTTATTTCGGAGTTCGCACCTATTGCTTCCCCCTCGGGGACCCCTCACGAGCGGGGCTAGGCATGACGCACACGCGCCACGCGCATGTCGCGCCATGGCTAGCGCTTGCTTATCACGCGGCCCCCTCGGGTGTGTCGACGAATTCCTCAGGAGCTTCCCAAAAACTCGCAATCTCATGAGCCGGTTTTGGGCTCGTCCAGGCTAAGGTGAACCGCAACATCAACCTTGCCCCAGGATATGTGAGTTCATGAAGACGCATATCCAACTCGACCTAAAAAGATGGAAGCAGTAGTATATTTACATGAGGGCTTCCCCTCCAAAAATGCTCTTACAACCTCAAGGGCTGCGCCAGAGCTTCTGTGTGCAGGACAAACAGCTGGGAAACACGGGATCAGTCAGACATGTCGCTCGCCGCGTCCCCCGGATCGCCCTCAGACGCGTCGCTGGCATCACTGCCACCCCCGCTGGCATCACCATCACCTTCACAAGCATTGCCATCACCATCTTCGACCACGTCGCCCGCGTCCGCCGCGACCACCACCCCATCATCATCGGAAGTGAAGGCCCTGACCAACGCATCCACATTGTCTTCCACACATCGCGACAGGTCGCCCCGGATGGCCTCAGGCACAGGAGCGATGGCGGCGTCAAAATCGAAGTTGGGGTCGGTGTTCTGGAGATGGCTGAAGACGCGGGAGAACGCACGCCCGAGCAGGCCGCGACTCCTCTCTTCAACAAGTTGGTGAGCCCTCTCGGAATGGTTCCCCAGGCGCGTCACCACGTCGGTGAAGAAGCAGAGGTGGCTGGCGTAGTCGTTCATGTGGGGATGAGGAGCATTCTCATCATAGATGTGGCCCAGGGCGATGTTAGCCCTATTCCTGAGGTCATGGAGCATGGGGGCGTGCACGCGCTCCAGCGTCCATTGCTGAAGCACTTCCTTCCTGTTCTGGCGCATGACGGACTCGGCGTCAGCGACTCGTTGCTGAAGAGGGAGCAACTTGGCGCGGGCAGAGGCCAGTTCGGCTTGCGCCGAGACCAAGGAGGCTGCGGTGGCCTCCTCGCATCGCTCCACCTTGGTCAACCTGGACTTGAGGGCAGCAGTCCTACCAGCGGCCTCAGCTTCCGCAAGCTTCAACTTCAGGTCAAGCCTACCCTCAAGACCCACGCGAGCCTCGGCTACCCGGCGATTGACCTCCTCCTGGGCCCTGGCCTCGCGCGCGCCAACGACATCCTCCGCTTGGCCAACTTGATGCTCCCTTGTCTCCAGTCGTTCGAGCTCAAGGTTACGCTCCACGGCTTCCAGCGCCAGCGCCTCCTCGCGCTTCCGGATCTCTTCCTCTTCAGCGGGCATCCCCCTCAACAACGCTAGTGCGGCTCTGTGCGCATCCACTTGCTGATCCAAGACGGTGCTCCAGACTTGGAGCTCCCACGCGCACTTCTCCATGACCTCGCAACGGCGGTCAGCTTCCTGGGACTCTTCCAGAGCTCAGGAGCAGGCCTCACGGAAGGCTGCAAGGGAAGCCTCGGCCTTTGCATTATCGAGCTCGCGCTGGTGGCGCCCGAGGTTGACAGCCACCTTCAGCTTATGCTGCTCCTCCACCACCCGAAGACCCTCGGCCACGAGGCGCGCGTCCACATCCGCGAGCTCTTCACCAAGCCGGTTCATCGCGCCCATCGCCCCCTGAAAGAGCTCGTGGTGGACGACACTCCTTTCTTGCGCCGACTCGAGCATGCTGCTGACTCTGCCCTCCGCCGCGGGGACCGCAGATGGGGCCCAAAGCGGCTCGCCCCCTTTCAGCGGGGGCTGGGTGTTGGCTCCCGTCCAGTTGCGGGCCAGGCCTAGCGAGGAGCCTGAACGAGTGGAGGCCCGCTGCTTGAAGAGGAACCCAAGACCAAAGCCATCCAGCTGCCGTCCACGACCAGGGGAGGAACCCTTGGCATGCTTGTTGTACTCCAAGCAAGGCCGCAAAGGAGAGACGGCAAAGGCGCAAGCTCAAGACGCCTTGTCGACGGGCTGGCTTCCCCAGTCGACTCCATGCCGTAAGCAGCGCGCGGGCTTGCAGTGCTCGAGTCCAGCAGGAGAAACGAGGCGAGAGGAGGTCGCTTCTCAGGAGATTCTGCGGCCTTGACAGAAGGGATCCTAAAAAGACATCATCAGGAAGGGAAGCAACACGCGGAGAATCACCAAGATAAGGTACTTACTCATCAACGACGATATACTTTCTCCGTTTTAACGGCCCGAAGGTGCTGCTGCTTGGGGACCCCCTCCTCTTGCAGAACTCTTTGAAGTCCATGCAAAGCTGGCCGAAGCGCTGGACATGGCGGCCGACACGAGGCGCATCTTGAGAAGCGCTCGAAGGGGCGGCCTTAGGAGCGCCAAGCTGAGGGGAGCTATCAGGCTCTACCTCGCAGCGACCAGCCGAGGCCTCAGGAGCCCCGGCCCCAGGAGACGTGGGCTGCGTCGCCCCCTCAACCGCTACCCCAGGGCAAGAGTCCCGAGTCCCCGAGGACAACGCCTCGGAAGCCATGGGTGGCATCAGCATCTCGGCACCTTCACCATCATCCCCTAGCGGTGCTCGCCCTCCTGCATCCACACTTGGGGCGAGCTCGGTGCCAGTGGCAGGGAGAGGAACCACGACGATGGGGTTCTCACGGGGCCCCACGAGGCTGACTGGACGCAGCCCCCACTCATCGAAGGAAGGCATCTACTCCGCGAATGTCGCCCTGTTCAAGCAGCGGTACAAAAGGCAACTCTTCCTCGGCATGTCATCTGGCAATGGGACACCCGTCAAGACCATGAGCACCGTCCACCGCGCCTCGAGGGGGAGCCCGGACTCCTGAAGTCTCATATGGTCCTTGATGTTGAGCAAGGCCCACATCGGTCGAGAGTGGCACTGAAGCGGAGCGATTCGACGCCTAATGAACTCCTTCACCACCATAGGCGCAGTCACATCAAGGTCCTTGAGCCTCTTCATTCTGAGCCAAATAGGGGCAAGGCGCGAATCGACGAGCCTTTGGTGGCACCAACCAGAGTTGAGAACAGCGGGCGCTGACGGAGAAGAGAGCAGGAGGTTGAGCACTCCAATATCAACAAATACCCACCGTGCGCGAAACCCACTTGTGGATGGTGGGAGCTCGAAGTCAATCCCCGCGCCGGCCATCGCCGCCACGGCCTGAAATCTCAGGCATCCTAAGCTCTGTCGGGGATCAATCAGGTGCAGTGAGAAGAAGTGGCGGAGAAGGGCCACTTAAGGGGCAATTGCTACCTCTTGAGCACTGCGTTGGATTTCCTTGAAGAGGAAAGGATGATGCAGCAAAGTAGCGTAAGTATTTCCCTCAGTTTTTGAGAACCAAGGTATCAGCCTAGTAGGAGGCTACGCGCGAGTCCCTCGTACCTGCACAACACAAATAACTCCTCGCAACCAACGCGTTAAGGGGTTGTCAATCCCTTCACGGTCACTTACGAGAGTGAGATCTGATAGATATGATAGGATAATATTTTTGGTATTTTTGTGATAAAGATGCAAAGTAAAATAGAAGCAAAGTAAAAAAGCAAATGAAATAACTAAGTATTGGAAGATTAATATGATGAAGATAGACCCGAGGGCCATAGGTTTCACTAGTGGCTTCTCTCAAGAGCATAAGTATTTTACGGTGGGTGAACGAATTACTATTGAGCAATTGACAGAATTGAGCATAGTTATGAGAATATATAGGTATGATCATGTATATAGGCATCACGTCTGAGACAAGTAGACCAACTCCTGCCTGCATCTACTACTATTACTCCACTCATCGACCGCTATCCAGCATGCATCTAGAGTATTAAGATCATGAAAACAGAGTAACGCCTTAAGCAAGATGACATGATGTAGAGCGATAAATACGTGCCTTGCTGCCCCTATTGTCACTGGGAAAGGACACCGCAAGATTGAACGCAAAGCTAAGCACTTCTCCCATTGCAAGAAAGATCAATCTAGTAGGCCAAACCAAACTGATAATTCGAAGAGACTTGCAAAGATAACCAATCATACATAAAAGAATTCAGAGAAGATTCAAATATTGTTCATAGATAATCTTGATCATAAACCCACAATTCATCGGTCTCAACAAACACACCACAAAAAGAAGATTACATCAAATAGATCTCCACAAGAGAGGGGGAGAACATTGTATTGAGATCCCAAAAGAGATAAGAAGCCATCTAGCTAATAACTATGGACCTGAAGGTCTGAGGTAAACTACTCACACTTCATCGGAGAGGCTATGGTGTTGATGTAGAAGCCTTCGGTGATGGATGCCCCCTCCGACGGAGCTCCGAAACAGGCCCCAAGATGGGATCTCGTGGATACAGAAGGTTGCGGCGGTGGAATTAGGTTTTTGGCTCCGTTCTGATCGTTTGGGGGTACGTAGGTATATATAGGAGGAAGGAGTACGTCGGTGGAGCAACAGGGGGCCCACGAGGGTGGAGGGCGTGCCTAGGGGGGTATGCGCGCCCCCTACCTCGTGGCTTCCTCCTTTATTTCTTGACGTAGGGTCCAAGTCTCCTAGATCATGTTCATTCCGAAAATCACGTTCCCGAAGGTTTCATTCCGTTTGGACTCCGTTTGATATTCCTTTTATGCAAAACTCCGAAATAGGCAAAAATAGCAATTCTGGGCTGGGCCTCTAGTTAATAGGTTAGTCCCAAAAATAATATAAAAGTGGATAATAAAGCCCAATAATGTCCAAAACAGTAGATAATATAGCATGCAGCAATCAAAAATTATAGATATGTTGGAGACGTATCAAGCATCTCCAAGCTTAATTCCTGCTCGTCCTCGAGTAGGTAAATGATAAAAAAGATAATTTTGATGCGGAGTGCTACTTGGCATAATTTTAATGTAATTCTTCTTAATTTTGGTATGAATATTCAGATCCGAAAGATTCAAGATAAAAGTTCATATTGACATAAAAAATAATAATACTTCAAGCATACTAACTAAGCAATTATGTCTTCTCAAAATAACATGGCCAAAGAAAGTTCATCCCTACAAAATCATATAGTTTAGTCATGCTCCATTTTCGTCACACAAGAATGCTCTCATCATGCACAACCCCGATGACAAGCCAAGCAACTGTTTCATACTTTAGTAATCTCAAACCTATAAACTTTCACGCAATATATGAGCGCGAGCCATGGACATAGCACTATGGGTGGAATAGAATATGATGATGGGGGTTATGTGGAGAAGACAAAAAAGGAGAAAGTCTCACATCAACGAGGCTAATCAATGGGCTATAGAGATGCCCATCGATTGATGTTAATGCAAGGAGTAGGGATTGCCATGCAACGGATGCACTAGAGCTATAAATGTATGAAAGCTCAACAAAAGAAACTAAGTGGGTGTGCATCCAACTTGCTTGCTCACGAAGACCTAGGGCACTTGAGGAGGCCCATTGTTGGAATATACAAGCCAAGTTCTATAATGAAAAATTCCCACTAGTATATGAAAGTGACAAAACAAAAGACTCTCTATCATGAAGATTATGGTGCTACTTTGAAGCACACGTGTGGCAAAGGATAGTAGCATTGTCCCTTCTCTCTTTTTCTCTCTTTTTTTGGGCCTTCTCTTCTCTTTTTTATGGCCTTTCTCTCTCTCTCTTTTTAATTCCTCACTTGGGACAATGCTCTAGAAAATGATGATCATCACACTTCTATTTATTTACAACTCAATGATTACAACTCGATGCTAGAACAAAAGATGACTCTATATGAATGCCTCCAGCGGTGTACCGGGATATGCAATGAACCAAGAGTGACATGTATGAAAGAATTATGAACAGTGGCTTTGCCACAAATACTATGTCAACTACATGATCATGCTAAGCAATATGACAATGATGAATGTGTCATGATAAACAGAATGGTGGAAAATTGCATGGCAATATATCTCGGAATGGCTATGGAAATGCCATAATAGGTAGGTATGGTGGCTGTTTTGAGGAAGATATAAGGAGGTTTATGTGTGAAAGAGCGTATCATATCATGGGGTTTGGATGCACCGGCGAAGTTTGCACCAACTCTCAATGTGAGAAAGGGCAATGCACGGTACCGAAGAGGCTAGCAATGATGGAAGGGTGAGAGTGCGTATAATCCATGGACTCAACATTAGTCATAAAGAACTCACATACTTATTGCAAAAATCTACAAGTCATCAAAAACCAAGCACTACGCGCATGCTCCTAGGGGGATAGATTGGTAGGAAAAGACCATCGCTCGTCCCCGACCGCCACTCATAAGGAGGACCATCAAAGAACACCTCATGTTTCAAATTCGTTACATAACATTTACCATACGTGCATGCTACGGGACTTGCAAACTTCAACACAAGCATTTCTCAAATTCACAACTACTGAACTAGCACGACTTTGATATTATTACCTCCATATCTCAAAACAATCATCAAGCATCAAACTTCTCTTAGTATTCAAAACACTCATAAGAAGTTTTTTACTAATCTTGAATACCTAGCATATTAGGATTATTTAAGCAAATTACCATGCTATTTAAGACTCTCAAAATAATCTAAGTGAATCATGAGAGATTAATAGTTTCTATAAAACAAATTCACCATCGTGCTCTAAAAGATATAAGTGAAGTACTAGAGCAAAACTATATAACTCAAAAGATGTAAGTGAAGCACATAGAGTATTCTAACAAATTCCAAATCATGTATGGCTCTCTCAAAAGGTGTGTACAGCAAGGATGATTGTGGTTGTAAGTGCATCTAGTGCCACCCCTAGTTGGTTTTGGAGTATTGACGACAAACCTAGTTGAGGGACTAATGTGTTTGTGAGAATTGCAGGATAACACAGGTAGAAGTCCCTCATTGATTTGTTTTCCTACCAGAGATGACCCCTAAAAATGTATGAAGACATTGAAGTCAAAGGTGGTATGTGAAGACATTCACATTGAAGACTATGACAAGAGAAGACATCGCATGAAGACTATGGAGCGCGAAGACTTAGATCTTTCGTAGTTCTTTTTCTTCTTTGTTGAGTCATAGGAACCATCATACTGTTAAGTGGGGTCCAAGAGAACCAGTTAGAATGACTGAAGTGATGCTTAACCAAAATCCTATGTCTTCGAGTGAAGACTATGAGAGCGAATCTTGTTCAGAGTTGGACAAGTCAGCTTTGCTTGTAGCCCAAGTAAAGTTGCCGTGTGTGTTTGAAATTTGACCGTTGGAACACGTGTCAGTTCCTTAGTGACCCAGGGTCATTTCGGACAAATCAGGTCGGGTTGCATAGTGGCTATAAATAGCCCACCCCCTACAACTATGAATGGTTGGCTGCTCAGAGTTAAAGTACGGCTTTTGTCGTTTGAGAGCAACCCACCTCGAAGCCTTTGAGAGAGAATTCCTTGAGAGGATAAAGCCCTAACCACCCAGAGCCAACGAGTGTTAGGCATCACTTAAGTCTTCTTGTCTATGTGATCTAAAGACTTATTACACTTGAGGACTGTGAATCCTCCAGTCAATTAGGCGTCGCGTTCTAAGCATCCAAGAGTCATTGTGGATCATCGGTGAACAAAGTCTGTGAAGGTTTGGAAGTCTACCTTGAAGACTTACCAGACTGATTGGGCGAGGACTGGGTGTCCTTAGCTCAAGGGGAATAAGGTGAAGACGAGGTCTTCTGAGTTGAATCTCAGCCTCCCTAACCAGACATACAGTTGTCACAGCAACTAGAACTGGTCCAACAAATCATTGTCTTCAACGAGTCACTGGTTTCATCCTTCCCTTCCCTTTACTTACTGTTGGTTCTTGTGAAGTCATTGTACGATAGTATCACCATTTGACTTCACTAAGTGATTACTTGTACTGATTGGCTTCACCATATCTTCCTACCTGATCCTTACTGCCTAGCTGCTATTAGTCATTGTGCTTTCACTTCATTGAATACGTGACTATGGTTTGCCTAGTGTAGTCTACTTTCCGCTGCATTGTAATAGGTTCATTTCTATCGTTTGTCTTCAAAACTTACATGTTTTGAAGACTTTCATAAAAATCGCCTATTCACCCCCCCTCTAGTTGATCACTAGCACTTTCAATTGGTATCAGAGCGAGGTACTCCCTTGTTCTGTGTGATTCGGTTTAACCACCTGGAATTTTAGCTATGTTGACTGCAGGGATAATTAAAGTCTCCGCTGCGTACCCCGTCTTCGATGGAACTGAATATCCCTACTGGAAGAATAAGATGCGCATGCATCTTGAAGCCATTGATGTCGACCTATGGTATGTCGTCAAGAACGGCATTCCCAAGGCTGGAGAAGGTGTCACTGCTGCTGATGTCAAGAAGTTCGTTCAACTGGACTCTACTGCCAAGAATATCATATGTGGTCATCTAACCAAAGGATGGTATGGCCGCGTGAGTGCTTTGGAAACATCTAAGCTAGTCTGGGACTGGCTCTCCAAGGTCAACGAAGGCATCTCAACCCAGAGAGATCAGAGAATCAGTGCCCTTCGCAACCTCTTCAACCGCTTCAAGAGAAATGACAATGAGAATGTCCAGCTCATGTTTGATCGACTCACCGACATCACAAATGAGCTTCAAGCCCTCGGCGCTACTGAGATCACCAAGCATGAAGTCGTCAGGACACTCCTGAGATCACTTGACAGTTCGTTTGACACCCTAGCCCTGATGATTCAAGAACATCCTGATTTCAAGACACTCGATCCGTCTGACATACTTGAGAGGCTCAACACACACGAGTTTCAGCTTTCTGAGAAAAGAGACATCTACGGTCCCAACTATGGGCGAACTCGTGCCTTGAAGGCAAAATCTGTCTCCTCATCTGAAGAAGAATCTGACATCTGTCGGCGTTCTGGGAACGGGGGTCCCCAGACTTGCCTGCCTGCGGCGTGGCTCAAAAGGGGGCCCAGCACGGCCCATCTTCACCAACACAAACCCAAGACCCTCGCGAGGGGACAAGCCTCGCGGGGCGGACGACGCGGAGCTTCCTCAGGCGCGGCCTCGTCAGGCTAGCTCACGAGGAGGCGGAGAGATCAAGGCGGGGTACCTCACGAGGTGCCCATGACGCAAGCCATGACGACAGGGGGCGCTAGGCGGGTGCCAGCCCGCGCAACGTCCTCCCTTCCTCTTTGGTGCAAAGGGGGCAAGCGCAGCCGCGGAGTACCGAGGCATCAGGCAAAGGTTGCCATTTCGGTGCAACGAGATTAAGACCAGGAGGACTACGAGACAGAGGTCACCATGGAGCCCAAGACGGCATCATCACCAGAGCTTTGCGCAGGCGAAGACTACTTTTGTCAGGGTAGCTTGTACTAGCTGTCCCCCTTCAAATTAGCCCGCCATTGTTGGCTCCCTTCCTGCTCGATATTTGGGAAGAAGACCAGGGCCTCTATAAATAGGATCAGCCACCCACAAGATACACGGACACACACAGAGAAAGAGAGGGGGCCGAGTTTTTGGAAGGATAGAGAAGATCAGAGAGAGAGAGAGAGAAAGGCGACTGAGCTCCTCCCAGCAGTTCATCGCCCTAGCCAAGAATAGACCCTCGCGAGGCTGTTCTTCCTTGTATTGTTCATCATCATCGGCCCAAGAGGCAATCCACCACACCACAAACTGGAGTAGGGTATTACACAACAACGGTGGCCCGAACCAGTATAAACCTTGTGTCTCTTGTGTTGTTCTTTCCTTAGTTTAGATCCTAGCAAGGCGGAGGGGTGCAGGTAGGTAGGAGACGAAATCTCCGTGCGCACCCCAGTGTTCGAACCTCAAGGGTCTGCCGGAACCCGAAATCCGACAACAGCAGTTCTGATGATCCTGAAGACATTGGAAAGGAGCTTGCTATGCTTGTGAAGAAGTTCCAAAAATTCACCAAGAAGAAAGGCTTCAGAAAGTCTTCACGATCAAGCTCAAGGAATGATGAAGCTTCTGCTCATGACTACAAGAAGACAACATGTCACAAGTGCAAGAAACTTGGCCACTACATCTCTGAGTGTCCACAGTGGGACAATGAGAACAATAAGAAGAAGAAGAAGAAGAGCAAGGAGTATGACTCTGACGATAAGAAGAAGAAGAAATACTCAAAGTCTTCTTCCAAGTCTTCCTCAAAGTCTTCATCACACAAGAAGAGCTCATCTGGCAAGGCACGTGCGTTTGTTGGCAAGGAAATGGATTCCGAGGAGGAGTCTGCTTCTGAGGAGGCGGAGGTGGAGTCTGAGGAGGAGTCCGATTCAGGCGTTGCGAGTCTGGATACAGCATACGTCGCCAAGTCCATCTTCAACACTGAAGACAATGACTTCATCACCGACCCCGATGCAAATGACAAGGACTACTCCGCTCCTTCCTACTGCTTCATGGCACACGGTGCCAAGGTAAACACATGCACTACTCACTATCAAACATCTAGTGATGATGACTGTGATTGTGGTTCCAAACCCAGCTAAAAACACTTGCTAAAATTGCAACTGAACAACAGAAAGCTATGGAACACATTCAAAAACTATTAGACAAAAGCGATGATCTGTTAGACGCTGAAATGACTCGATCTCAGTCCTTAATTGAAGACATAAAAAATCTTCACATTAAGTATGAGGAACTTGAAAGTCGTCATGAAACACTCTCAACAACTCATGAAAGGATTTCCTATGATTATCTTCAAAGGAAGCAAGATCTTGAGAAATTGAGAGCGACTCAGGAAGATCTTCAAAAGGAAAACGAGTCACTTCGCACCGAACAGATCAGTTCAGCTCAGGAAGGATTTGAACCACCATGTCTTAAATGCATTGAGCGTGATAACGCTACTTCTGTTGCTGAATGTTCTACTGCTGCTACTGTTGCAATATCTTCAACTGTTGATGTGGTAACTAACCCCTCTGCTGAGGATACCACTGCTATTGCTGATGAGAATGCTAGGTTGAAGACACTGCTTGAAACAGGTCAAAGGGCATCAGACACTATGTGATGCCCTCAAAAGGCAGATCCTAAACCGAAACCCTAGGAAAGAGGGTGTTAGGTTTGAAAGGAAAATGAATGCTGATGGCTCTTACTGGAAACCTGAGCAGTACCCCAAAACCACATGGGTTGCTGCAAAGGAACCTTCAGCAGATCCATCCACCCTATCTGGCTTCACTTGTGCTAACCCCATTGTTATTGATGAATCCTTTGATGCAAACTATAAACTATTTAAGAATCAGAATGGTGAAGTGTTTGCCAGGTATATTGGTACTAACTGCAGGAATGGACCACCTGTGAAGAAGATCTAGGTGCCGAAGAGGTGTTTGGAGAATCTTCCTGTGAATGTCATCATGACACCACAGGTGAAGAAGACAAACCCCAGACCACAGGCTTCATACGGTCCAAAGGCTTCATACAGACAGAGGACTCACCTGAGTCGCACTAATGCAAATGTTTTGCAGGGAAGCCATACTCAGGCCTATGAATATGGGCGCGGTTCATCAAACCGCCATGTTCATAAGACCAAGAACTATTCTGCTTATTCTTATGAGTACTATTGTCCACCTGCAAGACTTTTTGCTAGGGCTCCAAAGCCAAAGTTCTCAGATGCTGCACATAGACTCATTGCTTCGAAGCCACCCTTGAAGATGTGGGTGGCTAAGAAAGCTTAACTCTCTTTTGCAGGGAAAGGTCTCCAGCCGAAAACCAAAATCGTCTGACACTATTGCTGGGGACCTTAAACATCTTGTAGGGCGCAAGATCAAATGCCCAAATGGTCTTATTATGTACTTTGTTCCTGAATTGCTTGCAACTTGCCCTATCAGTCCTAATCTCGATCTAAACTTTAATGATCCACTGGTTCATCGAGTGTTTTTGCTTCACAATTCTCTTCGTGAAGCCTATCCCCCTAACTGCACTATAGGGTACGACACCAGCTACTTCAGAATGGATTATTGATAGTGGGTCTACAAATCACATGACTGGTAAGCGAAGTCTTCTCATGGACTCAACTTTACGTCCATCTGACAAAAGTCACATCACATTTGCTGACATTGGTAAAAGCAAGGTATTGGGTCTAGGTAGAGTTGCAATCTCAAAGGATCAACACATGGATAAAGTCATGCTTGTTGAATCCCTTGGTTTCAACTTAATGTCTGTCTCAATGCTTTGTGATTTAAACATGATTGTGATGTTTGGAAAATATCGTTGCCTTGTACTAATGGAATCTGACAAATCTCTAGTGTTTCAAGTGTATCGGAAATATGATTTGTACGTGGTAGATTTCTCAGCAGGACCACAACTTGCAGTATGTCTTCTAGCAAAAGCTTCTGAATGCTGGCTCTGGCATCGAAGGCTACGGCATGCTGGCATGAGGAACCTCCACACCCTTGCAAAGAAGAAGCGTGTCATAGGCATCGAGGGCGTCAAGTTCAAGAAGGATCACTTATGCGGTGCCTGTGAAGCAGGAAAGATGACGAGGGCCAAGCATCCCTCGAAGACAATCATGACAACAACTCAACCCTTCGAACTGCTACACATGGATCTTTTCGGTCCCACTCATTACTCAACTCTTACTACTACTGCTTGTCTCTATGGCTTTGTCATTGTTTATGATTATTCAAGATATACTTGGGTACATATAATCCTGTACAAGACTGAAGTGCAGGATACCTTCAGACGCTTTGCCAATCGAGCAATGAACAACTTTGGCGCCAAGATAAAGCACATCAGAAGTGACAATGGCACTGAATTCAAAAACACTGGCCTAGATACATAACTTGATACCTTAGGCATCACACATGAATTCTCAGCTCCGTACACGCCACAGCAGAATGGCGTCGTCGAACGCAAGAACAGAACACTTATTGAGATGGCTCGGACGATGCTTGATGAATACAAGACTCTAAGAAAATTCTGGCCTGAAGCCATTGACACTGCATGACATATCATCAACCATGTTTATCTTCACAAGCTTCTGAACAAGACATCCTATGAGATCCTTACTGGCAAGAAGCCAAATGTCAGTTACTTCAGAGTATTTGGTGACAGGTGCTGGATCAAGGATCCACATCACACTTCAAAATTTGCACCAAAAGCACATGAGGGTTTTATGCTTGGATATGGAAAGGATTCACACTCCTACAGAGTTTTCAACCTCTTTCATTATAAAGTGGTTGAAACAGTGGATGTGCGGTTCGATGAGACTAACGGCTCACAAAGAGAGCACCTGCCAAATGTGCTAGATGAAGTTCCATCCAGTGAATCAATTAAACTTATGGGAACTGGAGAAATCATACCTTCTGAAGCTCAACCCGAAGACAATGCTCAGCCTGAAGACAATCCCTCTAACAATGACAATGATCAACAAGAGCAAAATCTTCGTCCTGTACATCCTCGTGTTGCAAATGAAGTGCAGATTGAGAGAATAATTGATATCATCAATACACCAGGTCCACTTACTCATTCAAGGGCAACACAGCTAGCAAATTTCTGTGGGCACTTCGCATTCGTCTCAATAACTAAACCCAAGAAATTTGAAGAAGCCTTCATGGAACCTGAATGGATTCAAGCTATGCAAGAAGAGCTTCAATAGTTTGAGTTGAATAATGTATTGGAACTGGTTAAGCGTCCTGATCCTCGCAAGCACAATATAATAGGCACCAAATGGATATATCGCAACAAGCAAGATGAGCATGGTCAAGTTGTCAGAAACAAAGCTCGTCTCGTTGCTCAAGGATACACTCAAGTTGAAGGGATTAACTTCGATGAAACATTTGCTCCTGTGGCTAGACTTGAAGCCATACGCATACTGCTGGCCTATGCAAATCATCATAACATACTTCTATATCAAATGGATGTGAAGAGCGCTTTTCTCAATGGCAAGATTGAAGAAGAAGTGTATGTTGCACAACCGCCTGGCTTTGAAGATCCAAAACATCCTGACATGGTGTACAAGCTCAACAAGGCACTGTATGGCCTGAAACAAGCCCCTTAGGCTTGGTATGACACACTCAAAGACTTCCTGAAGAGCAAAGGCTTCAAATCTGGTTCCCTCGACCCCACTCTCTTCACGAAGACATATGATGGTGAACTGTTTGTGTGCCAAATATATGTGGATGACATTATCTTCGGCTGCACCAATCAGAAATACAGTGAAGAGTTTGGATATATGATGCAAGAGCAATATCAGATGTCCATGATGGGTGAGCTGAAGTTCTTCCTTGGTTTGCAAATACGTCAGCAACGCAACTACATCTTTATATCTCAAGAGAAGTACCTCAAAGATTGCCTGAAGAAATTTGGTATGCAAGACTGCAAACGCTTCACGACGCCAATGCCAGCCAAACATCATCTGGGTCCCGACGACAATGGTAAAGAGTTCGATCAAAAGGTGTAGTTCGATCAAAAGGTGTACCGCTCCATGATTGGTTCTTTACTTTATCTATGTGCATCTAGGCCAGATATTATGCTTAGTGTTTGCATGTGTGTTCAATTCCAAGCGGCACCAAAGGAATCGCATAACTTAGCTGTGAAGCTAATTCTTCGATATTTGGCTTACACCCCAACACTAGGATTATGGTATCCAAAGGGCTCAGAGTTTGATCTGGTTGGATTCTCGGATGCTGATTATGCTGGTGACAAGGTGGATCGCAAGTCTACATCATGCACATGTCATTTTCTGGGACGATCACTTGTATGTTGGTCTTCAAAGAAGCAAAATTGTGTATCTCTCTCCACTGCTGAATTTGAATACATTGCTGCTGGATCTTGCTGCGCTCAGCTTCTGTGGATGAAGCAAACACTCAAAGATTATGGCATTCATCTGAAGCAAGTACCACTCTACTACGACAACGAAAGCGCCATCAAGATCTCCAACAACCCAGTTCAGCACTCGAAGACAAAGCACATTGAAATTCATCATCACTTTCTCAGAGATCATGTTGTGAAGGAAGACATTGATATCATACACGTCAACACTGAAGAGCAATTGGCAGATATCTTCACCAAGCCCTTGGATGAGAAGAGATTTTGCAAGTTACGGTGTGAGCTAAATATCCTGGAATCCTCAAATGTCCTATGATCAGGCACACATCCTAACACTTATGCATATTGATGACTTAGATGTGCAACACACGAATTAAAGTATATCTTCAATCAATGAAGACATACATTCTAAGTGTGAATACATTAATGTGGAATTTGACTTTGGAGCGCCACGATAATTGTGCGTCGTGTCTGGGTCTAATACTTCCTATACGGTGGGTAACGCCACCACCAAATTCTTTTGTTTGAAGTGTTTCACCCATGCGTTGCATTTGCTATGTCTTCACATTTGGTTTGGCTTCAATCTCAACCTGTCTTCATGATTATCTTCACTATGTTGATTATATATATATACTAGTGTTCTGTCCTCTACAGCATTCACTTATAGCTATGTCTTCTTGTTGAATCTTTTGAACTAAGTGAATGTGATCGGACCCTAACCTCTCTATGCTTTCTATCTCAAACTCTATCTCTCCAAATCATATGCATTCTCTTGAAACTGTTGAATGTCTTCTCTGCGTCCTTGTCAGCAGAAGATACAGAGACAAACATTAAGTCCGCTTTCAATGCTAATTCCTTCACCTGAAACCCGAAGAAGTGGGAACGACCACCCGACAATCCAGGCGTGCGTGGGAACGTGGAACAACCTCCTATATGTTGCATGATGGCCAGGTGTCCTTCAGATGTGAATCACCAGGGGCACCTGTGTAATAACGCTGTACCATCCCTGTCCCTATAAATACACGCCTCACCATAGTCATTATCCCTTCTTCCACTCTCGCACGAACCCTAGCGCCACCGCTAGCCCTCGACGACGCCGGCGACGAAGCGCTTAGCTGCCGCAACCTCTTCGACGCCGTCTTCACGCCGGCCGCGGACATCATCTTCTCCGCCGTCGCTGTAGGTGTCCTCCGTCGCCAAGTTAGGGCACGGACGATCGAACTGCTCGGCCTCCTCTTCCACTCCATCTAGCAGTTCTTTGTGTGGTAAATAAAACTTCCTTTTTATAGCCCCTTTGATGCTATAGATTCATCACTTTCTACCATAAGAAGTTTCTGTTCACACAAGTTAGATCTATTTCATATTGCATCTCATAATATGCCTAGTATGTTCACTTATGCTTCACAAAGTAGTTGGATTCCTCACTTGTACTGATCCGTGGATTCATACAAATCTAGAACCAACTCCTTATCTATGAGTGAATGTCTTCGCACGATGAGGTCAATGTCTTCTAAACTGATTTATCTTCAAAATCTTCTGAGAATGCATATGACCTCTTCCCCTTCCCTCGCACCTTAATGCTATCACTGGTACATGTCTGTGGGAGAATCCCTTGGTTCTCATAGTCTGCATTCATTTGCAGAATTCTTACAGTATCATATAAATTCTCCCGAAGCCAGTTCCTGTTTGTCAAGCAAGCGAAAGCCTTTGAACATGTTGAAGCCATTCAGTTTGAAGTTCATGGCTGCAGAGAAATCAGTAAGGAAGGGTGGCAGACAGCGTCATGGGGGAACGTCAAGAGATTTGCCTGATGACCTCTCAGAGCTTTACAAGACAGATCCTGAAGAGGATTACAATCAGCGCAAGACCCGAATCCAATGGATTCGAAGATATTGGGCAGAACAATGGTTCAAATACCGGTTTGTGACCCAGGAATATGCTGAGAAAAATGCCATCAAGCGACCTTGGGGAGACATCCTATACAAAAATCTTCAACCCAGGTCCAGAGATGAAGCCATTGAACAAGGCTT
Source organism: Triticum aestivum (assembly GCF_018294505.1). NCBI lineage: Eukaryota > Viridiplantae > Streptophyta > Magnoliopsida > Poales > Poaceae > Triticum > Triticum aestivum. The sequence continues at coordinate 583,733,637 of NC_057800.1, forward strand.
CTATCCCTGCATGGTCCATGGACCACAGCCTGCAGATGCACACCCATCGTCACTACTATGGTGTCGTGACGACAATCTGTTCAAGCGCAACTTCCAGTTTGCAAAGAATTTGGGCAAGCAAAACAAGAAGTCATGGGGACTTGACTTCAACCCTGGCCCTTCTGCTCCCCGTGCCGATGGCACCCGCGAAGCTGAACCCAATCTTGTTGGGCCCTTCTACAACCTGGAAGGTCTCATCACTCATATCAATGTTCAAGAGACAGTTGTAGATGAGCCTGCAGATGACGCTGAATCTGATGAAGCGCCTGCACCGCCGAAGCCAAAGAAACTAAAGAATCCTAAAGCTTCAAAGCCTGCCTCAACACCAAAAATCTCACGAGCGAAGCCACTGGCTACTGCACCTCCTGAAGACAGTGTGCAGTCTAAAGATTTGTCACGCATCTCCAAGCCCTCAAGAGTAAAGATGCTTTTGCAACACACCAACCAAGAACTGACTGCTGCTGCTATTCTGCGCAACGACGCCATTGATCTGTCCAGCGATGAAGATCTAGCAGATGACGCTCTTGAGCAACTGATCAAGAGCAAAGAAGAAGCAGAAATCTTCAATGATTTGCCTCTCTTTGACGTGGCAATCATCCACAACTTCATTGATGAGTGGTTTGACACGCCCAACCTCAGCTTTGAAGATCTGCAACTTCCAATTGGCCTCAGTGTCACCTTCCATGGCGCCATTGCTTCAGAGCTAGTTCTAGCTTAGCACATCGTTGAACTGAAGCAAAAGATTGACTTTGAGAAAGCTCAGTTTAAGAAGCATATGGCCAAGCTTAGCGTGCAAGAGGTCAAGAACTTCAAGATCATGTTGCACGAGCTCAAAGAAGCCTTTCTCAAGAAGCGTGAAGAAGCTCAAGGCTCTCGTGAGCGCATGAAGAGTCTGGCTGACAAGTGTGTGCAAGTATACAATGAGGCTGAGAAGCACAAGGCCCTTGGGCGTCCTGGCATCGATCCCAGGATGGCTGCAAAGAAGAAGAAGAAGGCCGATGTGGCCGAACCCGACGCACCAAGGCAGGAAGCACATCCCATTGTCTTCCCAGCCAACATGACTGGCTCGAAGCCAAAGGTCAGGTCAACTGCTTCAAAACTGAAGAAGACGAGGACTGCTGAGGCTGAAGCCAGAAAGAGGAAATATCCTGAAGCCTCTGATGCTGCTCCCTCCAAGAAGAAGCGGAAGACCAAGAAGGATCGGGCTGCTCCCACAAAGCCCTTAGTTGTTGAACCTATCTCAATGGTTCACCCTGCATCTACACATCAAGAGCGCCAACTGATTGTCCATGAGCCTGCTTCCACAGAGGCTCATACAGCTGAAGACATTCCAGCAGTTGATCCCACCACTGCTAAAGACATTGGTCACCATGACAATGTTGAAGATGGTGTAGTTCTTCCTTAGATCGAGCACCAACAGGTATCATCGCCTGTGCTTACGCACAGCGAACTCATCAACATTGGTCGTCCTCTGACGCCAATTGATCAGGATGCATCATGGGCTGATCACCCACAACAACAAGTCACACCACCCCGGCAAGAAGAAGAAGATGACCTTGAGGCCCAGCCAACTCCATCTCCAAAGGCGTCGCCAACTCCAACTCCATCTCCAAAGGCGTCGCAAAGGACCAAGGTCTCAAGTCCCTCTTTCGAGCGTTCCAAAAGGAGAAGTGCCTCACCACTCTGTTGCACGTCAAGTGTTTCCAGATGCCACTCCTACTGTGAATGTCTCCGAGTCTGAGGCTCAAGCTGCTGAAGACATTCCGGCTGCATCAGCCGATGACACCCAAGAAGCAGAACGTGTCCCTACTCCCCCATTACTGAAGAACATGTTCTCGAGGAGAACGTGCCTGTGCCCGACCCTCCAGCTCATCAAGTGGAGGTAGAAAATCTTGAGGTTGCCACCACCAACACAAATGAAGCCAATGACGTTGTCATGGCTGAAGCAAATGTGGAGCCTGCACCAACCAATGAGCCAGAAGTCAGTGAAGCAAATGATGCTACTGCTCCTGTTCCTGCGCCTGCTGCTGGTCCTCAGTTTGACTATCATGTTGAGCACAGGCCTCAGGTACAGAAGCCAATGCCAAGGTTGCCTAGGTTTCCAGGTCCTGCATCAGCACCTGGATCCTTTAATGTCAACGGCTTCAAAGCAGACAACACCTTCTTCAATAGCTCCAAGAACCCCTACTCAAGGGAAAGAATATCTTTTGATCGGTTCTGGAGCTATCCGCAGCGAAGTTATTACTCATGCATTCTGTACAATCAAGGTCGCATCTTCCCTCATATGCGTCTTGACACCGAAGCAATAACTGGACTGCCCTGCTTGGAAGAAGCTCTGGATTGCTTCAAAGAGGCTGGCTTGTTGCCTTTCGTCACCGACCAAGAGCACTGGAACGAAGAGTTGCTGCTCCAATTTTATGCCACTCTTTACATACGTGGCTACAACAGAGATCCGAAGACTTGGGTCCTTGAGTGGATGACCGGAAATGTTCATCACGAAGCCAAAGCCTTTGATATCATTGAGCTCACTGGTCTGCCCACTCCTGGAGATCTCTATGAACCTGGCTGTCAGCTTCACAGTGAAGCTATGGAGAGCATCTTTCAGAAGCCTGAACCGAACATGAGTCAGATGCTTACTATGATGAAGCCTTTGCCTCTAGATGCTGCATATCCTAAGGATTTCTTTGTTGAAGACCTTGAGTATCTGCCACGCACTATCTATCACATTATAAGGCGAACTCTCTGGCCCATCAAAGGACATTCTCCACATGCAAAGCTGGAAGGTGCAATGAAGACTTTGGTCTTCTATATTCTTCATGGCAAATGCTTCAATGCACAAGACTTCTTCATCCGCCAACTTGCCGCATCTGGATCTGATCTTTTTGGCTTGAAGTTCTACGCTCCATGGATAATGCGGTTGATCAAACTCCACTCAGTTGTCTCATATCAGCCCTCTGCTCGCAATCATCAGATCTTTCTGCCCGACGTGGATATGTCCGTTGAAGCCATCTATCCAGAGCCTGCCAAGGAGCCTCTTAGTCTTCAAAATGCTGAGCATCAAAGTTTCTCTCAGAACATTGAAGGAGTTGAAGCAGTCACTCGTGTCTATCCTCTGGCTGGTACTACACGTGCACCTCATCGTGCCCTCACTGAAGCCACTGAAAGCACTATTGCCCAACGGCCCAAGAAGCGATCTCGTGTTCTCAATGACCGAGAGATTCTGGTTGCCCTTCATCAGAAATAGGATAGGCATCATGACTGGCTGAAGCGCCTAATGCAAAGCCTCTTGGTGGATGTCAACCGCATTCGCAATCTTGCCACCAAGAATGCCTTTGTTGCCCATGAAACCTGTCAGCATACATGGAAAGGGCCGACGCTTATGTGTTCTGAGGAAGATCTTCAAGAGGATGGCTTCTCTGAACGTTTCAAGTTTGACTCCACACCTCCCCGAAGGACTGTGCTGCGACGAACTCCATCTCTTGAAGACTCTGAGTTCTCTTCCTCCGTGGCAACTGTGCATGCCAGAGTAATCGAGGACGAAGACGATGCTACTTCACCGCCCCCTACTTCTGCACACATCGACGCTGCCCCAAGTTCTTCTGCACCGCCGAACACCACCGACGACCTTGCTGCTTCACCTACTCTTCATGGGAACGAGTAGATGCTCTATGTCTTCAAACCTTTTTGGTCCTTCCTGACAAAAGGGGGAGAAGCATATGAGTTTGATAGTCTTCAAGCGGGTCCATATGGGCGGTTACTTTATGTTTTTCCTAGTGTTTACAACTCTCATTTTGATACATTTGGTTCTTTGAGTTGTAAAACTTAAACTCGATGGTCGTCTGCTACTTATTTGCTATTCTGTGATGCGATGATAAATTACGCATGTGCAACGATAAATTCCGCACTTAGATCATTTTGCAGATGTCCATTTTTCATTATGCATGTCATTATCTTCACATACTTTTCATGCATGATGAATTGTCATCATAAGTTGAAGAGGATCTCCACAAGTACAACCTGCCATGTGCATTTGCATTCCAAAAGCAAATTACTTATATGCACATCTTCAGGGGGAGCCCTTGCAACTTATGAAGACAATTCCTTATCCTTTACAATTTCACATATTATATTCCCCGTTGAAAACTTCAACTAGTTTGTCATCAATCACCAAAAAGGGGGAGATTGTAAGTGCATCTAGTGCCACCCCTAGTTGGTTTTGGAGTATTGACGACAAACCTAGTTGAGGGACTAATGTGTTTGTGAGAATTGCAGGATAACACAGGTAGAAGTCCCTCATTGATTCGGTTTTCCTACCAGAGATGACCCCTAAAAATGTATGAAGACATTGAAGTCAAAGGTGGTATGTGAAGACATTCACATTGAAGACTATGACAAGAGAAGACATCGCATGAAGACTATGGAGCGCGAAGACTTAGATCTTTCGTAGTTCTTTTTCTTCTTTGTTGAGTCATAGGAACCACCGTACTGTTAAGTGGGGTCCAAGAGAACCAGTCAGAATGACTGAAGTGATGCTTAACCAAAATCCTATGTCTTCGAGTGAAGACTATGAGAGCGAATCTTGTTCAGAGTTGGACAAGTCAGCTTTGCTTGTAGCCCAAGTAAAGTTGCCGTGTGTGTTTGAAATCTGACCGTTGGAACACGTGTCAGTTCCTTAGTGACCCAGGGTCATTTCGGACAAATCAGGTCGGGTTGCCTAGTGGCTATAAATAGCCCACCCCCTACAACCATGAACGGTTGGCTGCTCAGAGTTAAAGTACGGCTTTTGTCGTTTGAGAGCAACCCACCTCGAAGCCTTTGAGAGAGAATTCCTTGAGAGGATAAAGCCCTAACCAACCAGAGCCAACGAGTGTTAGGCATCACTTAAGTCTTCTTGTCTGTGTGATCTGAAGACTTATTACACTTGAGGACTGTGAATCCTCCAGCCGGTTAGGCGTCGCGTTCTGAGCATCCAAGAGTCATTGTGGATCGCCGGTGAATGAAGTCTGTGAAGGTTTGGAAGTCTACCTTGAAGACTTACCAGAGTGATTGGGCGAGGACTGGGTGTCCTTAGCTCAAGGGAAATAAGGTGAAGACGAGGTCTTCTGAGTTGAATCTCAGCCTCCCTTACCAGACGTACAGTTGTCACAGCAACTAGAACTGGTCCAACAAATCATTGTCTTCAACGAGTCACTGGTTTCATCCTTCCCTTCCCTTTACTTACTGTTGATTCTTGTGAAGTCATTGTACGATAGCATCACCATTTGACTTCACTAAGTGATTACTTGTACTGATTGGCTTCACCATATCTTCCTACCTGATCCTTACTGCCTAGCTGCTATTAGTCATTGTGATTCCACTTCATTGAATACGTGACTATGGTTTGCCTAGTATAGTCTACCTTCCGCTGCATGGTAATAGGTTCATTTCTATCGTTTGTCTACGAAACTTACATGTTTTGAAGACTTTCATAAAAATCGCCTATTCACCCCCCCTCTAGTCGATCACTAGCACCTTCAGTGGTAAACTAAAAATCAAAGACTCAAATCATATAAGACGCTCCAAGCAAAACACATATCATGTGGTGAATAAAAATATAGCTCCAAGTAAAGTTACCGATGGAAGTAGACGAAAGAGGGGATGCCTTCCGGGGCATCCCCAAGCTTTGGCTTTTGGGTGTCCTTAGATTATCTTGGAGGTGCCATGAGCATCCACAAGATTAGGCTCTTTCCACTCCTTGTTCCATAATCCATCAAATCTTTACCCAAAACTTGAAAACTTCACAACACAAAACTTAAAGTAGAAAATCTCGTGAACTCCGTTAGCGAAAGAAAACAAAAGACCACTTCAAGGTACTGTAATGAACTCATTCTTTATTTATATTGGTGTTAAACCTACTGTATTCCAACTTCTCTATGGTTTATAAACTATTTTACTAGCCATAGATTCATCAAAATAAGCAAACAACACACGAAAAACAGAATCTGTCAAAAACAGAACAGTGTGTAGTAATCTGTAACTAGCGCAAGATCTGGAACCCAAAAATTCTAAAATAAATTTATGGACGTGAGGAATTTATCTATTAATCATCTTCAAAAAGAATTAACTAAATAGCACTTTCCAAATAAAAATGGCAGCAGTTCTCGTGAGCGGTAAAGTTTCTGTTTTTTACAGCAAGATAACAAGACTTTCCCCAAGTCTTCCCAACGGCTCTACATGGCACAAACACTAATTAAACACAAAAAACACAACAAAAACAGAGGCTAGGTAAATTATTTATTACTAAACAGGAGCAAAAAGCAAGGAATAAAAATAAAATTGGGTTGCCTCCCAACAAGCACTATTGTTTAACGCCCCTAGCTAGGCATAAAAAGTAAGGATAGATCTAGGTATTGCCATCTTTGTTGGCAATCTATAAATGGCTCTCATAATAGATTCATAAGGTAATTTAATTTTCTTTCTAGGAAAGTGTCTCATGCCTTTCCTTAACGGAAATTGGAATCTAATATTTCCTTTCTTCATATCAATAATTGCACCAATCGTTCTAAGGAAAGGTCTACCAAGGATAATAGGACATGAAGGATTGCAATCTATGTCAAGAACAATAAAATCTACGGGCACACAATTCCTATTTGCGACAATAAGAACATCATTGATTCTTCCCATTGGTTTCTTAATAGTGGAATCCACAAGGTGCAAGTTTAAAGAGAAATCATCAAAATCACGGAAACCTAACAAATCACACAAAGTCTTTGGAACCGTGGAAACACTAGCACCCAAATCACATAAATCATAGAACTCATGATCTTTAACCTTAATTTTAATAGTTGGTTCTCACTCATCATAAAGTTTTCTAGGGATAGAAACTTCCAACTCAAGTTTTTCTTCATAAGATTGCATCAAGGCATCAACGATATGTTTAGTAAACGCTTTATTTTGACTATAAGCATTAGTAGAATTTAGCATGGATCGCAACAAGGAAATACAATCAATCAAAGAGCAATTTTCGTAATTAAATTCCTTGAAATCCAAAATAGTGGGTTTAGCAACATCTAGGGTTTTAATTTCTTCAATCCCACTTTCATCAAATTTAGCATCAAGATCTAAAAACTTCGAATTTTTGGAAAGCCTTCTAGGTAAAGGTGGATCATATTCAGTCCCATCATTATCAAGATTCATATTGCAAAACAAAGATTTAATATGGGACACATCAATAACTTTTAGATCTTCATCTTTATTTTCATAGGAACTAGAAGAACACGCTCTTATAAAGGCATCTTTCTTAGCATGCATCCTAGCGGTTCTTTCTTTGCACTCATCTATGGAAATTCTCATGGCTTTGAGAGACTCATTGATATCATGCTTAGGAGGAATAGATCTAAGCTTTAAAGAATCAACATCAAGAGAAATTCTATCAATGTTCCTAGCCAAATCATCAACTTTAAGCAATTTCTCTTCAAGCAAAGCATTGAAATTCTTTTGCGAATTCATAAATTCCTTAACACTATTCTCAAATTTAGAGGGCACCTTATTGAAGTTTCCATAAGAGTTGTTGTAGGAATTTCCATAATTATTAGAGAGATTACTAGGATAAGGCCTAGGATTAAAGTTTCCTCTATACGCGTTGTTACCAATATTATTCCTACCAACAAAATTCACATCCATAGATTCATTATTGTTCTTAATCAAAGTAGACAAGGGCATATCATTACGATTAGAAGAAACACTCTTAATAGCAAATAATTTCATAAGTTCATCCATCTTTCCACTCAAAACATTAATTTCTTTTATCACATGCATCTTTTTATTAGTAGATCTTTTAGTATGCCATTAAGAATAATTAACCATAATATTATTCGGCATAATTTTTTTGTATAATCATCCACAAATTCAAACCATGAGTAGGGCAATTACGTATCATTAATTTCATCCTCTCCCAAGCTTGTGCAACATGTTCATGATCAAGTTGCTTAAAATTCATAATATCGTTTCTAAGGGAGATGATCTTAGCGGGAGGAAAATACTTAGAGATAAAAGCATCTTTGCACTTGTTCCAAGAATCAATACTATTTTAGGCAAAGACGAAAACCAAGCTTTAGCACGATCTCTGAGCGAAAAAGGAAATAGCTTCAACTTAACAATATCGTTGTCTACATCTTTCTTCTTTTGCATATCACGCAAATCAACGAAGCTGTTTAGATGGGTAGCGACATCTTCACTAGGATGGCCGGAAAACGGATCTTTCATGACAAGATTCAGCAAAGCGGCATTAATTTCACAAGATTCAGCATCGGTAAGAGGAGCAATCGGAGTTAATAAAATCATTGTTGTTGGTATTGGTAAAGTCACACAATTTAGTGTTATCTTGAGCCATCGTGACAAGCAAGCAATCCAACACACAAGCAAACAAGAAGCAAGCGGGCAAAAAGAGGCAAATAAAGAAAGAGAGGGAGGATAGAGAGAGAGGGCGAATAAAACGGGAAGGGTGAAGTGGGGGAGAGGAAAACGAGAGGCAAATGGCAAATAATGTAATGCGGGAGATAAGGTTGTGATGGGTACTTGGTATGTTGACTTTTGCATAGACTCCCCGACAACGGTGCCAGAAATCTTCTTGCTACCGCTTGAGCACTGCGTTGGATTTTCTTGAAGAGGAAAGGATGATGCAGCAAAGTAGCGTAAGTATTTCCCTCAGTTTTTGAGAACCAAGGTATCAGTCCAGTAGGAGGCTACGCGCGAGTCCCTCGTACCTGCACAACACAAATAACTTCTCGCAACCAACGCCATAAGGGGTTGTCAATCCCTTCACGGTCACTTACGAGAGTGAGATCTGATAGATATGATAGGATAATATTTTTGGTATTTTTGTGATAAAGATGCAAAGTAAAATAAAAGCAAAGTAAAAAGCAAAGGAAATAACTAAGTATTGGAAGATTAATATGATGAAGATAGACCCGGGGGCCATAGTTTTCACTAGTGGCTTTTCTCAAGAGCATAAGTATTTTACGATGGGTGAACGAATTACTGTTGAGCAATTGACAGAATTGAGCATAGTTATGAGAATATATAGGTATGATCATGTATATAGGCATCACGTCCGAGACAAGTAGACCAACTCCTGCCTGCATCTACTACTATTACTCCACTCATCGACCGCTATCCTATATGCATCTAGAGTATTAAGTTCATGAAAACAGAGTAACGCCTTAAGCAAGATGACATGATGTAGAGGGATAAATTCATGCAATATGATAAAAACCCCATCTTGTTATCCTCGATGGCAACAATATAATACGTGCCTTGCTGCCCCTACTGTCACCGGGAAAGGACACCGCAAGATTGAACCCAAAGCTAAGCACTTCTCCCATTGCAAGAAAGATCAATCTAGTAGGCCAAACCAAACTGATAATTCGAAGAGACTTGCAAAGATAACCAATCATACATAAAAGAATTTAGAGAAGATTCAAATATTGTTCATAGATAATCTTGATCATAAACCCACAATTCATCGGTCTCAACAAACACACCGCAAAAAGAAGATTACATCGAATAGATCTCCACAAGAGAGGGGGAGAACATTGTATTGAGATCCAACAAGAGAGAAGAAGCCATCTAGCTAATAACTATGGACCCGAAGGTCTGAGGTAAACTACTCACACTTCATCGAAGAGGCTATGGTGTTGATGTAGAAGCCCTCCGTGATGGATGCCCCCTCCGGCGGAGCTCTGGAACAGGCCCCAAGATGGGATCTCGTGGATACAGAAGGTTGCGGCGATGGAATTAGGTTTTTGGCTCCGTTCTGATTGTTTGGGGGTACGTAGGTATATATAGGAGGAAGGAGTACGTCGGTGGAGCAACAGGGGGCCCACAAGGGTGGAGGGTGCGCCTGGGGGGGTAGGCGCGCCCCCTACCTCGTGGCTTCCTCCTTTATTTCTTGACGTAGGGTCCAAGTCTCCTGGATCATGTTCGTTCCGAAAATCATGTTTCCGAAGGTTTCATTCCGTTTGGACTCCTTTTGATATTCCTTTTCTGCGAATCTCCGAAATAGGCAAAAACAACAATTCTGGGCTGGGCCTCCGGTTAATAGGTTAGTCCCAAAAATAATATAGAAGTGGATAATAAAGCCCAATAATGTCCAAAACAGTAGATAATATAGCGTGGAGCAATCAAAAATTATAGATATGTTGGAGACGTATCAGCAATGCCTACCATGGCCTCGCAAACAAAGGGGAAGAGGGCGAGAAGGGTCACGGATTGGGGATCAAGGTGCAGCATGTGGATCTGATAATGCGCAAGCACAGCATTGAAGAAGGCGGAGAAAGGAGGAACCAAGCCAGCCCAAAGGGCGTCGATGAAGAATGGGACCTCGATGGCTGTCCGGTCGACGCGAGCATGAGATGCAGGCCAGGCCACCGTCCTTCCCCACTCATTGAAGATTGAGGCGAGCATGGGACGCACCTTGTCTATGGCTTCCTGGTTGAGCACCAGCGACCTGTCAATGGCAAGCTCAGCGGCCAGGCGCAGCTCGGCAGAGGACTGGGGACTCTTCCCTTTCTCCGACTGGTCCGGTGCCATGGCGATGGGAAGATTGAGCTTAGATCAGATCGGGGGGAGAGGCTGAGCTACGAGGAAGCAAAAGAATTGGAGAGTGCGCGGCAACAACGGGAGGGAAACCGTGTAGACCGTGGTGGCCGCCTAGCTAGGTGGGTATCAAGGCAACATGGGGAAGCGGAGACGCCCACGTCCAATCAACCGCCATGCGTCGACCAAGGCCGCAGGCTATTGGGGCCCGCAGCGCTCCGCACTTGCCCTTTAGCTTCGCCTCGAAGCCAAGCCCGAGCGCGCCTTTGGCCCGAGGGGTACTGTCGGCGTTCTGGGAACGGGGGTCCCCAGACTTGCCTGCCTGCGGTCCACGGTGTGGCTCTGCGAGCGGGCACGTATGCCCCATCTTCACAAACAAGCACTCAAGACCCTCGTGAGGGGCCAAGCCTCGTGAGGCGGATGACACAAGACCTTCTCGGGAGCGACCTCACCAGGCTGGCTCGCGAGGAGCGGAGAGTTTAAGGCAAGGTAAACCTCGCGAGGTTTCAATGACGTGAGCCATGACTATCAAGATCAGGCAGGCGCCAGGCGGGCGCCAGCGCGCACAATGTCCTTGTTTCCTCTTTGGTGCTAAGGAAGCAAGCGCAGGCGGGGAGTACCGTTGCGTCAAGCAAAGGTTTCCATATCAGTGCAGCGAGACCAAGACCAGTAGGACGGCAAGACGGAGGTCACCATGGAGCCCAAGGCGGCGTCACCACCAGAGGCTTTTGCAGGCGAAGACTGCTTTTGTCAGGATAAGCTGTACTAGCTGTCCCCTTTCAAATTGGCAGTTGTTGGCTTCCTTCCCGCTCAATATTTGGGAAGAGGAATAAGGCCTCTATAAATAGGACTAGCCACCACCATAGTTGGGGAGGGGAGAAGAGATCCGAACAACCACAAGTTCACCAAGCACAAGAACACCTCGCCTCAGGAGGTTGTTTTTCCCCTTGTACTGTTCATCCTCAGCCCAAGAGGCAATCCACCACACCACACCGGAGTAGGGTATTACACCATAACGGTGACCTGAACCAGTATAAATCTTGTGTCCTTTGTGTTGCGAGTTCATCGAGTTAGGCCGTGAGATCTTAGCGAAGCTAGGCCGCGGATCGGTAGGGGGAGATCTTCGCGCGCGCCCCATTGTTCGAACCTTGAGGGTTTTGCCGGAACCCGAGATCAGATAGTATTGTTTGTTGCACTTTGCCATGCCATGACTCTTTAAACCGAACATGCATCATACTTGATTGTGCATCATGCCATGTTTATGCTTGGTTGTTTACTATGTTGTTTGCTCCTTTCTGGCATTGCTTCCTCTTGTTAGTTTTGGTAACGTTGCGTGTGGGAGGATTCGTTCGACTACATCTGTTTGTCTTCTTCATGGACTCGTTCTTCTTCCTTGCGGGATCTCAGGCAAGATGACCATACCCTCGAAATCACGTCTATCTTTGCTTGCTAGTTGTTCGCTCTATCGCTATGTCGCGCTACCTACCACTTGTTATATCATGCCTCCCATATTTCCATGTCAAGCCTCTAACCCACCTTCCTAGCAAACCGTTGTTTGGCTAAGTTACCGCTTTTGCTCAGCCCCTCTTGTAGCGTTGTTAGTTGCAGGTAAAGTCAAAGATTGTTCCATGTTAGAACATGGATATGTTGGGATATCACAATATCTCTTATTTAATTAATGCATCTATATACTTGGTAAAGGGTGGAAGGCTTGGCCTTTTGCCCGGTGTTTTGTTCCACTCTTGCCGCCCTAGTTTCCGTCATACCGGTGTTATGTTCCTTGATTTTGCGTTCCTTACGTGGTTGGGTGTTATGGGAACCCCTTAACAGTTCACTTTGAATAAATGTGACACCCCCGATTTGAGCGTACACTAATCATACACGCAAACATGTACGATCAAGATCAGAGACTCACGGAAAGATATCACAACACAACTCTACAAATAAAATAAGTCATACAAGCATCAAATTACAAGTCAGGGGCCTCGAGGGCTTGAATACAAGAGCTCGATCATAGACGAGTCAGCGGAAGCAACAATATCTGAGTACAGACATAAGTTAAACAAGTTTGCCTTAAGAAGGCTAGCACAAACTGGGATACAGATCAAAAGAGGCGCAGGCCTCCTGCCTGGGATCCTTCTAAACTACTCCTGATCGTCGCTAGTGGGCTGCACATAGTAGTAGGCACCTCCCGAGTAGTAGTAGTCATTGTCGACGGTGGCGTCTAGCTCCTGGACTCCAACGTCTGGTCGCAGCAATCGGATATAGGAAAGGGGAAAAGGTGGAGAAAAGCAACCGTGAGTACTCATCCAAAGTACTCGCAAGTAAGGAGCTACACTACATATGTATGCATTGGTATCAAATGGAAAAGGGGTATCATAGGTGGACTGAACTGCAGAATGCCGGAATAAGAAGGGGATAGCTAGTCCTGTCGAAGACTACGCTTCTGGCCACCTCCATCTTGCAGCATGTAGAAGAGAGTAGATGGTAAGTTCACCAAGTAGCATCGTGTAGCATAATCCTAACCGATGATCCTCCCCTCGTCGCCCTATGAGAGAGCGACCACCGGTTGTATCTAGCACTTGGAAGGATGTGTTTTATTAAGTATCCGGTTTTAGTTGTCATAAGGTCAAGGTACAACTCCAAGTCGTCCTATTACCGAAGATCACGGCTATTTGAATAGATTAACTTCCCTGCAGGGGTGCACCACATTTCCCAACACGCTCGATCTCCTTTGTTCGGACACACTTTTCTGGGTCATGCCCGGCCTCGGAAGATCAACACGTCGCAGCCCTACGTAGGCACAACAAAAAGGTCAACACGCCGGTCTAAATCCTATGGCGCAGGGGTCTGGGCCCATCGCCCATTGCACACCTGCACGTTGCGAGGGCGGCCAGAAGCAAACCTAGCCTAGAAGGCGTTCCAGTCCAATCCGGCGCGCGCCGCTCAGTCGCTGACGTCACGAAGGCTTCGGCTGATACCACGACGTCGAGTGCCCATAACTGTCCCCATGTAGATGGTTAGTGCGTATAGGCCAGTAACCAGACTCAGATCAAATACCAAGATCTCGTTAAGCGTGTTAAATATCCGCGAATGCCGACCAGGGCCAGGCCCACCTCTCTCCTAGGTGGTCTCAACCTGCCCTGTCACTCCGTCACAAAGTAACAGTCGGGGGCCGTCGGGAACCCAGGCCCACCTCTACCGGGATGGAGCCACCTGCCCCTTCAGCCCCCATCTCCGAACAGTATCATAAGTAATGTAACAATATAAAGTGTATAACATATGCCCGTGATCACCTCCCGAAGTGATCACGGCCCAGTAGTATGGCATGGCAGATGAACAAGGGTGTAGGGCCACTGATGGAACACTAGCATCCTATACTAAGCATTTAGAATTGCAGGTAAGGTATCAACAGCTGTAGCAACAATGACAGGCTATGCATCAGGATAGGATTAACGGAAAGCAGTAACATGCTACACTACTCTAATGCAAGCAATAGAGAGAAGAATAGGCGATATCTGGTGATCAAAGGGGGGGCCTGCCTGGTTGCTCTGGCAAGGAGGGGTCATCTTCGATGTAGTCGAACACACGGACATCGGCAGCAGTCTCGGAGTCTACCGAAAAAGAGTAACGGAGGGGGAACACAATAAATAACAGAGCAATCAAATGTAACACAAAGCAAGACGCGACAATACGTTGTGCTAGGGGTGGCCTAACGTAGGGATAGGCGATATCGGCGAAAGGAGGAAACATCCGGGAAAATATTTCTGGTGTTTCGCGTTTTCGGGTAGATGAACCAGAGGAGGAAAGTTGCGTGTTCACTATGCTAAGGATGTGTGACACACGAACGGACTGCGTATTCAGATTCGTCTCGTCGTTCTGAGCAACTTTCATGTACAAAGTTTTTCCATCCGAATTACGAATTATTTTATATGATTTTTCAAAGATTTAAATATTTTCTGAAAATTTTGGATTTAATTTTAATTCGAAAATCTCAGTGGAAACACTAGGTGCACCCGGTGCAGTGCACCCACAGTGCACCACCGAGGTTGACAGGTGGGGTCACATGGCCAGTTGACCCAGTCAACAAAGACTAGTCAACAGAGTGAACAGTGCATGCAGGTCCCGCATGTCAGTGTCACATGTGCTATTTTAATTTTATTTTCTTTAACTAGGTTTAATTTAACAAGGTGGGGGGTCCAGTAGTCATACTCTAATTAGAGGGGGTAGTGTTAAAGGGGGATTAGCCCCATGGTTAATTTGGGCCGGCCCCAATGGACAGAGGCCGCCGCCGGCGGCCTCGGCTGGGCATGCCCGCGCAGGCAGGGGCCGGCGACGGCGCGACCAACAGCGGCGACCAGTGTCGCGGCGCGGAGGCCAGAGGCGCGCGGGGGGAGCCGAGCTGCAGGAAGGCGCGGGCGCACGCAAGCAGATGCGGGCGGCTACAGCAGAATAGCAGCGGCGGCAACTAGCAGATCAGCAGCAGCGGCTGCGAGCAGTATCGAAGCAAAAGAGCAGCTACGGCATGAGCAGCGGCAGTAGGCAGCGCAGCAAGCAAAGAGCAGCAACGACGGCTTAAGGAACAGCAGCAACGCAGCAACAGCACTACACACACACGTATGTACGCGTACACACGGGCTCGAGTGAGCTCGGGGACGGAGGCTACGACAACGAAATCAAAACGAATGAAGGGGGTCCGGGGGAAGAAGCTCACTGCGAGTTCATTGGCGTGCTCGGGGAGGGTCGGGGTTGACCGAAACAGCGGTAATCGACGACGGACGACGACGACGTACACGACGAATAAGACGACGATGGCGAGCGTACGAGGTGGCCCAGCTTGCTCCACTGCTCGGAACGGACGAGGTCGAGCGAGGCGAACCTCCTGGACGCAATCCCGAGCGACGGTGATGACGGTGGCCGTGGAAACGATTGTGAGGCAGCGGTCACCGCGAGTTGTTCGAGCTCGGATTCGAGCAGAAGAGGAGGGCGCCGATGGGGGAAAGAGGGGGAAAAAGATGAGGGCGATCTAGGGTTTCGGGGGGGGGGGCATCCATATAGGGCCAGGGGGCAACGTGGAGGGCATCCACGGCCATGGCGCCCTGGATATGTGCCACGCCATGGCCCCTGCCTCCCCTGTACGTGGAAGGGGAAAGGCTGGGAGTGGGCTGGACATGTGCACACTAGAGCCCACTTGGGCAGTACTAGTTTAGGCCTTTTCTCTCTTTTTTTGCATTTTCTTTTCTGTTTTCATATTTAGTCTCAGCTTTGCATTTTATTTTATTACCAAATGACTTTGTTCAAATTGAAACTTGGCACATAATCACTAGGTAATATTTTGCATTAGCTCACAAAGTTTGAGGCCACTTTGAATTATTTTGAATTTAGTGTTGAGTGTAACCGGAATAAAAAGGTGATGTTGGTCCATAACAATTGATGCTAAGGTCTAATTTGTAGGTCAAATAATGTTGGTGTCAACATGATAATAGATCAGTGGAATTTATAGAATAATTTGAACATTTTAGTTTTATTGGTTGAGAAGTTTTAAATTTCACATATTATTTGAATTTGAAATCAGGTGGAGTTTCAAATGAGAAATTGTTCAAAGTGACTAGGCACAGTTTTGGCAAAATGATTAGCTTGACCTCAAGGATTACTTTAGCTTAATTATCTGGACGTTACAATAAAACTCCTCCAGTAAGGCCCAACCTTGGTTTTACCATTTGCATACCTACCACCATATACCTTTCCCTTGGGTTCTGCAGACTCAATGGTCATCTTTATTTTAAACGGGCAGCCTGCGGGGCCACCTCGGGACAAATTGAGGGCTGGTTTTACTCGTAGCTTGACCTATCCGGTGTGACCTGAGAACGAGAATGTGCAGCTCCTATCGGGATTTGTCGGCACATCGGGCGGCTTTGCTGGTCTTGTTCGTCGAAATGTCTTGTAACTGGGATTCCGAGACTGATCGGGTCTTTCCGGGAGAAGGAATATCCTTCGTTGACCGTGAGAGTTTGTGACGGGCTAAGTTGGGACACCCCTGCAGGGTACAAACTTTCGAGAGCCGTGCCCGCGGTTATGTGGTAGATGAGAATTTGTTAATATCCAGTTGTAGAGAACTTGACACTTGACTTAATTAAAATGAATCAACCGCGTGTGTAGCCGTGATGGTCTCTTTTCGGCGGAGTCTGGGAAGTGAACACGGTCTTGTGTTATGCTTGAACGTAAGAAGTTTCAGGATCACTTATTGGTCACTTCTAGCTTCTCGACCGTTGCATTGCTTCTCTTCTCACTCTTATTTGCGTATGTTAGCCACCATATATTCTTAGTGCTTGCTACAGCTCCACCCCATTACCTTCTCCTACCCATAAGCTTAAATAGTCTTGATCTCGCGGGTGTGAGATTGTTGAGTCCTCGTGACTCACGGATACTTCCAAACAGTTGCAGGTGCCGATGATACCAGTGCAGGTGACGCAACCGAGCCCAAGTGGGAGCTCAATCAATATCTTGATCGTTGTTTTGTGTCTTATCCGGTTGATCGGTAGTGGTGCCCAGTCGGGACGATAGGGGATCTAGCATTTGGGGTTGTCTTCTTTTATTTTGGTTCCGTAGTCAGACCTTGTTTGTACTCTGGATGGTGTATGTTTATCTTATTATTTGTGTGAAGTGGCGATTGTAAGCCAACTCTTCATCCCTTTCTTATTCAGTACATGGGATTGTGCGAAGATTACCCCTCTTGCGACTAAACCACCATGAGATTATGCCTCTAAGTTGTGCCTCGACACGTGGGAGATATAGCCGCATCATGGGCGTTACAAGTTGGTAATCAGAGCCATCCCCGACTTAGGAGCCCCCTGCTTGATCGAATCGCTGATGTTGTTGAGTCTAGAACAAAATGTTTTGAGTCTTAGGATTATATATATCAGAGAGTAGGATTCTTTTTACTCCTCAGTCCCTTCGTCGCTCTGGTGAGGCCTCCTGACGTAGAAGTTTTAACTTTCCTCTCCTCAAATTTCACGAATTTTTTTAGGATCACGCGGGTATCTTGGAATCGTTCCGATAGTCTTGTGACGAGAACATTGTTCTTGGTGCCTCCTGACATTTAGGGGTTGTGGCAGTGTCCCGAGGAGTTGAGCTCCAAGGTGTTGCCGTCACAATTTTATCGTTGCAGTTCTGGAATACCTGAGTTCGCCGACATCGAAAATCTCTTTTATATAGTTGTTGGTGAGATAACCTCGACGCCACCCAGTACTAGGGCGGGAGTTCGGGAGTATTTCCATAACTCGTATAATGGATGCTTTTTAAAGGTTGAGGTACACGATTTCCGAAGGTTTCTTGGTTATTTGTTGAAGGATGGATACAGCTGGATGTAGGGATTGTTAGTTTGGGTGAGATATTATGCTTCCCCTATATCCCCAACACCTGATTGCATAACCAGAAAGTTTCGGGAGTTTATAGGTGGGAATTCAAGTATCACATAGGATATCTTTCCAACAGACACATGATACGATATGGGATCTATCATATGTTTGTTCCGTCTTATTCTGCAAGCCAATCCTTGTTTTGTTTTTGTTGTGGTATTCGAGTTGCTTCGAAGTCAAATGTTGATTCCATACCTTTTCTAAACGGTGTTCTCATATTTCTATGGGAATACTAAACCTTCTTGATCGTCGAGATTGTTTTGTCAATCCTTTTCATCCGACATGCTTCCCTTCAAGTGGATCTGATCATTTTCAACATCCGCAAGATCAACTCTAAGTTTTCTCAACGGTATCCTTTCCATCTGCCCAAGTTGCCTTTGTTTTCTCACCCTCCCACCCTTTTCTTCAAGGACTCAGATTTCTTAATCAAGTAACCTTTTTATTGATGGGAAGTCTCTCCATTCTTTTCCGTCAATGTTCTTATCCGGCGATTCTCGGGAAGATACTAAGGAAGCTACAAGTTTATCATTCTTCGTTCTCTTTTCTTTTTCGGTGTTTTCAATGCAAGCTTTTGGTGTTGATCATATCCCTTTTCCTCATTTCAAATGCTTTCTAATACCGGTGCACCTCATAATCATTCCCCGTTTGCTATTCAATTGTTCTGAAGTGCTGAAGATATCTTTCAAGATTCGTGTTTCCACTCCGCATCAATTGAAACTATTTCGAGGTTGTTACCTCATTCAAGCCATTTAACTCAACCGACACAATCTATCTTTTAAATCGTTCAAAGATGTTTATTTTGAGTGGACCCTAACCCACAGGTCTTTTCCCAGGATCTTACCCGACTCTTCTATTTTTTGGAGTTATTCTCAAATCTTCTAAAGTTTGGCGTAAGAATGAATTTTCATCAGTCAATTGCCTTCTCCAATATCGCTTTCAATTTTTTTCATCGTTGGTTCAACATTTCTATTCCTCATTGTTCCGGAGTGTCTCATCATTTGTCACGGTGGTTCTCATCATCATTCTCAACATTTGAAGACCAAGCAAGAGATTTCTCCTAAAATCTTGGTCCATTCTCATGAAGATTCATGGTTCTAACTTCATGCCATCCTCTCATAATTGTTTTCGATTGTGAGAATTCTTTTCACCCATCTGGAGCAATTCAGGAGTCTTTTTAGTTTGATTCTCCGGAGCCCATCATCTCAGAATTATTCATTCCAGCTTTCAGCTATCATTCTCCAAATCTTACCGGTGTATCGTTCGAGTTACCTCTAATCAGCTCGTGATATCTTCATTATCTTGTATCTAAATTTCCCCAAGTATCATCATTCATTTTCAAATTCTTACCGGTGATTCATCCCTTTACTTTGTTCGTTTTCAATTCTTATGGTGGTTCGTTCAATATTTCTCTTCCTTCGTTATCGTATCAACTCATTCGTTCTTTCAAATCCTACCGAAGATTCGTTGAAGACCTTATTCAAGTTTGCGCTATATCTCTCTTAATCCTTTCCACAAGAATAAGTAGTATGCCAAATCTGTTTGCTAGTCATCAATTTTAATTGGTGAAGGATAAGCATAATGTAATTCTAATTCTTGTTTCGTCGAGTAAATTCAATTCCTTATTCCGGAGGTTCATCAAAATTCTTGGTTTCAATTGCTCATCTTTCTTTTCTAGAGTTCCAAGTTTTCTCGGTTACATCGTTGCGAAGCTCCATCTAAATCATTGCAAGGCTTCACCTTGTGTTCTCAACTTCTCTTTCTTTTTTATGATCCTTTTATTACCGGAGTTCTTCATGGAGGCTCTACATGGTTGTTCGTCAAGGATTCCTTTCATTCTTCAATTATTCTTCAAGATTTCTCTCGAAGCTAAGATCCGCCAAGCTATACTCTAAAATAAACATGGTGTTCAACACGTGTTTTGTTCTAAGGAGTTCAAGTATTCTTCTTCTTGCATTTCGAAGTGCAATTCTTTCTACCTTATCTTTTGAGGTGGTGTTATGTCACTCTTGACAATTTCCCTTCGTGTGTCATGATTCAACAGTTGTCAAGAATGACATAGTTAAACCCGTCAATTTCTTCGAGCATGAGCTCTTCTCAATCCATCAATCTCTTCGTTGGAGTTATCTTGGGTTATATTTCACCTAAAGCTTTCCCTAAGGATTGTTGCTATTTATGGTGCTTATAAATGACCCAAGTTCTTCATTTATCCTCCCGGTGAAATAAGATACTCGCCTCCTTGTTGATATCAATCCAATCTATTATTTTCGTTTGTGGCAGAATTTCACCTCAAGTTTGAGATGTTTTTATAAGCCCACAAGCAGCTTATCGTTTTCGTGGTTGATTGATAATTCCCAAGTGCAGGGAATCATCGTAGCAATTTCCAAAGGTGGAAGTGATAAGTATGGAGTGTCGAACCCACAAGGAGCTAAAGGTAAGATCAATATTCTATCAAGCCCTATATGCCACTGATACGACTCTACGTACACCGAACGTTTGCTTCCAACTAGAAACGAGAAATACTACGTTGTGGGTATGAAGTGGATAACTTTGCATGATATCGGAGAGCTAAAAATGAAAGTAGGTGCTGTTATCATAAATTTAGAATATATTACTAAATATTATGAATAGCGAGTGTGGAATAATGGTGGATCGGTGTGTGGAATTGTCCTAGGCAATCGTTAACAAGACTGCTAATCACTATTGCAGTTTCATATGAGGGAGAGGCATAAGCTAACATACTTTCTCTACTTGGATCATATGCACTTATGATTGGAACTCTAGCAAGCATCCGCAACTACTAAAGATCATTAAGGTAAAACCCAACCATAGCATTAAAGCATCAAGTCCTCTTTATCCCATACGCAACAACCCCCTTACTCAGGTTTGTGTTTCAGTCACTCAAGCAACTCACTATAAGCGAATCATAAACGTATTGCAAACACCCTACATCGGGAATCCCTCACACTTGCGTGACATGGAGGGCACCATAGGATAGAACCAAAGTAAAACATACAACTCATACCAATCTAGATCATCAATCAACCCAAAGACAAAGGATATCTACTCAAAACATCATAGGGTGGCAACACATCATTGGATCATAATATGTGGCATAAAGCACCATGTTCAAGTAGGGATTACAGCGGGGTGCGGGAGAGTGGACCGCGTAAAAGAGATGAGGATGGTGATGATGATGGTGATGTTGATGAAGACGATCACCGCAACGATGATTGCCCTCTCGATGGCACTCCGGTGCCACCAAGAGAGAGGAGCAGAAGTTCTCCCCCTTGTGCTTCCACCTCCATGGCCTCCCCTAGATGGGGAGAGGTTCTCCCTTTGATCCTTGGCCTTCATGGTGATGATGGCCCCTCTGGGATCCTCCTCCATGCCCTCCGGTGATGATGGCCCCCTCCAGCAAGGTGCCGAAGAGGGCCTAGACTGGTTTTCGGTGGCTACGGAGGCTTCTGGCGGCAGAACTCCCGATCTAGGTTAATTTTCCGAGGTTTCTGTATTTATAGGAATTTTCGGCGTCGATCTCACGTCAAGGAGGTGCCCGAGGCGTCCACGAGACAGGCCCATACGCCTGGGGGGAGGGGGGGCGCCCCCACCCTCTTGGACACCCCGGGACTCTCCTGGCCCAACTCTTTTACTCCGGGGTCTTCTTTTGGTCCATAAAAAATTGTCAAAAATTGGCACGTCAATTGGACTCTGTTTGATATTCCTTTTCTTTAAAACTCAAAAACAAGGAAAAAACAGAAACTGGCACTGGGCACTAGGTTAATAGGTTAGTCCCAAAAATCATATAAAATAGCATATAAATGCATATAAAACATCCAAGGTTGATAATATAATAGCATGATTACTTCATAAATTATAGATACGTTGGAGATGTATCAGCATCCCCAAGCTTAATTCCTGCTCGTCCTCGAGTAGGTAAATGATAAAAGAAATAATTTATGAAGTGTGAATGCTAGCAAGTGCATAAGTTTCATTAATGATAGTTTCAATCACTTTTTATAGCATCATTATATATCATAACAGTAGCTCATATTCATAAAACTTTTCATGATCAAGTAACAAGCTATTCACATATTAAAGTATAGATCATAAACTTTCTTGAAACTAACAAACTATATTCTCAGTCATCAAACAATTGCAATTCATCTTATTTTCAGGAAGGGTCTATGTCAGAGCTTTGATTTAGCAAACTCCACATACTCAACTATCATTTAGTCTTTCACAATTGCTAACACTCACGTGATATTTATGGGTTCAAAGTTTTAATCGGACACAGAGAAAGATAGGGGCTTATAGATTCGCCTCCCAACCACCTCAAGGGTAATGTCAACAATAATAGTTCATGAAACTTACATCCAATTGGATATATATATATATATATATATATATATATCAGGATCATTCCAACACAATGTGCTTGCCAAAGGATAAAATGTAAAAAGGAAAGGCATGACTCTTGCATAAGGGTAGAAGATAAAAGTAAAAGATAGGCCCTTCGCAGAGGGAAGCAGAGGTTGTCATGTGCTTTTATGGTTGGATGCACAAAATCTTAATGCAAAAGAACGTCACTTTATATTGCCACTTGTGATATGGACCTTTATTATGCAGTCCGTCGCTTTTATTTCTTCCACATCACAAGATCATATAAAGCTAATTTTCTCCACATTAATAGATCATACATATTTAGAGGGCAATTTTTTTATTGCATGCACCGATGACAAATTACTTGAAGGATCTTACTCAATCCATCGGTAGGTATGGTGGACTCTCCTGGCAAAACTAGTTTAAGGAATGTTTGGAAGCACAAGTAGTATCTCTACTTGGTGCGAAGAATTTGGCTAGCATGAGGGGGAAAAGCAGCTCAACATGTTGGATGATCCAAGACAATATACTTTATTTCGGATATAAGAAAACATAACCCATTACGTTGTCTTCCTTGTCTGACATCAACCTTTTAGCATGTCATATTTTAATGAGTGCTCACAATTACAAAAGATGTCCAAGATAGTATATTTATATGTGAAATCTCTCTTCCTTCAATATTCTTTCATGAATTGTTCAAGTGACCAATTCTACGTTTGCTAACTTTGAATAAGTTTACTACATATACTTATTCTATGTGAAATCATTACTCCCCATGGTATAAGCATATGAAACATATATAAATTCAGATTTCTGATATTCAATTATTCAACCATTTACTCATAGGATATACGTGAAGCACGTGAGTAAATGACAAACTACTCCAAAAGATAATAGTGAAGGACACCGAGTAGTCAAATAATTAACTAGCCATGGGAGGATTACTTTTCATTTAATATTTCAGATCCAATGTTTTATTCAAACAGCAAGTAAAATTTAAAATACGCTCCAAGCAAAACACATATCATGTGACGAATAAAAATATAGCTCCGAGTAAGGTATACCGATAGTTTTTGAAGACGAAAGAGGGGATGCCTTCCGGGGCATCCCCAAGCTTAGGCGCTTGAGTCTTCCTTGAATATTACCTTGGGGTGCCTTGGGCATCCCCAAGATTATGGTCTTTCCACTCCTTATTCTCCTCATATCGATATCTCACCCAAAGCTTGAAAACTTCAATCACACAAAACTTAACGGAACTTCGTGAGATAGGTTAGTATGATAAAGAGTAAACCATTCAGCTTGGTACTGTCAAAGACAAAGATCATAATTGTTCTCACACAATGCCTACTATACAATATCATTTCTACAATTTATATTGAGGAATATAAGTCATAGAAACTAGAAAACAAGCAAACTATGCAATGAAAACAGAATCTGTTAGAAACAGAACAGTCTGTAATGATCTGAACACTAACCATACTTACGCTACTCAAAAAATTATGAAATAAATTGGCGGACGTGAGGAATTTGTCTATTAATCTTATGCAAAAATAATCAGCACCAAAGCACTCTTCTGTAAAACATGGCAGCTAATCTTGTGAGCGCAAAGTTTCTGTTTTTTACAGCAAGATCACATTAACTTTCACCCAAATCTTCCCAAAGGTCTTACTTGGCACTTTATTGAAACAAAAGGGTAAATATTGGGTTGTCCCCCAACAAGCGCTTTTCTTTAATGCCTTTTAGCTAGGCATGATGATTTCAATGATGCTCACATGAAAGATAAGACTTGAACATAAAGAGAGCATAATGAAGAATACGACTAGCACATTTAAACCTAACCCACTTACTATGCCTAGGGATTTTGTGAGCACACAATTTATGGGAATAAGAATCAACTAGCATAGGAAGGTAAAACAAGTATAACTTCAAAACTTTAAGCACATAGAGAGGTAAACTTGATATTATTGCACTCCTACAAGCATGTATTCCTCCCTCATAATAATTTTTAGTAGCATCATGAATGAGTTCAAAAATATTACCATCACATAAAGCATTCTTTTCATGATCTATGAGCATAGAAATTTTACTACTCTCCACATAAGCAAAATTCTCCTCATTCGAAATGGCGGGATCACTAGTTCCTAAAGTTGACACTCTTCCAAACCTGCCTTAGATGATAGTATTATTCATACTCCAAAAGATATAAGTGAAGTTCATGGAGCATTCTACAATTAATATAAGCTATCCAATGTCCAAGCTCAAAATGTATGAGTGAAGCACACGAAGCATTCTATAATACCATACTCAAAAGATTTAAGTGAAGCACAAAGAGCAATTCTATAAGATCATACTTAAAAGATATAAGTGAAGCACATGAAGCATTCTATAAATCAATGAAGGTCTATCTCATACTAGCATGGTTCATAAAGGAAGAACAAAAAACACGAAGGACACAAATCATGTGAACGAAACAAAAACCGAGGTATATCGATAATTGTTGAAGAAGAAAGATGGGATGCCAACCGGGGCATCCGCAAGGTTAGATTCTTGACTATCCTTAGAATATTTACTTGGGGTGCCTTGGAAATCCTCAAGCTTGAGCTCTTGCCTCTCTTTATTCTTCTCACATTGGTAACTCCTCGTTCTTCGAACACTTCATCCACAAAAAACTTTAACAAAAACTTTGTGAGATCCGTTAGTATAATAAAGCAAATCACTACCTTTAGGTACTGTTGCAAACTCATTCCAATGTCATATTAGAACTATATCTACTGTATTCCAACTTCACCATGGTTCATACCCCCCGATACTACCCATAGATTCATCAAAATAAGCAAACAACACACGAAAAACAGAATCTGACTAAAACAGGACAGTCTGTAGTATTCTGAAGGTTCAGTAAACTTCTGTAACTCCAAAAATTATGAAATAAATTTGAAAATTTGAAAAATTTATACAGAAGTAATGTTCAAAAAGTTTCAGACCCATTTGACTTTCCAGTAAAAAATGTAAAATCAGGCGCTACAGCCAAAGTTTCTGTTTTTTGTTCTACACATAGTAAACAAGCAATCTAATCATCCTAAAACCAAAGCCTGGCACATTATTTTTATAATACAATGGTTATATATAAGGGGATAATTATTTACAAAGAAACTTCCATGAAAAATTCTACATTTTTTCCGTGAGCATGAACACAAGTGCTCAAGGTCGACCCTCACTTCTTCAATGCATAACTTTCCAATCACTTCTCTTTTTGAAAAACTTTTTAGGCATGAGAGGCAAGTATTTTTTATGGTATTTTCATTCTTTTAATTTTTTTGTATGTTTCACCCACAACTAAACAGAAACAAAAAGGGAAAAACAAAAATCTACTTAGTGAAGAAAGCAAACAAGCACACACAAGAATATCAACCCCACGCTATTGCTCCCCGACAACGGCGCCAGAAAAGAGCTTGATAATCCCCAAGTGCAGGGAATCATCGTAGCAATTTCCAAAGGTGGAAGTGACAAGTATGGAGTGTCGAATCCACAAGGAGCTGAAGGTAAGATCAATATTCTCTCAAGCCCTATCTGCCACTGATACGACTCTACGTACACCGAACATTTGCTTCCAACTAGAAACGAGAAATAAAACTACGTTGTGGGTATGAAGTGGATAACTTTGCATGATATCGGAGAGCTAAAAATGAAAGTAGGTGCTGTTATCATAAAGTTAGAATATATTACTAAATATTATAAATAGCGAGTGTGGAATAATGGTGGATCGGTGTGCGGAATTGTCCCAGGCAATCGTTAACAAGACCGGTAATCACTATTGCAGTTTCATATGAGGGAGAGGCATAAGCTAACATACTTTCTCTACTTGGATCATAAGCACTTATGATTGGAACTCTAGCAAGCATCCACAACTACTAAAGATCATTAAGGTAAAACCCAACCATAGCATTAAAGCATCAAGTCCTCTTTATCCCATACGCAACAACCCCCTTACTCGGGTTTGTGTTTCAGTCACTCACGCAACACACTATAAGCGAATCATAAACGTATTGCAACACACTACAGAGGGAATCCCTCGCGCTTGCACGACACGAAGGGCACCATAGGACAGCACAAAAGTAAAACATACAACTCATATCAATCTAGATCATCAATCAACCCAAAGACAAAGGATATCTACTCAAAACATCATAGGATGGCAACACATCATTGGGTCATAATATGTGGCATAAAGCACCATGTTCAAGTAGGGATTACAGCGGGGTGCGGGAGAGTGGACCGCGTAAAAGAGATGAGGATGGTGATGTTGATGAAGACGATCACCGCAGCGATGATTCCCCTCCCGATGGCACTCCGGTGCCACCAAGAAAGAGGAGGAGAAGTTCTCCCCCTTGTGCTTCCTCCTTCATGACCTCCTCCTAGATGGGGAGGGGTTCTCCCTCTGGTCCTTGCCCTTCATGGTGATGATGGCCCCTCCGGGATCCTCCTCCATGCCCTCCGGTGATGATGGCCCCCTCCGGCAGGGTGCCGGAGAGGGCCTAGACTGGTTTTCGGTGGCCACGGAGGTTTCTGGCGGCGGAACTCCCGATGTAGGTTAATTTTCCGAGGTTTTTGTATTTATAGAAATTTTTGGCGCCGGTCTCACGTCAAGGAGGTGCCCGAGGCGTCCACGAGGCAGGCCCACGCGCCTGGGGGGGCATCCTCGTGGACGCCCCAGGACTCTCCTGGCCTAACTCTTTTACCCCGGGGTCTTCTTTTGGTCCATAAAAAATCGTCAAAAATTGGCACGTCATTGGACTTCGTTTGATATTCCTTTTTTGTAAAAATCAAAAACAAGGAAAAAAACAGAAACTGGCACTGGGCACTAGGTTAATAGGTTAGTCCCAAAAATCATATAAAATATCATATAAATGCATATAAAACATCCAAGGTTGATAATATAATAGCATGAATACTTCATAAATTATAGATACGTTGGAGACGTATCATTGATTTTTTTCAACAACTCCGTTCAAGCCTTCTTCGTAAGGATGTTTCTTTCAAATTTATTTGTGGGAGGAGTTGTCATTTTCTTCCCCGTTCTTTTCGTTCCATCAATCTAGATTCTATTCTCTCGTTCCAAAGGCATTGTGATTTAACTCCCTTCTAACCATCATCTTGTGTTATCAAAGATCATGTTTTTTCCTTTGCTTATCCATTCAATCGGAGTGTTGTGTCCTCCATTCAAGTTCTCTGATCTTATCAAGTTTTGCCTCCCTTCTCAACCGGAGTGCTGCCTGAAATCTTTCTTACCCCTTGTGTCATTCTTTTAATTGTTTTGGAGGCAGTGTGTTGGTGATTTCGTCAACTATATTCCAATCTTCCCAAGTTCATGTTCAATTCCTTCCATTTACAGTCGGAGTGTTGTCCAAATTATATCATTCTTATTCCTTCTCTATCCTATTTTAACCAGAGTGTTGTCGTAATTGATCCTTATCGTTCCTTTTCCTTGTACATCTCGTTTCAACCGGAGTGCTTGAATGTACTTCTTGTCCATTGTAACACTTTTCTTATGTCTTTCAACCTGCAAGGTTCTAGTATTGTTCCTTGTTCCTTTTTTCTAACGGAGTGTTTTCAACTTTGTTCTTCTTCGTTGTATTCTTTCTTTCAATTTGTTCAACCTTGCAAGGTTCTTTGGTTTCACTCGTTTGTCAAAGAAGCAACTTAGTTTTACCTCTTCTCTTCCTCTTCCGTCTCCCTCCGGTGCCATCCTAGATCTCGGGACGAGATCCTCTTGTAGTGGTGGAATGTTGTAACGCCCCAAGACCAGAGCTTCAGATGCCTTCCATGATTTTCGAGATTCGTCATGTGTTTTATTTGTTTGTTGCATCTCATCTCATAGGATTGCATCGGCACTTCGTTGCTGTCATTTAAAAAAAACCTGCATCCGTCGTCGTTGTCGTTTCTCACTTTCTCTCGGACCGCTCTTTTCTCTCTCTTCTCTGAGCCCATCAAACCCCCCTTGCCTCTGTGGCCTTTGTCAGACCCCCCCTCTCCGCACAGTTCTCAGACCCCTTCGCGCGCGTCCGAAAGTTGTTCCGAATCCAACCCGGGTTGTTGTTACCGATGGATCCGGATCATCCCCTAACATCCCTAAAACATCTCCATTTATTTGTTGGACTCCCCCAACCTAATCATCTCAAGCGTTCTCTAAATCGAAGGGTCATTCTAGCCCCTTCCTAAATTTCTTTTGCTATAAAAGAGGTCCAACCCTAAAACCTAGCGAGCTGTACTATCCACCCATGTTCGCCACCGCCACTGTTCTCTCGGGATCCTTCCCCGATCTAGACAACCAGTCCCCTCCCTCCTAATTTTTCAGCGCCGGCCAATCCCCACCGAAATCGAACCAACCAACAGCAGCGCTCGATCTCCCTCATCCCCAACAACACTCGATCCCCCTCCTGCTCTGCCTAGCGGACATGATCCAAGGAGAGGAAATCCTCCTCGCGCGCCAGGAGAGGAGTTTCCTCTGGAGATCCTCCTGTACACTCCCTCTGCTCGGCCCCGTCGTCGTTTCGCCGCCACCGACAAGCTCCGGTGAGCAGCGGGCCAACCACGCCTCCTTCCCTGCCCTCTCACTCTCTATGCACCTGATGCTCCTAACCCCGTCGCATCTCTGTCTAGGAGCGCCGACATCCACAACCGCAGCCCCATGCGCCTCCATATCCCGCGGCCAGCCGAGCCTCCCCGCTGCCTCGCCGCTCCGGTGACCACCTCCAGCAGGAGCCTCCATGGCGCCTTCCGTTTCGAGCTCCAAGCCCCAGACGTCAAGCCCCGTCCTTCGCCGCCACGAAGGTCGTCCGAGGAGCGCTAAGCCACCGTCCCAAGGCCAAGCTATCGGCTTGTCTCCGCTGCACCTCGACCACCTGATCCGTCTGCCCATCCTCGGATCCGTCCGTTTTTGCCGTTCCAAACCACCGTCGGGGCTCCTCCTTGTCGCCGGTGAGATGCTCTACAGCTCCTGCGTTTTACCCTGCACCTTCCGTGCCTCACATCTGCCTCTCTCTTGGCCTCCCAATGCAGCACCCAGAGGATGCCATGCTGCCGAGGCACCTCCCCAACACCCTGCTTCACCTGGATCCGGATGAGTTCGTGCCTCCCCTGCCGCCGGCGCCGCCAAGTCCTACTGCTGCCGCTGCTTGCTCTATCGAAGACGACTAGCACCCGTTTGTGCCAGCGGCTTCTTGACCGGTTCAGTACACACGACGCCCACACGCCCATGCCTGGCCTCATCTCACTCGTCCGGCCCAACCACGCCGGCCTGTTGCTCCCTTCTCCACTAACGGGCCAAGGCCCACTGGGTGAGGCCACACCCTAGTGCCCCTCCTCTTGTTTTTTTTCACCTGTTGGGCCAGCCAGATTCGGCCCACGTATGTTTTTTTAGCGTCTGCGAATTTTTCTATTTATCCAGAGAACGCCAGTTTTGTAGAAAAACCCATAAACTTCATGCATATAATAACTCCACAATCGTGCATCGGTTTAAAATGTTTTATATATGTAACTTGCTTATAATTTCTTCTAGTTTCATAATTTGCAACTTTCATCCATGTTCAAAATGCTTAAACTTGTTGTTTGCCTTAATTTGAGTAAAGTGAAGGAAATATGCCCTAGAGGCAATAATAAAGTTATTATTTATTTCCTTAGATCATGATAAATGTTTATTATTCATGCTAGAATTGTATTAACCGGAAACATAATACATGTGTGAATACATAGACAAACAGAGTGTCACTAGTACGCCTCTACTTGACTAGCTCGTTGATCAAAGATGGTTAAGTTTTCTAGCCATTGACATGGGTTGTCATTTGATTAACGGGATCACATCATTAGGAGAATGATGTGATTGACATGACCCATTCCTTTAGCTTAGCACACGGTCCTTTAGTATGTTGCTATTGCTTTCTTCATGACTTATACGTGTTCCTATGACTATGAGATTATGCAACTCCCGTTTACCGAAGGAACACTTTGTGTGCTACCAAACGTCACAACGTAACTGGATGATTATAAAGGTGCTCTACAGGTGTCTCTGAAGGTACTTGTTGGGTTGGCGTATTTAGAGGTTAGGATTTGTCACTCCGATTGTTGGAAAGGTATCTCTGGGCCCTCTCGGTAATGCACATCACTTAAGCCTTGCAAGCATTGCAACTAATGAGTTAGTTGCGGGATGATGTATTACGGAAAAAGTAAAGAGACTTGTTGGTAATGAGATTGAACTAGGTATTGAGATACCGACGATCGAATCTCGGGCAAGTAACATACCGATGACAAAGGGAACAACATATTTTGTTATGCGGTCTGACCGATAAAGATCTTCGTAGAATATGTAGGAGCCAATATGAGCATCCAGGTTCCGCTATTGGTTATTGACCGGAGATGTGTCTCGGTCATGTCTACATAGTTCTCGAACCCGTAGGGTCCGCACGCTTAATGTTACGATGACAGTTATATTATGAGTTTATATGTTTTGATGTACCGAAGGTTGTTCGGAGTCCCGGATGTGATCACGGACATGACAAGGAGTCTCGAAATGGTTGAGACATGAAGATTGATACATTGGAAGCGTATGTTTGGATATCGGAAGTGTTCCGGGTAAAATCAGGATTTTACCGGAGTACTGGGAGGTTACCGGAACCCCCTAGGAATCAAATGGGCCTTAGTGGGCCTAGGTGGAAGAGAGGATAGGAGGCAAGGGCTGGCCACGCGCCCCTCCCCCCTAGTCCGAATAGGACAAGGAGAGGGGAGCGGCGCCCCCCTTCCTTCCTTCTCCTCCACTCCTTCCCCCCAGGTCCTAATCCAACTAGGAAAAAGGTGGGGAGTCCTACTCCCGGTGGGAGTAGGACTCCTCCTGCGCGCCTCCTCCTATGGCCGACCGCACCCCCTTGCTCCTTTATGTACGGGGGCAGGGGCACCCCATAGACACAACAATTGATCATTGATCTCTTAGCCGTGTGCGGTGCCCCCCTCCATCATAATCCACCTCGATAATATTGTAGTGGTGCTTAGGCAAAGCCCTGCGTCAGTAGAACATCAACATCGTCACCACACCGTCGTGCTGACGAAACTCTCCCTCAACACTCGGCTGGATCGGAGTTCGAGGGACGTCATCACGCTGAACATGTGCTGAACTCGGAGGTGCCATACGTTCGGTACTTGATCGGTCGGATCGTGAAGACGTATGACTACATCAACCGCGTTGTGCTAACGCTTCCGCTTTCGGTCTATGAGGGTACATGGACAACACTCTCCCCTCTCGTTGCTATGCATCACCATGATCTTGCGTGTGCGTAGGATTTTTTTTGAAATTACTACGTTCCCCAACGGTGGTATCAGAGCCTGGTTTTATGCATTGATGTTATATGCACGAGTAGAACACAAGTGAGTTGTGGGCGATATAAGTCATACTGCTTACCAGCTGTAAGTGCATCTAGTGCCACCCCTAGTTGGTTTTGGAGTATTGACGACAAACCTAGTTGAGGGACTAATGTGTTTGTGAGAATTGCAGGATAACACAGGTAGAAGTCCCTCATTGATTCGGTTTTCCTACCAGAGATGACCCCTAAAAATGTATGAAGACATTGAAGTCAAAGGTGGTATATGAAGATATTCACATTGAAGACTATGACAAGAGAAGACATCGCATGAAGCTTATGGAGCTTGAAGACTTAGATCTTTCGTAGTTCTTTTTATTCTTATTTGTTGAGTCATAGGAACCACCGTACTGTTAAGTGGGGTCCAAGAGAACCAGTCAGAATGACTGAAGTGATGCTTAACCAAAATCTATGTCTTCGAGTGAAGACTATGAGAGCGAATCTTGTCCAGAGTCGGACAAGTCAGCTTTGCTTGTAGCCCAAGTAAAGTTGCCGTGTGAGTTTAAAAGCTGACCATTGGAACACGTGTCAGTTCCTTAGTGACCCAGGGTTATTTCGGACAAATCAGGTAGGGTTGCCTACTGGCTATAAATAGCCCACCCCTATAATCAAAAACGATTGGCTGCTCAGAGTGAGTATACGGCTTTTGTCGTTTGAGAGCAACCCACCTCGAAGCTTTTGAGAGAAAATTCCTTGCGAGGATAAAGCCCTAACCACCCAGAGCCAAAGAGAATTAGGCATCACTTAAGTCTTCTTGTCTGTGTGATCTGAAGACTTATTACACTTGAGGACTGTGAATCCTCCAGCCGGTTAGGCGTCGCGTTCTGAGCATCCAAGAGACATTGTAGATTGCCGGTGAACGAAGTCTGTGAAGGTTTGGGAGTCTACCTTGAAGACTTACCAGAGTGATTGGGCGAGGTCTGTGTGACCTTAGCTCAAGGGGAATACGGTGAGGACTGGGTGTCCTGAGCTGCGTGTTCAGGACTGGGTGTCCGGGACTGTGTGTCCTCAGGTTTAAATACCTAGCCGCCCTAACCAGACGTACAGTTGTCACAACAACTAGAACTGGTCCAACACATCATTGTCTTCAACGAGTCACTGGTTTCATCCTTCCCTTCTCTTTGTGAAGTCATTGTATGATTGCACTATCTTTTATCTTCACTGAGTGACTGCGTGTTCTGTTTGGCTTCATAATATCTTCCTACCTGATCCTTACTACATTGCTGCTATTAGTCATTGTGCTTTCACTCTATTGAATACTTGACTATGGCTTGCCTAGTGTAATCTACCTTCCGCTGCAGGGTAATAGGTTTATTTCTATCATTTGTCTTCATAACTTCCATGTTTTGAAGACTTTCATAAAAATCGCCTATTCACCCCCCCCTCTAGTCGATATAACACACTTTCAATTGGTATCAGCGCAAGGTACTCCCTTGTTCTGTGTGATTCGATTTAACCACCTGGAGTTTTAGCTATGTCGACTGCAGGGATAATCAAAGTCTCCGCTGCGTGCCCCATCTTCGATGGAACTGAATATCCCTACTGGAAGAATAAGATGCGCATGCATCTTGAATCCATTGACGTCGACCTATGGTATGTCGTCAAGAACGACGTTCCCAAGGCTGGAGAAGGTGTCACTGCTGCTGATGTCAAGAAGTTCGTTCAACTGGACTCTACTGCCAAGAATATCATCTGTGGTCATCTGACCAAAGGACAGTATGGCCGTGTGAGTGCTTTGAAGACATCCAAGCTGGTCTGGGACTGGCTCTCTAAGGTCAATGAAGGCATCTCAACCCAGAGAGATCAGAGAATCAGTGTCCTTCGCAACCTCTTCAACCGCTTCAAGCGAAATGACAATGAGAATGTCCATCACACATTTGACCGACTCACTGACATCACAAATGAGCTTCAAGCCCTCGGCGCCACTGAGATCACCAAATATGAAGTCGTCAAGACGCTACTGAGATCACTTGATAGTTCATTTGACATCCTGTCCCTGATGATTCAAGAACGTCCTGATTTCAAGACACTTGATCCGTCTGACATACTTGAGAGGCTCAACACACATGAGTTTTAGCTTTCTGAGAAAAGAGATATCTACGGTCCAAACTATGGGCGAACTCGTGCCTTGAAGGCAAAAGCTGTCTCCTCATCTGAAGAAGAATCTGACAGCAGTTCTGATGATCCTAAAGACATTGGAAGGGAACTTGCTATGCTTGTCAAGAAGTTTCAAAAATTCACCAAGAAGAAAGGCTTCAGAAAGTCTTCCCGATCAAGTTCAAGGAATGATGAAGCTCCTGCTCATGACTACAAGAACAAAACATGTCACAAGTGCAAGAAACTTGGCCACTTCATTTCTGAGTGTCCACAGTGGGACAATGAGAACAAAAAGAAGAAGAAGAGCAAGGAATATGACTCTGACGACAAGAAGAAGAAGAAATACTCAAAGTCTTCTTCCAAGTCTTCCTCAAAGTCTTCATCACACAAGAAGAGCTCATCTGGCAAGGCACGTGTGTTTGTTGGCAAGGAAATAGATTCATAGGAGGAGTCCGCTTCTGAGGAGGCGGAGGTGGAGTCTGAGGAGGAGTCCGATTCTGGCGTCGCAAGTCTGGCTACAGCATACGTTGCCAAGTCCATCATCAACACTGAAGACAATGAATTCATCACCGACACCGATGCAAATGACAAGGACTACTCCGCTCCTACCTACTGCTTCATGGCACGCGGCGCCAAGGTAAACACACGCACTACTCACTATCAAACATCTAGTGATGATTACTCTGATTGTGGTTCAAAACCCAGCTACAAAACACTTGCTAAAATTGCAACTGAACAACAGAAAGCCATGGAACATATTCAAAAACTGTTAGACAAAAGCGATGATCTGTTAGGCGCTGAAATGACTCGATCTGAGTCCTTAATTGAAGACATAAAAAATCTTCACGTTAAGTATGAGGAACTTGAAAGTCGTCATGAAACGCTCTCAACAACTCATGAAAAGCTTTCCTATGATTATCTTCAAAGGAAGCAAGATCTTGAGAAATTGAGAGCGGCTCATGAAGATCTTCAAAAGGAAAATGAGTCACTTCACGCCAAACAGATCAGTTCCGCTCAGGAAGGATTTGAACCACCATGTCTTAAATGCATTGAGCGTGATAATGCTACTTTTGTTGCTGAATGTTCTACTGCTGCTACTGTTGCAATATCTTCAACTGTTGATGTGGTAACTAACCCCTCTGCTGAGGATACCACTGCTATTGCTGATGAGAATGCTAGGTTGAAGACATTGCTTGAAACAGGGATGTACAAAAGTCTTAAAGGGCATCAGACACTATGTGATGTCCTCAAAAAGCAGATCTAAACCGAAACCCTGAGGAAAGAGGGTGTTGGGTTCGTAAGGAAAATGAATGCTGATGGCTCTTACTGGAAACCTGAGCAGTACCCCAAAACCACATGGGTTGCTACAAAGGAATCTTCAGCAGATCTATCCAATCTATCTGGCTTCTCTTGTGCAAATCCCATTGTCATTGATGAATCCTTTGATGCAAACTATAAACTGTTTAAGAATCAGAATGGTGAAGTGTTTTCCAGGTACATTGGTACTAACTGCAGGAATGGACCGCCTATGAAGAAGATCTGGGTTCTGAAAAAGTGTCTGGAGAATCTTCCTGTGAATGTCATCATGACACAACACGTGAAGAAGACAAACCTCAGACCTAAGGCTTCATACGGTCCAAAGGCTTCATACAGACAGAGGACTCACCTGAGTCGCACTAACGCAAATGTTTTGTAGGGAAACCATACTCAGGCATATGAATATGAGAGCGGTTCATTAAACCGCCATGTTCATAAGACCAAGAACTATTCTGCTTATTCTTATGAGTAATATTGTCCGCCTGCAAGACTGTTTGCTAGGGCTTCAAAGCCAAAATTCTCAGATGATGCACTTAGACTTATTGCTTCTAAGCCACCCTTGAAGATGTGGGTGGCTAAGAAAGCTTGACTCTCTTTTGCAGGGAAAGGTCTCCAGCAGAAAACCAAAATCGTCTGACGCTATTGCTGGGGACCTTAAACATCTTGTAGGGCGCAAGATCAAATGCCCGAATGGTCTTACTATGTACTTCGTTCCTGAATCGCTTGCTACTCTCCCTATCAGTCCTAATCTGGATCTAAGCTTTCATAACCCACTGGTTCGTCAAATGTTTTTGCTTCACAACTCTCTTCATGAAGCCTATCCCCCTAACCGCACTGTAGGGTACGACACCAGCGTCTTCAGAATGGATTATTCATAGTGGGTGTACCAACCACTTGACTGGCAAAAGAAGCCTTCTTATGGACTCAACCTTACGTCCATCCAACAAGAGTCACATCACATTTGCTGACACTGGTAAAAGTAAGGTATTGGGTCTAGGTAGAGTTGCAATCTCAAAGGATCAACACATGGATAAAGTCATGCTTGTTGAATCCCTTGGCTTCAACTTAATGTCTGTCTCAATGCTTTGCGATTTGAACATGATCGTAATATTTGGAAAATATCGTTGCCTTGTACTAATGGAATCTGACAAGTCTCTAGTGTTTGAAGGGTATCGAAAGATGATTTGTACGTGGTAGATTTCTCAGCAGGACCACAGCTTGCCATATGTCTTCTAGCAAAGGCTTCAGAATGCTGGCTCTGGTATCGGAGGCTAGGGCATGCTGGCATGAGGAACCTCCACACCCTTGCAAAGAAGAAGCATGTCATAAGCATCGAGGGCGTCAAGTTCAAGAAAGATCACTTATGCGGTGCCTGTGAAGCAGGGAAGATGACGAGGGCCAAACATCCCTCGAAGACAATCATGACAACCACTCGACCCTTCGAACTGCTCCACATGGATCTTTTCGGTCCCACTCATTACTCAACTCTTACTACTACTGCTTGCCTCTATGGCTTTGTTATTGTTGATGATTATTCTAGATATACTTGGGTGCACATAATCCTCTACAAGACTGAAGTGCAGGATGTCTTCAGACGCTTCGCCAATCGAGCAATGAACAATTATGGCGCCAAGATAAAGCACATCAGAAGTGACAATGGCACTGAATTCAAGAACACTGGCCTTGATACATATCTTGATACCTTGGGCATCACACATGAATTCTCAGCCCCGTACACGCCACAGCAGAATGGCGTCATCGAACGCAAGAACAGAACACTCATTGAGATGGCCCGAACGATGCTAGATGAATACAAGACTCCAAGAAAATTCTGGCCTGAAGCCATTGATACTGCATGCCATACAATAAATCGTGTTTATATTCACAAGCTTCTGAATAAGACATCTTATGAGCTCCTTACTGGCAAGAAGCCAAATGTCAGTTACTTCAGAGTATTTGGTGCCAAGTGTTGGATCAAGGATCCACATCACACTTCAAAATTTGCACCAAAAGCACATGAGGGTTTTATGCTTGGATATGGAAAGGATTCGCACTCCTACAGAGTCTTCAATCTCTTTCATTATAAAGTGGTTGAAACAGTGGATGTGCGGTTTGATGAGACTAACGGTTCACAAAGAGAGCACCTCCCAAATATGCTAGATGAAGTTCCATACAGCGAATCAATCAAGCTTATGGGAACCGAAGAAATCATACCCTCTGAAGCTCAACCTGAAGAGGAACTTATCATCTCTGCACCTGATCAACCTGAAGACAATGCTCAGCCTGAAGACAATCCCACTAATAATGACAATGATCAGCAAGAGCAAAACCTTCGCCCTGTACATCCTCGTGTTGCCAATGAAGTGCAGATTGAGAGAATAATTGACAACATCAATGCACCCGGTCCGCTCACTCAATCAAGGGCAACTCAGCTGGCAAATTTCTATGGGCACTTCGCATTCGTCTCAATAACAGAACCCAAGAAAGTTGAAGAAGCCTTCATGAAACCTGAATGGATTCAAGCTATGCAAGAAGAGCTTCAACAGTTTGAGCTGAATAATGTATGGGAACTGGTTAAGCGTCCTGATCCTCGGAAGCACAACATAACAGGCACCAAATGGATATACCACAACAAGCAAGATGAGCATGGTCAAGTTGTCAGAAACAAAGCTCGTCTCGTTGCTCAAGGATATACTCAAGTGGAAGGCATTGACTTCGATGAAACATTTGCTCCTGTGGCTAGACTTGAAGCCATACGCATACTGCTGGCCTATGCAATCATCATAACATACTTCTATATCAAATGGATGTGAAGAGCGCCTTTCTCAATGGCAAGATTGAAGAAGAAGTGTATGTTGCACAACCGCCTGGCTTTGAAGATCCAAAACATCCTGACATGGTATACAAGCTCAACAAGGCACTGTATGGCCTCAAACAATCCCCTCGGGCCTGGTATGACACACTCAAATACTTCCTGAAGAGCAAAGGCTTCATACCTGGTTCCCTAGACCCCACTCTCTTCACGAAGACATATGATGGTGAACTGTTTGTGTGCCAAATATATGTGGATGACATTATCTTCGGCTGCACCATTCAGAAGTAGAGTGAAGAGTTTGGATATATGATGCAAGAGCAATATCAGATGTCCATGATGGGAGAGCTGAAGTTCTTCCTCGGTCTCCAAATACGACAGCAACGCAAAGGCATCTTCATATCTCAAGAGAAGTATCTCAAAGATTGCCTGAAGAAGTTCGGTATGCAAGACTGCAAAGGCTTCACGACGCCAATGCCAGCCAAGCATCATCTGGGTCCCGACGACAATGGTAAAGAGTTCGATCAAAAGGTATACCGCTCCATGATTGGTTCTTTGCTTTATCTATGTGCATCTAGGCCAGATATTATGCTTAGTGTTTGCATGTGTGCTCGATTCCAAGCGACACCAAAGGAGTCGCATCACTTAGCTGTGAAGCGAATTCTTCGATATTTGGCTCACACCCCAACTCTAGGATTATGGTATCCAAAGGGCTCAGAGTTTGATCTCGTTGGATTCTCGGATGCTGATTATGCTGGTGACAAAGTGGATCGCAAGTCTACATCAGGCACATGTCACTTTCTGGGACGATCACTTGTATGTTGTGAAAGTGCGTTATATCGACTAGAGGGGGGTGAATAGGCAATTTTTATGAAAGTCTTCAGAACATAGAAGTTTTGAAGACAAACGATAAAATTAAACCTATTACCATGCAGCGGAAGGTAGACTACACTAGGCAAACCATAGTCAAGTATTCAATGAAGTGAAAGCACAACGACTAATAGCAGCTAGGTAGTAAGGATCAGGTAGGAAGATATTGTGAAGCCAAAGAGAACACGCAGTCACTCAGTGAAGACAAATGATAGTGCAAACATACAATGACTTCACAAGGAGTAACAGTAAGTAAAGGGAAGTGAAGATGAAACCAGTGACTCGTTGAAGACAATGATTTGTTGGACTAGTTCCAGTTGCTGTGACAACTGTACGTCTGGTTGGAGCGGCTAGGTATTTAAACCTTAGGACACACAGTCCCGGACACCCAGTCCTGAACAGGCAGCTCAGGACACCCAGTCCTCACCGTATTCTCCTTGAGCTAAGGTCACATAGACCTCGCCCAATCACTCTGGTAAGTCTTCAAGGTAGACTCCCAAACCTTCACAGACTTCGTTCACCGGCAATCCACAATGTCTCTTGGATGCTCAGAACGCGACGCCTAACCGGCTGGAGGATGCACAGTCCTCAAGTGTAATAAGTCTTCAGATCACACAGACAAGAAGACTTAAGTGATGCCCAATTCTCTCTGGCTCTGGTGGTTAGGGCTTTATCCTCGCAAGGAATTCTCTCTCAAAGGCTTCGAGGTGGGTTGCTCTCAAACGACAAAAGCCGTACTTTCAATCTGAGCAGCCAACCGTTTATGGTTGTAGGGGGTGGGCTATTTATAGCCACTTGGCAACCCGACCTGATTTGTCCGAAATGACCCTGGGTCACTAAGGAACTGACACGTGTTCCAACGGTCAGATTTCAAACTCACACGGCAACTTTACTTGGGCTACAAGCAAAGCTGACTTGTCCGACTCTGGACAAGATTCGCTCTCATAGTCTTCACTCGAAGACATAGGTTTTTGGTTTAGGCATCACTTCAGTCATTCTGACTGGTTCTCTTGGACCCCACTTAACAGTACGGTGGTTCCTATGACTCAACACAAAAGAAAAAGAACTACGAAAGATCTAAGTCTTCGAGCTCCATAGGCTTCATATCGTGTCTTCTCTTGTCATAGTCTTCAATGTGAATATCTTCATATACCACCTTTGACTTCAATGTCTTCATACATTTTTAGGGGTCATCTCTGGTAGTAAAACCGAATCAATGAGGGACTTCTACCTGTGTTATCCTGCAATTCTCACAAACACATTAGTCCCTCAACTAGGTTTGTCGTCAATACTCCAAAACCAACTAGGGGTGGCACTAGATGCACTTACAATCTCCCCCTTTTTGGTGATTGATGACAAACTAGTTGAAGTTTTCAACGGGGAATATAATCTGTGAAATTGTAAAGGATAAGGAATTGTCTTCATAAGTTGCAAGGGCTCCCCCTGAAGATGTGCATATAAGTTAATTTGCTTTTGGAATGCAAATGCACATGGCAGGTTGTACTTGTGGAGATCCACTTCAACTTATGATGACAATCCACTATGCATGTGAAAGTATATGAAGATAATGACATGCATAATGGAAAATGGACGTCTGCAGAATGAGCTAAGTGCGGAATTTATCGTCGCACATGCGGAATTTATCTTCGCAAAACAAGGTGGCAAATAAGTAGCAGACGACCATCTAGTTTAAGTGTTACAACTCATAAGAACCAAATGTAGCAAAAACGAGAGTTGTAAGCACGAAGCAAAATATAAAGCACCCGCCCATATGGACCCGCTTGAAGACTATCAATCTCATATGCTTCTCCCCCTTTTGTCAGTAATGACCAAAAAGGTTTGAAGACATAGAGCCTCTACTCGTTCCCATGAGGAGTAGGTGAAGTAGCAGGGTTGTTGGTGTTGTTTGGCGGTGCAGAAGAGCTTGGAGGTGCTGAAGGAGGTGGCGGTGAAGTAGCATCGTCTTCTTCCTCAATAATTCTGGCAGTCACTGTGGCAGCAGAGGAAGAGAACTCAGAGTCTTCAAGGGATGGAGTTCCTAGCAGCACAACCCTTCGAGGAGGTGTGGAGTCAAACTTGAATCTCTCAATGAATCCATCCTCTTGAAGATCAGCTTCAGAACACATCATCGTGAGCCCTTTCCATGTGCGGCGACATGTTTCATGGGCAACGAAAGCATTCTTGGTGGCAAGATTTCGAGTGCGATTAACATCCACCAAGAGGCTTTTCATCTGACGCTTCAGCCAGTCATGATGCCTATCCTGTTTCTGATGTAGAGCCACAAGAAGCTCTCGGTCGTTGAGAACACGAGTGCGCTTCTTGGGTCTTGGAGCAGTGGCACTGTCAGTGGCTTCAGTGGAAGCAGGGTGTGGTGCACGTGTAGTGCCAGCCAAAGGATACACCCGAGAAACTGCTTCAACGCCTTCAACGTTCTGAGTAAAACTCTGATGTTCTGCATTCTGAAGACTTAGAGGTTGCTTGGCAGGCTCAGAATATATGGCTTCAGTAGACATGTCCATGTCAGGCAAGAAGATCCGATGGTTGCGGGCTGAGGGCTGATACGAGATGGCGGAGTGTAGCTTGATCAGCCGCATGACCCAAGGGGCGTAGAACTTCAAACCAAACAGATCAATGCCTGATGCAGCAAGTTGGCGTATGAAGAAGTCCTGTGCATTGAAGCATTTGCCATGAAGTATATAGAAGACCAAAGTCTTCATTGCACCCTGAAGCTTGGCATTTGGAGAGTGCCCTTTGATAGGCCAGAGAGTTCGCCTGATGATGTGATAGATGGTTCTTGGCAGGTACTCAAGGTCTTCAACGAAGAACTCTGTGGGATAAGCAGCATCTTGGGGCAATGGCTTCATCATGCTGAGCATCTGACTCATATCAGGTTCTGGCCGCTGAAAGATGCTCTCAATAGCTTCAGCATGCAGCTGACAGCCTTGCTCGAAGAGATCGCCAGGAGTGGGCAAGCCAGTGAGCTCAATGATGTCAAATGCATTGGCTTCATGATGAACGTTGCCAGTCATCCACTCCAGGACCCAAGTCTTCGGATCTCTGCTATACCCTCTGATGTGAAATGTGGCATAGAATTGAAGCAGCAGCTCTTCATTCCAATGCTCTTCGTTAGTAATGAACGGCAGCAATCCAACTTCCTTGAAGCAATCTAAAGCTTCTTCCAGACAGGGCAGACCAGCTATAGCTTCAACGTCAAGGCGCTTGTGTGGGAAGATGCGACCTTGGTTGTAAAGAATGCAAGAGTAATAGCTTCGCTGAGGATAGCTCCAGAACCGATCAGATGATATCCTTTCCCTTGAGTAGGGGTTCCTGGAGCTATTGAAGAACGTGTTGTCTGCCCTGAAGCCATTGATGTTGAAGGAGCCAGGTGCTGATGCAGGACCTGGAAACCTTGGCAGTCTTGGGATTGGCTTCTGGACCTGAGGCCTGTGCTCAACATGATAGTCGAATTGGGGACCGGCAGCAGACTCAGGAACAGAAGTGGCGGGATCAGTGGCTTCGCTGTCTTCTGAAGCTTTGCTGGGGAGGGCTCCACATTAGCTTCATTGGTGGTTGTGGCAGCCTCACGATTTTCATCCTCCACTTGACTAGCTGGAGGGTCGGTCACAAGCACATTCTCCTAGAGAACTGCTTCTTGGTGGGACAGGGGAGTGGGATCTTGTGGGACTCCTTCTTCTGCGGCTGATGCAGCCGGAATGTCTTCAGCAGAGACTTGAGGCCTTGGACCTTTGCGAAGCCTGCGGAACGCAGACGACGCCTGTGGAGTTGGAGTGGGCTGGGCCTCATAGTCTTCTTCCTCTTGTGGGCGATCCGCCCATGAAGCATCATGTGCAATTGGCGTCAGTGGACGACCAATGCTGATGAGTTCGCTGTTTTCAACTGAGGAAGGACTGCACCATCTTCTACATTGTCATGATGACCAATGTCTTCAGCAGCGATGGGATCAGCTGCTGGAATGTCTTCAGCTTCATGAGCCTCTATGGAAGCAGGCTCATGAATTGTCAGTTGTCGTTCAGCTTCAGGATAGACCATAGAAATGGGTTCAACTATCAAGGGCTCTGTGGAAGCAGCCCGAGCTTTCTTGGTCTTCCTCTTCTTCTTGGAGGGGGCAGTAGGAGAGGCTTCAGAGTGTTTCCTCCTCCTGGCTTCAGCC
Source organism: Triticum aestivum (assembly GCF_018294505.1). Lineage (NCBI taxonomy): Eukaryota > Viridiplantae > Streptophyta > Magnoliopsida > Poales > Poaceae > Triticum > Triticum aestivum. The sequence continues at coordinate 583,776,723 of NC_057800.1, forward strand.
TCAGCAGTCCTTGTCTTCTTGAGCTCTGAAGCTATTGACCGGCTTTTGGCTTCGAGCCAGTCAGTCTAGTTGGGAAGACAATCGGAACTGCTTCTTGCCTTGGTGCATCAGGTTCAGCCGTAGCAGGCTTCTTCTTCTTCTTTGCGGCCATCCTGGGGTCGATGCCAGGACGCCCAAGTGCCTTGCGCTTCTCAGCCTCATTATAGGCTTGCACACATCTGTCAGCCAGAGTCTTCATGCGCTCACGCGAACCCTGAGCTTCTGCACGCTTCTTCACAAAGGCTTCCTTGAGCTCGTGCATCATTGTCTTGAAGTTCTTCACTTCTTGCACGCTGAGCTTGGCCATATGCTTCTTGAACTGAGCCTTTTCATAGTCAATCTTCTGCTTCAGTTCAACAATGCGCTGGGCAATAGCAAGTTCTGAAGCAATGGCGCCTTGGAAGGCGACACTGAGGCCAATGGGTAGCTGCAGATCTTCAAAGCTGATGTTTGGCGTGTCAAACCACTCGTCAATGAAGTTGTGGATGATGGTGACATCAAAGAGAGGCAGATCATTGAAGATTTCTGCTTCTTCTTTGCTCTTGATGAGTTGCTCAAGAGCGTCATCTGCAAGATCTTCATCACTTGACAGATCAATGTCGTCATTGCGCAGAATGGCAGCAGCTGTTAGCTCTTGGCCAGTGTGAGGCAGAGGCATCTTGGCCTTCTGGGGCTTGGAGACGCGTGATAAGTCTTCAGACTGCACACTGTCTTCAGGAGGTGCAGTTGCCAGTGGCTTCGCCCTTGAGACTTTTGGTGAAGGGGCAGGTTTTGAAGCTTTAGGCTTCTTCAGCTTCTTTGTCTTCAAGCTGCAGGAGCTTCTTCTGATTCAGTGTCAGCTGCAGGCTCATTCACTGCAGTCCCTTGAACTAAGATGTAGGTGATGAGGCCTTCAAGGTTGGCGAAAGGACCGATGACATTGGGTTCAGCATCTCGTGTGCCATCTGCCCTTGGTGCTGAGGGACCAGGGTTGAAGTCTAACCCAAAAGTCTTCTTGTTCTGCTTCGCTGAGTTCTGAGCAAACTGGAAGTTGCACTTGAACAGATTGTCGTCACGACACCATAGCAGTGACGACGAGTGTGCATCAGCAGGCTGTGGTCCACGGACCATGCATGGATAGAAGCCTTGAGCAATGGCTTCATCTCTGGACCTGGGTAGAAGATTCTTGAATAGGATGTCTCCCCACGGTCTCTTGATGGCGTTTTTCTCAGCATACTCCTGGGTCACAAATCTGTATTTGAACCATTGTTCTGCCCAATATCTTCGAATCCATTGGATTCGGGTCTTGCGCTGACTGTAATCCTCTTCAGGATCTGTCTTGTACATTTCTGAGAGTTCATCTGGCAGATCTCTGGAGGTCTCACCACGACGCTTTCTGCCACCCTTCCTTGCTGCTTTCTCTGAAGCCATAAACTTTAACTTGAAAGGCTTCAAGACGTTCAAAGGCTTCAAAGGTTTTCGTTTGCTGGACCAACAGGAACTGGCTTCGGGAGAATTTATGTGATGCTGTAAGAATTCTGCAAATGAATGCAGACTATGAGAACCAAAGGATTCTCCCACGGACATGTACCTGTGACAACATTAAGGTGCGAGGGAAGGGGAAGAGGTCATATGCATTCTCAGAAGATTTTGAAGATAAATCAGTTTAGAAGACATTGACCTCATCGTGCGAAGACATTCACTCATAGATAAGAAGTTGGTTCCAGATTTGTACGAATCCACAGATCAGTACAAGTGAGGAATCTAACTACTTTGTGAAGCACAAGTGAATATACTAGGCATGTTATGAGATGCAGTATGAGAGAGATCTAGCTTGTGTGAACAGAAACTGCTTGTGGTAGAAAGTGACAAATCCATAGGATCAATGGTGCTGTAAAAAGAGGAAGTTTTATTTACCACACTAAGAACTGCTAGACGGAGTGTAAGATGAGGCCGAGCAGTTCGATCTTCCGTGCCCTAACTTGGCGACGGAGGACACCTACGGCGACGGCGGAGAGGACGATGTCCGCGGTCGGCGTGAAGACGGCGTCGGAGAGGTTGCGGCAGCGAAGCGCTTCGTCGCCGGCGTCGTCGAGGGCTAGCGGTGGCGCTAGGGTTCGTGCGAGGGTGGAAGAAGAGATAATGACCGCTGTGAGTGTGTATTTATAGGTACAGGGGCGGCACTGTGCTATTACACAGGTGCCCCTGGCGATTCGCATCTGAGGAACACGTGGCCATTATGCGGAATTTTGGGGTTTGTTCCACGTCCCACGCACGCCTGGATTGTCGGGTGGTCGTTCCTACTTCTCCGGATTTCATGTGGAGGAATGAGCATTGAAAACGGACTTAATGGTTGTCTCTGTATCTTCTGCTGACAAGGACGCAGAGAAGACATTCGACAGTTTCAATAGAATGCATATGACTTGGAGAGATAGAGTTTGAGATAGAAAGCATAGAGAGGTTAGGGTCCGATCACATTCACTTAGTTCAAAAGATTCAACACGAAGACATAGCTATAAGTGAATGCTGTAGAGGACAGAACACTAGTGTATATATATATATATATATATATATATATATATAATCAACATAGTGAAGATAATCATGAAAATATGTTGAGATCGAAGCCAAACCAAATGTGAAGACATTGCAAGGTAACGCCATGAGTGAAACACTTCAAAATAGAACGTTTGGTGGTGGCGTTACCCACCGTATAGGAAGTATTAGACCCAGACACGGCGCACAATTATCGTGGCGCTCCGAAGTCAAATTCCACATTAATGTATTCACACTTAGAATGTATGTCTTCATTGATTGAAGATATACTTTACTTCGTGTGTTGCACATCTAAGTCATCAATATGCATAAGGGTTAGGATGTGTGCCTGATCACAGGACATTTGAGGATTCCAGGATATTTAGCTCACACCGTAACTTGCAAAACCTCTTCTCATCCAAGGGCTTGGTGAAGATATCTGCCAATTGCTCTTCAGTGTTGACGTGTATGATATCAATGTCTTCCTTCACAACATGATCTCTGAGAAAGTGATGACGAATTTCAATGTGCTTTGTCTTCGAGTGCTGAACTGGGTTGTTGGCAATCTTGATGGCGCTTTCGTTGTCGCAGTAAAGTGGCACTTGCTTCAGATGAATGCCATAGTCCTTGAGTGTTTGCTTCATCCACAGAAGCTGAGCGCAGCAAGATCCAGCAGCAATGTATTCAGATTCAGCAGTGGAGAGAGATACACAGTTCTGCTTCTTTGAAGACCAACATACAAGTGATCGTCCCAGAAAGTGACATGTGCCTGATGTAGACTTGCGATCAACTTTGTCACCAGCATAATCAGCATCCGAGAATCCAACCAGATCAAACTCTGAGCCCTTTGGATACCATAATCCTAGAGTTGGGGTGTGAGCCAAATATCGAAGAATTCGCTTCACAGCTAAGTGATGCGACTCCTTTGGTGCCGCTTGAAATCGAGCACACATGCAAACACTAAGCATAATATCTGGCCTAGATGCACATAGATAAAGTAAAGAACCAATCATGGAGCGGTATACCTTTTGATCGAACTCTTTACCATTGTCGTCAGGACCCAGATGATGTTTGGCTGGCATTGGTGTTGTGAAGCCTTTGCAGTCTTGCATACCGAACTTCTTCAGGCAATCTTTGAGATACTTCTCTTGAGATATGAAGATGCCATTGCGTTGTTGTCGTATTTGAAGACCGAGGAAGAACTTCAGCTCCCCCATCATGGACATCTGATATTGCTCTTGCATCATATATCCAAACTCTTCACTGTACTTCTGATTGGTGCAGCCGAAGATAATGTCATCCACATATATTTGGCACACAAACAGTTCACCATCATATGTCTTCGTGAAAAGAGTGGGATCTAGGGAACCAGGTATGAAGCCTTTGCTCTTCAGGAAGTATTTGAGTGTGTCATACCAGGCCCGAGGGGCTTGTTTGAGGCCATACAGTGCCTTGTTGAGCTTGTATACCATGTCAGGATGTTTTGGATCTTCAAAGCCAGGCGGTTGTGCAACATACACTTCTTCTTCAATCTTGCCATTGAGAAAGGCACTCTTCACATCCATTTGATATAGAAGTATGTTATGATGATTTGCATAGGCCAGCAGTATGCGTATGGCTTCAAGTCTAGCCACAGGAGCAAATGTTTCATCGAAGTCAATGCCTTCCACTTGAGTATATCCTTGAGCAACGAGACGAGCTTTGTTTCTGACAACTTGACCATGCTCATCTTGCTTGTTGCGGTATATCCATTTGGTGCCTATTATATTGTGCTTCCGTGGATCAGGACGCTTAACCAGTTCCCATACATTATTCAGCTCAAACTGTTGAAGCTCTTCTTGCATAGCTTGAATCCATTCAGGTTCCATGAAGGCTTCTTCAACTTTCTTGGGTTCTGTTATTGAGACGAATGCGAAGTGCCCACAGAAATTTGCTAGCTGAGTTGCCCTTGAACGAGTGAGTGGACCAGGTGCATTGATGCTATCAATTATTCTTTCAATCTGCACTTCATTGGCAACGCGAGGATGTACAGGGCGAAGACTTTGCTCTTGCTGTTCATTGTCGTTGTTGGAAGGAATGTCTTCAGGCTGAGCATTGTCTTCATGTTGATCAGGTGCTGAAATGATAAGTTCTTCTTCAGGATGAGCTTCAGAAGGTATAATTTCTCCAGTTCCCATTAGCTTGATTGATTCACTGGATGGAACTTCATCTAGCACATTTGGCAGCTGCTCTCTTTGTGAACCGTTGGTCTCATCGAACCGCACATCCACTGTTTCAACCACTTTGTAATGAAAGAGATTGAAGACTCTGTAGGAGTGCGAATCCTTTCCATATCCAAGCATAAAACCCTCATGTGCTTTTGGTGCAAATTTGAGGTGTGATGTGGGTCCTTGATCCAGCACCTTGCGCCAAATACTCTGAAGTAACTGACATTTGGCTTCTTGCCAGTAAGGAGCTCATAAGATGTCTTGTTCAGAAGCTTGTGAAGATAAACACGATTGATTGTATGGCATGCAGTATCAATGGCTTCGGGCCAGAATTTTCTTGGGGTCTTGTATTCATCTAGCATCGTTCTGGCCATCTCAATTAGTGTTCTGTTCTTGCGTTTGACGACGCCATTCTGCTGTGGCATGTACGGAGCTGAGAATTCATGTGTGATACCCAAGGTGTCAAGATATTTATCAAGGCCAGTGTTCTTGAATTCAGTGCCATTGTCACTTCTGATGTGCTTTATCTTGGCGCCAAAATTGTTCATAGCTGGATTGGCGAAGCGTCTGAAGACATCCTGCACTTCAGTCTTGTAAAGGATTATGTGCACCCAAGTATATCTAGAATAATCATCAACAATAACGAAGCCATAGAGGCAACGATATTTTCCAAATATTACGATCATGTTCAAATCGCAAAGCATTGAGACAGACATTAAGTTGAAGCCAAGGGATTCAACAAGCATGACTTTATCCATGTGTTGATCCCTTGAGATTGCAACTCTACCTAGACCCAATACCTTACTTTTACCAGTGTCAGCAAATGTGATGTGGCTCTTATCGGATGGACGTAAGGTTGATTCCATAAGAAGACTTCTTTTGCCAGTCATGTGATTTGTACACCCACTATCAATAATCCATTTTGAAGACGCTGGTGTCGTACCCTACAGTGCAGTTAGGGGGATAGGCTTCACCAAGAGCATTGTGAAGCAAAAACATTTGACGAACCAGTGGGTTATGAAAGCTTAGATCCAGGTTAGGACTAATAGGGAGAGTAGCAAGCGATTCAGGTACGAAGTACATAGTAAGACCATTCGGGCATTTGATCTTGCGCCCTACAAGATGTTTAAGGTCCCCAGCAATAGCGTCAGACGATTTTGGTTTTCTGCTGGAGACCTTTCCCTGCAAAAGAGAGTTAAGCCTTCTTAGCCACCCACATCTTCAAGGGTGGCTTAGAAGCAATAAGTCTAAGTGCAGCATCTGAGAATTTTGGCTTTGAAGCCCTAGCAAACAGTCTTGCAGGCGGACAATAGTACTCATAAGAATAAGCAGAATAGTTCTTGGTCTTATGAACATGGCGGTTTGATGAACCGCTCTCATATTCATATGCCTGAGTATGGTTTCCCTGCAAAACATTTGCGTTAGTGCGACTCAGGTGAGTCCTCTGTCTGTATGAAGCCTTTGGACCGTATGAAGCCTTTGGTCTGAGGTTTGTCTTCTTCACGTGAGGTGTCATGACATTCACAGGAAGACTCTCCAGACACCTTTTCGGAACCCAGATCTTCTTCATAGGCGGTCCATTCCTGCAGTTAGTACCAATGTACCTGGCAAACACTTCACCATTCTGATTCTTAAACAGTATATAGTTTGCATCAAAGGATTCATCAATGATAATGGGGTTAGCACAAGTGAAGCCAGATAGATTGGATGGATCTGCTGAAGGTTCCTTTGCAGCAACCCACATGGTTTTGGGGTACTGCTCAGGTTCCCAGTAAGAGCCATCTGCATTCATTTTCCTTACGAACCCAACACCCTCTTTCCTAGGGTTTCGGTTCAGAATCTGCTTTTTGAGGACATCACATAGTGTCTGATGCCCTTGAAGACTTTTGTACATCCCTGTTTCAAGCAATGTCTTCAACCTAGCATTCTCATCAGCAATAGCGGTGGTATCCTCAGCAGAGGGGTTAGTTACCACATCAACAGTTGAAGATATTGCAACAGCAGTAGCAGTAGAACATTCAGCAACAGAAGTAGCATTATCACGCTCAATGCATTTAAGACATGGTGGTTCAAATCCTTCCTGAGCGGGACTGATCTGTTTGGCGCGAAGTGACTCGTTTTCCTTTTGAAGATCTTCATGAACCGCTCTCAATTTCTCAAGATCTTGCTTCCTTTGAAGATAATCATAGGAAAGCTTTTCATGAGTTGTTGAGAGAGTTTCATGACGACTTTCAAGTTCCTGATACTTAACGTGAAGATTTTTTATGTCTTCAATTAAGGATTCAGATCGAGTCATTTCAGCACCTAACAGATCATCGCTTCTGTCTAACAGTTTTTGAATATGTTCCATAGCTTTCTGTTGTTCAGTTGCAATTTTAGCAAGTGTTTTGTAGCTGGGTTTTGAACCACAATCAGAGTCATCGTCACTAGATGTTTGATAGTGAGTAGTGCGTGTGTTTACCTTGGCACCGCGTGCCATGAAGCAGTAGGTAGAAGCGGAGTAGTCCTTGTCATTTGCATCGGTGTCGGTGATGAAGTCATTGTCTTCAGTGTTGAAGATGGACTTGGCAACGTATGCTGTAGCCAGACTTGCGACGCCTGAGTCGGACTCCTCCTCAGACTCCACCTCCGCCTCCTCAGAAGCAGACTCCTCCTCTGAATCCATTTCCTTGCCAACAAACGCACGTGCCTTGCCAGATGAGCTCTTCTTGTGTGATGAAGACTTTGAGGAAGACTTGGAAGAAGACTTTGAGTATTTCTTCTTCTTCTTGTCGTCAGAGTCATATTCCTTGCTCTTCTTCTTCTTTTTGTTCTCATTGTCCCACTGTGGACACTCAGAGATGAAGTGGCCAAGTTTCTTGCACTTGTGACATGTTTTCTTCTTGTAGTCATGAGCAGGAGCTTCATCATTCCTTGAACTTGATCGGGAAGACTTTCTGAAGCCTTTCTTCTTGGTGAATTTTTGGAACTTCTTGACAAGCATAGCAAGTTCCCTTCCAATGTCTTCAGGATCATCAGAACTGCTGTCAGATTCTTCTTCAGATGAGGAGACAGCTTTTGCCTTCAAGGCACGAGTTCGCCCATAGTTTGGACCGTAGATATCTCTTTTCTCAGAAAGCTGAAACTCATGTGTGTTGAGCCTCTCAAGTATGTCAGACGGATCGAGTGTCTTGAAATCAGGACGTTCTTGAATCATCAGGGCCAGGATGTCAAACGAACTATCAAGTGATCTCAGCAGCGTCTTGACGACTTCATGTTTGGTGATCTCAGTGGCGCCGAGGGCTTGAAGCTCATTTGTGATGTCAGTGAGTCGGTCAAATGTGTGCTGGACATTCTCATTGTCATTTCGCTTGAAGCGGTTGAAGAGGTTGCGAAGGACACTGATTCTCTGATCTCTCTGGGTTGAGATGCCTTCATTGACCTTGGAGAGCCAGTCCCAGACCAGCTTGGATGTCTTCAAAGCACTCACACGGCCATACTGTCCTTTGGTCAGATGACCACAGATGATATTCTTGGCAGTAGAGTCCAGTTGAACGAATTTCTTGACATCAGCAGCAGTGACACCTTCTCCAGCCTTGGGAACGCCGTTCTCGACGACATACCATAGGTCGACGTCAATGGCTTCAAGATGCATGCGCATCTTATTCTTCCAGTAGGGATATTCAGTTCCATCGAAGACGGGGCACGCAGCGGAGACTTTAATTATCCCTGCAGTCGACATAGCTAAAACTCCAGGTGGTTAAACCGAATCACACAGAACAAGGGAGCACCTTGCTCTGATACCAATTGAAAGTGCGTTATATCGACTAGAGGGGGGTGAATAGGCGATTTTTATGAAAGTCTTCAGAACATAGAAGTTTTGAAGACAAACGATAAAATTAAACCTATTACCATGCAGCGGAAGGTAGACTACACTAGGCAAACCATAGTCAAGTATTCAATGAAGTGAAAGCACAAAGACTAATAGCAGCTAGGTAGTAAGGATCAGGTAGGAAGATATTGTGAAGCCAAACAGAACACGCAGTCACTCAGTGAAGACAAATGATAGTGCAAACATACAATGACTTCACAAGGAGTAACAGTAAGTAAAGGGAAGTGAAGATGAAACCAGTGACTCGTTGAAGACAATGATTTGTTGGACCAGTTCCAGTTGCTGTGACAACTGTACGTCTGGTTGGAGCGGCTAGGTATTTAAACCTTAGGACACACAGTCCCGGACACCCAGTCCTGAACACGCAGCTCAGGACACCCAGTCCTCACCGTATTCTCCTTGAGCTAAGGTCACATAGACCTCGCCCAATCACTCTGGTAAGTCTTCAAGGTAGACTCCCAAACCTTCACAGACTTCGTTCACCGGCAATCCACAATGTCTCTTGGATGCTCAGAACGCGACGCCTAACCGGCTGGAGGATGCACAGTCCTCAAGTGTAATAAGTCTTTAGATCACACAGACAAGAAGACTTAAGTGATGCCCAATTCTCTCTAGCTCTGGTGGTTAGTGCTTTATCCTCGCAAGGAATTCTCTCTCAAAGGCTTCGAGGTGGGTTGCTCTCAAACGACAAAAGCCGTACTCTCAATCTGAGCAGCCAACCGTTTATGGTTGTAGGGGGTGGGCTATTTATAGCCACTTGGCAACCCGACTTGATTTGTCTGAAATGACCCTCGGTCACTAAGGAACTGACACGTGTTCCAACAGTCAGATTTCAAACTCACACAACAACTTTACTTGGGCTACAAGCAAAGCTGACTTGTCCGACTCTGGACAAGATTCGCTCTCATAGTCTTCACTCGAACACATAGGTTTTTGGTTTAGGCATCAGTTCAGTCATTCTGATTGGTTCTCTTGGACCCCACTTAACAGTACGGTGGTTCCTATGACTCAACACAAAAGAAAAAGAACTATGAAAGATCTAAGTCTTCAAGCTCCATAGGCTTCATATAGTGTCTTCTCTTGTCATAGTCTTAAATGTGAATATCTTCATATACCACCTTTGACTTCAATGTCTCCATACATTTTTAGGGGTCATCTCTGGTAGTAAAACCGAATCAATGAGGGACTTCTACCTATGTTATCCTACAATTCTCACAAACACATTATTCCCTCAACTAGGTTTGTCGTCAATACTCCAAAACCAACTAGGGGTGGCACTAGATGCACTTACATGTTGGTCTTCAAAGAAGCAGAACTGTGTATCTCTCTCCACTGCTGAATCTGAATACATTGCTGCTGGATCTTACTGCACTCAGCTTCTGTGGATGAAGCAAACACTCAAGGACTATGGCATTCATCTGAAGCAAGTGCCACTCTACTACGACAATGAAAGCGCCATCAAGATTGCCAACAACCCAGTTCAGCACTCGAAGACAAAGCACATTGAAATTCGTCATCACTTTCTTAGAGATCATGTTGTGAAGGAAGATATTGATATCATACACATCAACACTGAAGAGCAATTGGCATATATCTTCACCAAGCCCTTGGATGAGAAGAGATTTTGCAAGTTACGATGTGAGCTAAATATCCTGGAATCCTCAAATGTCCTGTGATCAGGCACACATCCTAACACTTATGCATATTGATGACTTAGATGTGCAACACACGAAGTAAAGTATATCTTCAATCAATGAAGACATACATTCTAAGTGTGAATACATTAATGTGGAATTTGACTTCGGAGCACCACGATAATTGTGCGCCGTGTCTGGGTCTAATACTTCCTATACGGTGGGTAACGCCACCACCAAATGTTCTATTTGAAGTGTTTCACTCATGGCGTTACATTTGCTATGTCTTCACATTTGGTATTGGCTTCAATCTCAACATATCTTCATGATTATCTTCACTATGTTGATTATATATATATATATATATATATATATATATATATATACCAGTGTTCTGTCCTCTACAGCATTCACTTATAGCTGTCTTCTTGTTGAATCTTTTGAACTAAGTGAATGTGATCGGACCCTAACCTCTCTATGCTTTCAATCTCAAACTCTATCTCTCCAAATCATATGCATTCTATTGAAACTGTCGAATGTCTTCTCTGCGTCCTTGTCAGCAGAAGATACAGAGACAACCATTAAGTCCGTTTTCAATGCTCATTCCTCCACCTGAAACCCGGAGAAGTGGGAACGACCACCCGACAATCCAGGCGTGCGTGGGACGTGGAACAAACCCCAATATGCTGCATGATGGTCATGTGTTCCTCAGATGCGAATCGCCAAGGGCACCTGTGTAATAACGCAGTGCCGCCCCTGTACCTATAAATACACACCTCACAGCAGTCATTATCTCTTCTTCCACTCTTGCACGAACCCTAGCGCCACCGCTAGCCCTCGAAGACGCCGGCGACGAAGCGCTTCACTGCCGCAACCTCTCCGACGCCGTCTTCACGTCGACCGCGGACATCATCTTCTCCGCCGTCGCCGTAGGTGTCCTCCGTCGCCAAGTTAGGGCACGGACGATCGAACTGATCGGCCTCCTCTTCCACTCTGTCTAGCAGTTCTTCGTGTGGTAAATAAAACCTCCTTTTACGGCCTCTTTGATCCTATAGCTTTATCACTTTCTACCACAAGCAGTTTCTATTCACGCAAGTTGGATCTCTTTCATACTGCATCTCATAACATGCCTAGTATATTCACTTATGCTTCACAAAGTAGTTAGATTCCTCACTTGTACTGATCCGTGGATTCGTACAAATCTGGAACCAACTCCTTATCTATGAGTGAATGTCTTCGCACGATGAGGTCAATGTCTTCTAAACTGATTTATCTTCAAAATGTTCTGAGAATGCATATGACCTCTTCCCCTTCCCTCGCACCTTAATGCTGTCACATGTACATGTCCGTGGGAGAATCCCTTGGTTCTCATAGTCTGCATTCATTTGCAGAATTCTTACAGCATCACATAAATTCTCCCGAAGCCAGTTCCTGTTTGTCCAGCAAGCGAAAACCTTTGAAGCCTCTGAACGTATTGAAGCCTTTCAGATTAAGGTTCATGGCTTCAGAAATATCAGCAAGGAAGGGTGGCAGAAAGCGTCGAGGAGAAACATCAAGAGATCTGCCCGATGACCTCTCAGAGCTGTACAAGACAGATCCTGAAGAGGATTACAATCAGCGCAAGACGCGAATCCAATGGATTCGACGCTATTGGGCAGAACAATGGTTCAAGTACAGATTTGTGACCAAGGAATATGCTGAAAAGAATGCCATCAAGCGACCATGGGGAGACATCCTCTACAAAAATCTTCAACCCAGGACCAGAGATGAAGCCATTGAACAAGGCTTCTATCCCTGCATGGTCCGTGGACCACAGCCTGCGGATGCTGACCCATCGTCTCTGCTATGGTGTCGTGACGACAATCTGTTTAAGCGCAACTTCCAGTTTGCCCAGAACTCAGCAAATCAGAACAAGAAGACATTGGGACTAGACTTCAACCCTGGTCCTTCTACTCCAAGGGCTGACGGCACCCGTGATGCATAACCCAATGTCGTCGGTCCTTTCTACAACCTTGAAGGTCTCATCACCCATATCTTGGTTCAAGGGACAGCCGTGAATGAGCCTGCAGATGACGCTGAATCTGATGAAGAGCTTGCAGCGCCGAAGCCAAAGAAGCTGAAGCAGCCAAAAGCTTCAAAGCCGGCCTCTGCACCAAAAATCTCACAGGCGAAGCCACTAGCAACTGCACCTCCTGAAGACAGTGTGCAGTCTGAAGATTTGTCACGCATCTCCAAGCCCCAGAAGGTCAAGATGCCTCTGCCACACACCGACCAAGAGCTAACAGCTACTGCCATTCTGCGCAATGATGCCATTGATCTGTCAAGTGATGAAGATCTTGCAGATGACGCTCTTGAGCAACTCATCAAGAGCAAAGAAGAAGCAGAAATCTTCCATGATCTGCCTTTCTTTGATGTAACAATCATCCACAACTTCATTGATGAGTGGTTTGACACGCTAAACATCTGCTTCGAAGATCTGCAACTACCCATTGGCCTCAGTGTCGCCTTCCATGGAGCCATTGCTTCAGAGCTAGCCCTCGCTCAGCGCATCGTCGAACTGAAGCAAAAGATTGACTATGAAAAGGCTCAGTTCAAGAAGCATATGGCCAAGCTCAGCGTGCAAGAGGTGAAAAACTTCAAGATTATGCTGCACGAGCTCAAAGAAGCCTTTCTCAAGAAACGCGCAGAAGCTCAGGGTTCTCGGGGGTGTATGAAGAGCCTGGCTGACAAGTGTGTGCAAGGCTACAACGAAGCTGAGAAGCGCAAGGCCCTTGGGCATCCGGGCATTGATCCCAGGATGGCTGCTAAGCAGAAGAAGAAGCCCATTGTGGCCAAACCTCTCGCACCAAGGTAGGAAGCAGATCCCATTGTCTTCCCAACTAGAATGACTGGCTCGAAGCCAAAAGCCCGGTCAACCGCTTCAGAGCTGAAGAAGACCTGCTGAGGCTGAAGCTAGGAAGAGGAAACATCCCGAAGCCTCTCCTACTGCCCCTCCAAGAAGAAGAGGAAGACCAAGAAAGAATGGGTTGCTCCCACAGAGCCTTTGATTGTTGAACCCATTTCCATGGTTCGTCCTGACGCAGAATGCCAACTGACAATCCATGAGCCTGCTTTCACAGAGGCTCATGAAGCTGAAGACTTTCCAGCAGCTGATCCCATCGCTGCTGACGACATTGGTCACCATGACCATGTAGAAGATGGTGCAGTCCTTCCTCAGCCCGAGCACAGTGAACTCATCAGCATTGGTCGTCCTCTGACGCCAATTGCTCAGGATGCTTTATGGGCTGATCGCCCACAAGAGGAAGAAGACTTTGAGGCCCAGCCAACTCCAACTACACAGGCGTCACCTGCGTTGCGCAGGCTTCGCAAAGGACCAAGGTCTCCAGTCTCTGTGTCCGAAGCCAATGAAGCTGCTGAAGACATTCCGGCTGCATCAGCCGATGAAGAAGAAGTCCCACAAGCTGCTACTCCACTGTCCCACCAAGAAGCGGTTCTCGAGGAGAACGTGGTTGTGACCGACCATCCAGCTCGTCAAGTGGAGGTTGAAAATCTTGAGGCTGCCACCACCAACACCAATGAAGCCACTGACGCTGTCATGGCTGAAGCTAATGTGGAGCCCTCCCCAACAAAAGCACCAGAAGTCAGTGAAGCCACTGATCCCACTGCTTCTGTTCCCGCGCCTGCTGCCGGTCCTCAGTTCGACTATCATGTTGAGCACAGGCCTCAGGTACAGAAGCCAATCCCAAGATTTCCCAGGTTCCCAGGTCCTGCATCAGCACCTGGATCCTTCAATATCAATGGCTTCAGAGCAGACAACACATTCTTCAATAGCTCCAGGAACCCCTACTCAAGGGAAAGAATATCATCTGATCGGTTCTGGAGCTATCCGCCGCGAAGCTATTACTCCTGCATTCTTTACAATCAAGGTCGCATCTTCCCACACAAGCGTCTTGACATTGAAGCAATAGCTGGTCTGCCCTGTCTGGAAGAAGCTCTGGATTGCTTCAAAGAGGTTGGGTTGCTTCCGTTCGTCACTGACCAAGAGCATTGGAATGAAGAGTTGCTGCTCCAATTCTATGCCACACTTCACATCCGCGGGTATAATAGATATCCAAAGACTTGGGTACTCGAGTGGATGACAGGAAACATTCATCACGAAGCCAAAGCCTTTGACATCATTGAGCTCACTGGTCTACCCACTTCCGGCGATCTCTACGAATATGGCTGTCAACTTCACAGTGAAGCTGTGGAGAGTATCTTTCAGAAGCCTGAACCTAACATGAGTCAGATGCTCAGTATGATGAAGCCATTACCCCAAGATGCTGCATATCCCAAAGAATTCTTTGTTGAAGACCTAGAGTATCTGCCAAGGACTATTTATCACATCATAAGGTGAACTCTCTGGCCCATCAAAGGGCACTCTCCACATGCCAAGCTGGAAGGTGCAATGAAGACTTTGGTCTTCTATATTCTTCATGGAAAATGCTTCAATGCACAGGAATTCTTCATTCGCCAACTTGCTGCATCAGGCTCTGATCTGTTTGGCTTGAAGTTCTACGCCCCATGGGTAATGCGGCTGATCAAACTTCACTCCACTATCTCATATCAGCCATCTGCTCGCAATCATCGGATTTTTCTGCCTGATGTGGATATGTCTATTGAAGCCATCTATCCTGAGCCTACCAAGGAACCTCTAAGTCTTCAGAATGCAGAGCATCAAAGTTTTTCTCAGAACATTGAAGGAGTTGAAGCAGTCACTCATGTGTATCCTTTGGCTGGCACTACACGTGCACCGCATCCTGCTCTCACTGAAGCCACTGACAGTACAACTGCCCCACGACCCAAGAAGCGCACTCGTGTTCTCAATGACCGAGAGCTTCTTGTGGCTCTTCATCAGAAACAGGATAGGCATCATGACTGGCTGAAGCGTCAAATGCAAAGCCTCTTGGTGGATGTTAATCGCATTCACAATCTTGCCACCAAGAATGCCTTTGTTGCTCATGAAACCTCTCGACTCACATGGAAAGGGCTGACGCTGATGTGTTCTGAAGATGATCTTCAAGAGGATGGCTTCTTTGAGCGCTCAAGTTTGACTCCACACCTCCTCGAAGGGCAGTGCTGCGACGAACTCCATCTCTTGAAGACTCTGAGTTCTCTTCCTCTGCTGCAACTGTAAATGCCAGAGTGATCGAGGATGACGACGATGCTACTTCACCGCCGCCTCCTTCAGCATGCTTCGACACTGCCTCAAGCGCTTCTGCACCGCCAAACACCACCAATGACCCTGCTGCTTCACCTACTCTTCATGGGAACGAGTAGAGGCTCTATGTCTTCAAACCTTTCTGGTCCTTACTGACAAAAGGGGGAGAAGCATATGAGTTTAATAGTTTTCAAGCGGGTCCATATGGGCGGGTGCTTCATATTTTGCTTCGTGTTTACAACTCTCGTTTTGATACATTTGGTTCTTTGAGTTGTAACACTTAGACTCGATAGTCGTCTGCTACCTATTTGCCATTTTGTGATGCGATGATAAATTCCGCATGTGCGACGATAAATGCCGCACTTAGATCATTTTGCAGACATCCATTTTCCATTATGCATGTCATTATCTTCACATACCTTCACATGCATAGTGGATTGTCATCATAAGTTGAAGAGGATCTCCACAAGCACAACCTGCCATGTGCATTTGCATTCCAAAGCAAACTACTTATATGCACATCTTCAGGGGGAGCCCTTGCAACTTATGAAGACAATTCCTTATCCTTTACAATTTCACATATTATATTCCCCGTTGAAAACTTCAACTAGTTTGTCATCAATCACCAAAAAGGGGGAGATTGTAAGTGCATCTAGTGCCACCCCTAGTTGGTTTTGGAGTATTGACGACAAACCTAGTTGAGGGACTAATGTGCTTGTGAGAATTGCAGGATAACACAGGTAGAAGTCCCTCATTGATTCGGTTTTCCTACCAGAGATGACCCCTAAAAATGTATGAAGACATTGAAGTCAAAGGTGGTATATGAAGATATTCACATTGAAGACTATGACAAGAGAAGACATCGCATGAAGCCTATGGAGCTCGAAGACTTAGATCTTTCGTAGTTCTTTTTCTTCTTTGTTGAGTCATAGGAACCACCGTACTGTTAAGTGGGGTCCAAGAGAACCAGTCAGAATGACTGAAGTGATGCTTAACCAAAACCTATGTCTTCGAGTGAAGACTATGAGAGCGAATCTTGTCCAGAGTCGGACAAGTCAGCTTTGCTTGTAGCCCAAGTAAAGTTGCCGTGTGAGTTTGAAATCTGACCATTGGAACACGTGTCAGTTCCTTAGTGACCCAGGGTCATTTCGGACAAATCAGGTCGGGTTGCCTAGTGGCTATAAATAGCCCACCACCTACAACCATAAACGGTTGGCTGCTCAGAGTTGAGTATACGGCTTTTGTTGTTTGAGAGCAACCCACCTCGAAGCTTTGAGAGAGAATTCCTTGCGAGGATAAAGCCCTAACCATCCAGAGCCAAAGAGAATTAGGCATCACTTAAGTCTTCTTGTCTGTGTGATCTGAAGACTTATTACACTTGAGGACTGTGAATCCTCCAGCCGGTTAGGCGTCGCGTTCTGAGCATCCAAAAGACATTGTGGATTGCCGGTGAACGAAGTCTGTGAAGGTTTGGGAGTCTACCTTGAAGACTTACCAGAGTGATTGGGCGAGGTCTATGTGACCTTAGCTCAAGGAGAATACGGTGAGGACTGGGTGTCCTGAGCTGCGTGTTCAGGACTGGGTGTCCGGGACTGTGTGTCCTAAGGTTTAAATACCTAGCCGCTCCAACCAGACGTACAGTTGTCACAGCAACTGGAACTGGTCCAACACATCATTGTCTTCAACGAGTCACTGGTTTCATCCTTCCCTTCTCTTTACGTACTTTTACTCCTTGTGAAGTCATTGTATGATTGCACTATCTTTTATCTTCACTGAGTGACTACGTGTTCTGTTTGGCTTCATAATATCTTCCTACCTAATCCTTACTAGATTGCTGCTATTAGTCATTATGCTTTCACTCTATTGAATACTTGACTATGGCTTGCCTAGTGTAGTCTACCTTCTGCTGCAGGGTAATAGGTTTATTTCTATCATTTGTCTTCATAACTTCCATGTTTTGAAGACTTTCATAAAAATCACCTATTCACCCCCCCTCTAGTCGATATAACGCACTTTCACCAGCATGTCATACTTTGGTTCGGCGGTATTGTTGGATGAAGCGACCCAGACCAACATTACGCGTACGCCTACGCGAGACTGGTTCTACCGACGTGCTTTGCACATAGGTGGCTGGCGGGTGTCAGTTTCTCCAACTTTAGATGAACCAAGTGTGGCTACGCCCGGTCCTTGCGAAGGTTAAAATAGCACCAACTTGACAAACTATCGTTGTGGTTTTGATGCGTAGGTAAGAACGGTTCTTGCTAAGCCCGTAGCAGCCACGTAAAACTTGCAACAACAAAGTAGAGGACGTCTAACTTGTTTTTGCAGGGCATGTTGTGATGTGATATGGTCAAGACATGATGCTAAATTTTATTGTATGAGATGATCATGTTTTGTAACCGAGTTATCGGCAACTGGCAGGAGCCATATGGTTGTCATTTTATTGTATGCAATGCAATCGCCCTATAATGCTTTACTTCATCACTAAGCGGTAGCGATAGTCGTGGAAGCATAAGATTGGCGAGACGACAATGATGCTACGATGGAGATCAAGGTGTCGCGTCGGTGACGATGGTGATCATGACGGTGCTTCGGAGATGGAGATCACAAGCACAAGATGATGATGGCCATATCATATCACTTATATTGATTGCATGTGATGTTTATCTTTTATGCATCTTATCTTGCTTTGATTGACGGTAGCATTATAAGATGATCTCTCACTAAATTTCAAGATAAAAGTGTTCTCCCTGAGTATGCATCGTTGCCAAAGTTCGTCGTGCCCAGACACCACATGATGATCGGGTGTGATAAGCTCTACGTCCATCTACAACGGGTGCAAGCCAGTTTTGCACACGCAGGATACTCAAGTTAAACTTGACGAGCCTAGCATATGCAGATATGGCCTCGGAACACTGAGACCGAAAGGTCGAGTGTGAATCATATAGTAGATATGATCAACATAGTGATGTTCACCATTGAAAGCTACTCCATTTCACGTGATGATCGGTTATGGTTTAGTTGATTTGGATCATGTGATCACTTAGAGGATTAGAGGGATGTCTTTCTAAGTGGGAGTTCTTAAGTAATATGATTAATTGAACTTAAATTTATCATGAACTTAGTACCTGATAGTATCTTGCTTGTCTATGTTTGATTGTAGATAGATGGCCCGTGTTGTTGTTCCGTTGAATTTTAATGCGTTCCTTGAGAAAGAAAAGTTGAAAGATGATGGTAGCAATTACACGGACTGGGTCCGTAACTTGAGGATTATCCTCATTGCTACACAGAAGAATTACGTCCTGGAAGCACCGCTAAGTGCCAGGCCTGCTGCTGATGCAACTGACGACGCTAAGAACGTCTGGCGGAGCAAAGCTGACGACTACTCGATAGTTCAGTGTGCCATGCTTTACTGCTTAGAACCGGGACCTCAACGACGTTTTGAACGTCATGGAGCATAGGAGATGTTCCAGGAGTTGAAGTTAATATTTCAAGCAAATTCCCGGATTGAGAGATATGAAGTCTCCAATAAGTTCTACAGCTGCAAGATGGAGGAGAATAGTTCTGTCAGTGAACATATACTCAGAATGTCTGGGTACCACAATCACTTGACTCAGCTGGGAGTTAATCTTCTGGTTGATAGACAGAGTTCTTCAATCACTTCCACCAAGCTACAAGAGTTTCGTGATGAACTATACTATGCAAGGGATGAATAAGACAATTCCCGAGCTCTTCGCAATGCTAAAGGCTGTGGAGGTAGAAATCAAGAAGTAGCATCAAGTGTTGATGGTCAACAAGACCACTAGTTTCAAGAAAAAGGGTAAAGGGAAGAAGAAGGGGAACTTCAAGAAGAACAGCAAGCAAGTTGCTTCTCAGGAGAAGAAACCCAAGTCTGGACCTAAGCCTGAATCTGAGTGCTTCTACTGCAAGCAGACTGGTCACTGGAAGTGGAACTGCCCCAAGTATTTGGCGGATAAGAAGGATGGCAAGGTGAACAAAGGTATATGTGATATACATGTTATTGATGTGTACCTTACTAGAGCTCGCAGTAGCACCTGGGTATTTGATACTGGTTCTATTGCTAATATTTGCAACTTGAAACAGGGACTATGGATTAAGCGAACACTGGCAAAGGATGAGGTGACGATGCACGTGGGAAACGGTTCCAAAGTCGATGTGATCGCGGTCTGCACGCTACCTCTACATCTACCTTCGGGATTAGTATTAGACCTAAATAATTGTCATTTGGTGCCAGCGTTGAGCATGAAAATTATATCTGGATCTTGTTTGATGCGAGACGGTTATTCATTTAAATCAGAGAATAATGGTTGTTCTATTTATATGAGTAATATCTTTTATGGTCAAGCACCCTTGAAGAGCGGTCTGTTTTTGATGAATCTCGATAGTAGTAATACACATATTCATAATGTTGAAGCCAAAAGATGCAGAGTTGATAATGATAGTGCAACTTATTTGTGGCACTGCCGTTTAGGTCATATCGGTATAAAGCGCATGAAGAAACTCCATACTGATGGACTTTTAGAACCACTTGATTATGAATCACTTGGTACTTGCGAACCGTGCCTCATGGGCAAGATGACTAACGCCGTTCTCCGGTACTATGGAGAGAGCAACAGATTTGTTGGAAATCATACATACAGATGTATGTGGTCCGATGAATGTTGAGGCTCGTGCGGATATCGTTATTTTCTCACCTTCACAGATGATTTTAGTAGATATGGGTATATCTACTTAATGAAGCATAAGTCTGAAACATTTGAAAAGTTCATAGAATTTCAGAGTGAAGTTGAAAATCATCGTAACAAGAAAATAAAGTTTCTACGATCTGATTGTGGAGGAGAATATTTGAGTTACGAGTTTGGTCTACATTTGAAATAATGCGGAATAGTTTCGCAACTCACACCACCCGGAACACCACAACGTAATGGTGTGTCCGAACGTCGTAATCGCACTTTACTTGATATGGTGCGATCTATGATGTCTCTTATATATTTACCGCTATCATTTTGGGGTTATGCTTTAGAGACGGCCGCATTCACGTTAAATAGGGCACCATCAAAATACGTTGAGACGACGCTTCATGAACTGTGGTTTGGCAAGAAACCAAAGTTGTCGTTTCTTAAAGTTTGGGGCTGCGATGCTGATGTGAAAAAGCTTCAACCTGATAAGCTCGAACCCAAATCGGAGAAATGTGTCTTCATAGGATACCCAAAGGAGACTGTTGGGCACACCTTCTATCATAGATCCGAAGGCAAGACATTCGTTGCCAAGAATGGATCCTTTCTAGAGAAGGAGTTTCTCTCGAAAGAAGTGAGTGGGAGGAAAGTAGAACTTGATGAGGTAACTGTACCTGCTCCCTTATTGGAAAGTAGTACATCACAGAAATCGGTTTCTGTGACACCTACACCAACTAGTGAGGAAGTTAATGATGATGATCATGAAACGTCAGATCAAGTTGCTACTGATCTTCGTAGATCAACCAGAGTAAGATCCGCACCAGAGTGGTACGGTAATCCTTTTCTGGAAGTCATGCTACTAGATCATGATGAACCTACGAACTATGAAGAAGCGATGGTGAGCCCAGATTCCGCAAAATGGCTTGAAGCCATGAAATCTGAGATGGAATCCATGTATGAGAACAAAGTGTAGACTTTGGTTGACTTGCCCGTTGATCGGCAAGCAATTGAGAATAAATGGATCTTCAGGAAGAAGACTGGCGCTGATGGTAATGTTACTGTCTGCAAAGCTCGACTTGTTGCGAAAGGTTTTCGACAAGTTCAAGGGATTGACTACGATGAGACCTTCTCACCCGTAGCGATGCTTAAGTCTGTCCAAATCATGTTAGCAATTGCTGCGTTTTATGATTATGAAATATGGCAGATGGATGTCAAAACTGCATTCATGAATGGATTTCTGGAAGAAGAGTTGTATATGATGCAACCAGAAGGTTATGCCGATCCAAAGGGAGCTAACAAAGTGTGCAAGCTCCAGCAATCCATTTATGGACTGGTGCAAGCCTCTTGGAGTTGGAATAAATGCTTTGATAGTGTGATCAAAGCATTTGGTTTAATACTGACTTTTGGAGAAGCCTGTATTTACAAGAAAGTGAGTGGGAGCTCTGTAGCATTTCTGATATTATATGTGGATGACATATTGCTGATTGGAAATGATATATAATTTCTGGATATCGTAAAGGGATACTTGAATAAGAGTTTTTCAATGAAAGACCTCGGTGAAGCTGCTTACATATTGGGCATCAAGATCTATAGAGATAGATCAAGACTCTTAATTGGACTTTCACAAAGCACATACCTTGACAAAGTTTTGAAGAAGTTCAAAATGGATCAAGCAAAGAAAGGGTTCTTGCCTGTGTTACAAGGTGTGAAGTTGAGTAAGACTCAATGCCCGACCACTGCAGAAGATAGAGAGAAAATGAAAGATGTTCCCTATGCTTCAGCCATAGGCTCTATCATGTATGCAATGCTGTGTACCAGACCTGATGTGTGCCTTGCTATAAGTCTAGCAGGGATGTACCAAAGTAATCCAGGAGTGGATCACTGGACAGCGGTCAAGAACATCCTGAAGTACCTAAAAAGGACTAAGGATATGTTTCTCGTTTATGGAGGTGACAAAGAGCTTTGACACTGATCTGTACGATTCTAAATCGCAAACCGGATACGTGTTTACATTGAACGGTGGACCTGTTAGTTGGTGCAGTTCTAAACAAAGCGTCGTGGTGGGATCTACATGTGAAGCAGAGTACATAGCTGCTTCGGAAGGAGCAAATGAAGGAGTCTGGATGAAAGAGTTCATATCCGATCTAGGTGTCATACCTAGTGCATCGGGTCCAATGAAAATCTTTCGTGACAATACTGGTGTAATTGCCTTGGCGAAGGAATCCAGATTTCACAAGAGAACCAAGCACATCAAGAGACGCTTCAATTCCATCCGGGATCTAGTCCAGGTGGGAGACATAGAAATTTGCAAGATACATACGGATCTGAATGTTGCAGACCCGTTGACTAAGCCTCTTCCACAAGCAAAACATGATCAGCACCAAGGCTCCATGGGTGTTAGAATCATTACTATGTAATCTAGATTATTGACTCTAGTGCAAGTGGGAGACTGAAGGAAATATGCCCTAGAGGCAATAATAAAGTTATTATTTATTTCCTTATATCATGATAAATGTTTATTATTCATGCTAGAATTGTATTAACCGGAAACATAATACATGTGTGAATACATAGACAAACAGAGTGTCACTAGTATGCCTCTACTTGACTAGCTCGTTGATCAAAGATGGTTAAGTTTCCTAGCCATTGACATGGGTTGTCATTTGATTAACGAGATCACATCATTAGGAGAATGATGTGATTGACATAACCCATTCCGTTAGCTTAGCACACGATCGTTTAGTATGTTGCTATTGCTTTCTTCATGACTTATACATGTTCCTATGACTATGAGATTATGCAACTCCCGTTTACCGGAGGAACACTTTGTGTGCTACCAAACGTCACAACGTAACTGGGTGATTATAAAGGTGCTCTACAGGTGTCTCCGAAGGTACTTGTTGGGTTGGCGTATTTTGAGATTAGGATTTGTCACTTCGATTGTCGGAGAGGTATCTCTGGGCCCTCTCGGTAATGCACATCACTTATGTCACATCCCTATTTCTGGTATGACCTAGGCTAGCCTTCTTGTGAGCATCATGTTTAAATTTATTTTAAATTTGAAATGGGGATTTGTGAAACCCTCAGAAATCATTTCTGGAAATGACCCAGATAAAAATTGCTCCAAAGAGGTCCAAGAAAATGTTCATGTTGCTCTCTGAAAATATTGGACAGAGATAAAAAATCAAACCAACATTTTCAGGAGCTCATAAGTATTTATTTTGGGCATTTGGAATTAATCAGTAATTATTTGCTTTGGATATATATTGTTATATATATATATATAAAATATTGTTCAAAAATTATGCTAGTAGGTGAGGAGCTCTGGAATAATACCACTAGCCCCTACAAAAATTGGCATAAGAAAATGAAATGGTTTAGTATTTTTATTAAACCAAACAAATGTGAGAAAAATAGAAAACATAAACAAAATAGAAAAAAGGGAGAAACTTACCTGGCGCGTCTGGCCGGCCCGTTTCTGTTCTGGCCCAGCCCACCAGGGGCATAGCCGTCTTCCTCCTCTTGCCAGTAGGCAGAGGGGAAGTGGTGCCCGACGCCGTGCGCGCCGGCACGCAGCTGCCTGCCTGGCCTTTCTAGGCCTTCTCCTCACGCCAGACGTCGCCCCCCCCCAAGCCTCTCTCACTCTCTCCCGTGCCATTCCCTCCCCCCTCACTCT
Source organism: Triticum aestivum (assembly GCF_018294505.1). Taxonomy (NCBI): domain Eukaryota; kingdom Viridiplantae; phylum Streptophyta; class Magnoliopsida; order Poales; family Poaceae; genus Triticum; species Triticum aestivum. Next base: position 583,800,561 of record NC_057800.1, read on the forward strand.
TTCTCTCACGGCCGAGCACGCCCGTCGCCGCCGCTCGTCGTTGTCACGCTCACCGCCTCCCCCTCGCCCTCTCGTCGTGCCCATGAGCTCTGCGCCGTTGCCCTGCATCGTCTCCCTCAGCCACGCAAGCCGGAGCGCCCCGAGGCGCCTCCATCACTGTCGTCATCATCTCCGGCCATCGGAGATTGTCTTTGCCGCCCCGCCGTCTCCAGTGCGTCCCCGAGCTCGCCGTCAAGCCCACCGGGACCGTTGTGAGCTCCTGCTCCTTCTCCCTCTCTCCGTTTAGCCGTTCACGCGTCGTAGCCCAATCCACCACCACGGCCGTAGCTCTTCGCCGCCGTTCATGTTGCTGTCGTGGCCACTGTCACCTAGGGCCACGACCGAGCACACCACCATGCTCAGTGCAACGCCAGGAGGCCGTCGAGGCACTCCACAGCCCCTGCTGTGCCCCGTAGCTCGATTCCGCCCAAACCTGTGCTCCGGCCGCCGCTACGAGCTCCACTCCGGCGAGCTCCGGCCACCCCGCGTCCTCCTGTCACCTCCACTAGATGCGCGCGAGCACCAGCTCCTCGGAGATGGTCTCCGCGGCCCATTTGGTCATCGGAGGACCAAATCCGAGGCCCTCCGCCGCGTCAGGCCTCGCCGGCATCGAGTCGCCGGCGGGTTTGCCCCCGCTAACCGGGGTTTGACCTTCCTCCTTGTTTCATTGACGCATGGGCCACCCCCCTGACATTTTAGTCAGTATTAGTTTAACACTAATTAACCTAGGTTAGTTAGCTAGTTAGTCGCTGACCAGTGGGCCCGGCACCCACTAATCCTAATTAGACTAAATAAACCCCCCTGTTAACTAACCGAGTCACTGACGTGTGGACCCCACACGTCAGGTTTAACTTGGTCAGCGCCATTGACCTGCTGACGTAAGCATGATGGTGTGCTAACGCAATATATCATTTTATGGTTTTAAATTAAATCAGGAAAATCCAGAAATTGATATAAACTTCAGAAATTCATAGAAATTCAACCGTAGCTCTGATTGAAATAATTCATATATGAAAAATTATCAGAAAAATGAAATCTATCCATCTGTACCATTTTCATGCATGACAAACCAACTTATACATGATGTATATGAGAAAACACATGAATGGCATTTATAAAGGCTTATTTTGGAGTTGCATTTGAACCTTTGGTTCAAATGGACTTCAACCGAATGAATGCTAGTTGCATTAACTCAAACAACATCACATACTCATGCCATGTTCATGCATCATATTGTCGCATATGATTGTGTTTTCATTGCCGACACCGTTCCTTCTCGATAGGTCCTGCTCCAGAGACCGATCCAGAGTACCTGTCAGAGGAGCAGTGCCCCCCTGTTGATCTACCAGGCAAGAAAACCCCCTTGTTCATTCCGATACAATCCTACTCGCTCCTGCTCTCATTTATTGCATTAGGACAACAACGATTCAACTGCTACTTTATGCTGGGGTAGTTGAACCCATTCCTCTGCATGATTTGTCATTGCCACAGTAAATAGTTAAAACCCACTAGCATGTGTAGGAGTTGATTGAGCCATGTTGTGTTCCTACCATGCATTGCCTGCTATTGCTTAGAGTATGTCAGGTCTGATTAATCGGGAATGAATTGGAGTGTTACGATATGTTCTGGTGCTGAGAGTTAAGCGTGTGAACATGATTTGGTAAAGGTAGCGGTGAGAGGCCATGTAGGAGTACATGGTGGGTTGTCTCATTGGGACCGTCCTTAAGAACTGAGTTCTGTGTAAGTTGTCCAATGACTAGCTACTACCACACATTGGGCTCCGGGCGCTCCAAGCTCTCTCCACTTATTAACCGCCTTGATCTCTGTCCAGGAGTTGCAAATAGTTTCTGGTGTTTGTAGGTAGTGCTATTTTTCTACAGAGTGGCACCCGGCAGGGTGGACTTGGGACAGACTAGGCACACGTGGCCCGGTGTACCGAGTGGCACCCGGATGGTGGGCTCGGGAACCCTGTACACATCGTTTGGGGCCGTGAGCGAAACCCCGGCCGGATCTCCTTGCGGATGGAACCCGAATAGGCGATAAACCTGGACTAGAGTCTTGTGTGGTTAGTCAGGTCGTGGCCGACACCCTCGCCAGGCTTCCGCTTGAAGGTTGCCGAGATACATGACGTGTACATGGTGATAAGTGGTGAGAGCGTGTGTGAAGAAGTACACCCCTGCAGGGTTATCATGATCTATTCGAATAGCCGTGTCCTCGGTTATGGACTTCTTGGATGCTTACGTGGTACATAGACAACTTAAAGTGGATACTCTAAAATGCTCAAGACAAGTGTGAGTGCTATGGATGGCCTTCTCGTAGAGAGACGGGGATGAATCCATAGTAGTGTATTGATGTGGTGATTAGTGGACTCGTGTGCGCTGCCTCACCTCAAAGAAGTTTCTCGTTGTCGTAGAACAGGATAGCCACTGAGTCAAAGCTGGCTTGCTGCAACTAAACCCCACATTACCTTCTTGATACAAATGCATGTATGATAGGATCTGATGTAAGTCTTGCTGAGTACCTTTGTACTCACATTTGCTTTATTTATGTTTTGCAGGTGAGACATCTGTCTCACTAGTAGTACCGCTTGGACTTCGACGAGTAGCTTGTTACCTCAGCTATGATCTTGTACCCTTGGGAGGGACTTGTAGATAGTCAGGCTTCTCAGCCTTTTTCTTTTGTAGTTGTCTGTACTCAGACATGTAATGCTTCAGTTGCTTGTATGCTCTGAATGATGGGTCATGTGACCCCTGTTTGTATTTAATGCTATGTGGCTCTTCTGGGCCTTTATCTATATGAGTTTGTGTTATGTTGTGATGCCATGTTGTACATCACATACTTGCATGTTATGCATATGTGTAACGTGTATTGCTATGTGTGGGATCCGACAACCTAGTTGTCTATCCTTGGTAGCCTCTCTTATGGGGAAATGTAGTCTAGTGCTTCCACCAAGCCATGGTAGTCCACTACAGCCCGGTTTACCCGGAGTCCCGCTAGCCCAGCACTACTGCTCCGGAACACATAGACTGGCCGGCATGTGATTCACTTCGTTCCTGTGTCTGTCCCTTCAGGGAAATGTCACGCGGTGACATCCGAAGTCCTGCCTAGCCTGCTACAGCCCGCGTTCCCGGAGTCCTGTTAGCCCAGTCGCTATAGCCCGGATTCACACGCTGCTGACTAACATGCTCGATGTTGTTTCATGTATGCCTGTCCCTGTAAGTTCGTGCCACTTTGGGTTCACGACTAGTCATGTCGGCCCGGGTTCTCTGTCACATGGATGCTAGCAACACTATCATATACGTGAGCCAAAAGGCGCAAATGGTCCCGGGCCATGGTAAGGCGACACCTGTGGGAATACCGTGCGTGAGGCCGCAAAGTGATATGAGGTGTTACATGCTAGATCGGTGTGACTTAGAATCGGGGTCCCGACAACTTTGGTATCAGAGCCTGACTGCCTGTAGGATTACCAAGCCAACCTGGTTGAAGTTGAGTCTAGAAATTCTTTAGCTATATAGGGGAATTGATTGTGGAAGGGAACGTAAGGCTCTTTTTACTCCTTGTACCTCATGCCTTCTGATCTGAATCATCCTATCTTTCCTACGGGGTTAAGGAACTAGGCTTCCTCTTCTGTCTATCAGGATCACGTGTTACTACTCCGTAGTCTCTTAGGATTGGTTGATCAGAGTCATATTCTAGTTTCAGGTACTTTCGGTGTAGTTTGTTTAGTAATATCTCAGAACCTTGAGTGATGATGTTGAGTTTGGTGCTACCCCATCTTTTGCAGAATGTCTCATTTTGAGCATTTTACTGCTGTTACGCTGCCGGAATTTTCCTAGGAGTTTGAGAGATACTAATTTCTTGTGCTACCTTCTGCATCCTATAGTTGGTGCTGAATCCATCCTTGTTTTCCTTGGTTTCGTTCTTCAGGATGTTGCCGGTTAACCGAAGTTCTATTGCTCGTAGCCGGAACCACGGAGATGGTAGGGATGAGGATCCTCCCGACCAGTCTTCGTTGGCAGAGTTCATGTTGGAGATGGAGAGGAACAAGCGTGAGTATAACCGCTTGTTAGCACGTATTGAGGAGAACACCGCACCCCAGTGCAAAGAGTCAGCGACCATCTATGATTTCATTGGTCTGAAACCACCTACCTTCCATCATTCCATTGAACCACTCGATGCAGATGACTGGCTTTGTAGTATCATTCACAAGCTGCATTCTGCGAACGCAGCTGAAAGTGACAAGGTCACCTACGCTGCTTATCATCTGGAAGGTCTTGCTAGTCTTTGGTGGCAGAACTATGAGGCTATGCTTCCAGCTGGCCAGATACCCACCTGGAGAGATTTCACTGAGGCTTTTCGCGAGCATCACCTTCCTCAGGCTCTCATTGACCGCAAGAGAGAAGAGTTCTGTAGTTTCACCCAGAGTAAGATGGCTGTTGATGCTTACAGTAGAAAGTTTGAGAACCTTGCCCGCTATGCTACAGAAGAGGTGTCCACAGACGCCAAGAAGCAGGCTAGGTTCCGGAAGGGTCTCAACCCCAAGTTGCATCATGATCTCCACTTGCATCATTGCAATACATTCTAGGCTCTTGTGAACAAGGCCATTAATGCAGAGACAACTCAACTCACTTACAAGGAGTCTCGTAAGCACACCCGTGATTTGGGTTCTTCCTCCGGTTCTACTTCGCAGAAGCGCCGGGTTTGGGTCCCGAACTCCGCTCTTCCACCCGGATACTCATCGAGGCCCTCTTATGTGGTGCCTCACCCAATTCAGTTACATGCTCCACCCAGGCCTATTGGTAGACCGCTTGGCAAAACGGGTCCACGTCCTACTTCAGGGATTTGTTTCACATGTGGAGAGCCAGGACACTATGCACGTGACTGCTCTCAAACCAACTATGCCCCACCCCTGTCTGAGAAGTCTGTTGGCCGTGGTAAGCCATCACGCAAGATGATTAGTGTCAAGTCAGCTCCCACTGAACGTGGATGTGTGCATCACGTCTCAGCTAAAGACACTCATGATGATCCAGATGTCGTTCTTGGTACACTCCTTGTCAACTGTCATCCAGCTTCGGTTCTGTTCGATACCGAAGCATCTCACTCCTTCATCTCTGAAGGCTATGCTCGTTTGCACGACATGTCATTTTGTGATATGCCAACTCCACTTGAAATCCAAACTCCAGGGTCTAGATGGCAAACGACCAGAATAAGCTATGGTAATGAAATCCTTGTTGACAGACTTGTATTTCTTGCATCACTTGTAGCCCTCAAGTCTTCAGATATTAACATCATCTTGGGTATGGACTGGATGACAGCTCATCGTGCCAAGATTGATTGTTTCACCAGGTCTGTTCAGCTTACACATCCATCTGGCAAGATAGTCACTATCTCCACAAGAGTTGCAAAGCGTCAGCTCTATTCTCTTAATGCCAACCCTCTTCCTGACCTTGAAGATATCATGGTAGTCTGTGACTTTCCGGATGTCTTTCCAGAGGAACTGCTAGGTATTCCACCTGACAGAGATGTAGAGTTTGTCATAGATCTTATCCCAGGAACCGCCCCAATCTCTAGGAGACCTTACAAGATGGCACCCTTAGAGCTAGCTGAGCTTAAGAAACAACTGGATGAATCCTTGCAAAAGGGTTTCATCCGTCCTAGTTCTTCTCCCTGGGCTTGCCCCGTCCTCTTCGTCAAGAAGAAGGATGGTACGGACCGAATGGTTGTAGATTATCGTCCCGTTAATTTGGTCATGATAAAGAACAAGTATCCGCTCCCCAGGATCAACGACCTGTATGAGCAGCTCGCTGGATCCTCAGTCTTTTCAAAGATGGATTTGAGGTTAGGCTACCACCAAATCAAGATCAGAAATGGGGACATTCCTAAGACGGCTTTTGTCACTCGTTATGGCCAGTACGAGTACACCATCATGTCCTTTGGTCTAACCAATGCTCCAGCTACATTCTCTCGCTTGATGAACTCGATCTTCATGGAGTACTTAGATAAGTTCATCGTGGTTTACCTCGATGATATTCTTATTTACTCGAAGAACGAGGAAGAGCATGCCGAACATCTTAGACTTGTGTTAGAAAAACTCAGAGAGCACCGCCTTTATGACAAGTTCTCCAACTGCGAATTTTGGTTGCCAGAAGTGACCTATCTCGGCCACGTGATCTCTGGCAAGGGCATTGCCATCAACCCCGAGAGAGTTCAGGCCATTCTTGATTGGACCCCACCTGAAACGGTTAAGCAAGTTAGGAGTTTCCTTGGCCTAGCCAGTTATTGTCGCCGCTTCGTTGAGAACTTCTCCAAAGTGGCCAAACCTCTCACGGAACTTCTCAAGAAAGATAAAAAGTTCGAGTGGTCCCCATAGTGTGAGCACAGTTTTCAGGAACTGAAAAGACGCCTGACTTCCGCTCCCATACTTATGCCACCGGATTTCACTAAAGACTTTGTTATCTACTACGACGCCTCACGACAGGGACTAGGTTGCATTCTTATGCAAGATCGCCATGTGATTGCCTATGCATCTCGACAGTTGCATCCACATGAGGAGAATTATCCTACACATGATCTAGAGCTTGCAGTCGTAGTCTATGCACTTAAGACCTGGCGACATTACCTTCTTGGTAAGCGTTGCATGATTTACACCGATCACCAGAGTCTCAAGTATATTTTCACCCAACCAGATTTGAACCTTAGGCAAAGACGTTGGTTGGAGTTGATCTCAGATTACGACTTAGGGATTACCTACACCGTAGGCAAGGGCAATGTCATGGCTGATGCGCTAAGTCGTAAGTCCTATTGCAACAATCTCCTGTTGCAGCAGGGCCAACCACTTCTTCATGAGGAATTCTGTAAGCTTAACCTTCACATTGCTGCTCATGGATTCCTTTCTACCTTGGTGGCGAAACCTACTCTTGTGGATCAGATCATCTCTGCTCAGAAGCAGGATACGGGAATTTCCCCGATCAAGAGAAACATTGTCAGGACCCCGACTCGATGCCACATAGGTCTAGCATGTAACACATCATATCACTTTGCGGCCTCACGCACGGTATTCCCACGGGTGTCGCCTTACCTTGCCCGGGACCGTTTGCGCCTTTTGGCACACGTATATGACAGTGTCGCTAGCATCCATATGATAAGGAGCCCGGGCTGACATGGCTAGTCGTAAACCCAAAGTGGCACAGACTTACAGGGACAGGCATCCATGACCCAGCATCAAACGTGTCGGTCATCAGCGAGTGAATCCAGGCTGTAGCACTGGGCTAGCAGGACTCCGGTGAACCGGGCTGTAGCGGGCTAACAGGACTCCGGTATTCATCGCGTGACATTTCCCCGAAGGGACAGACACAGGAACGAAGAAGGACACATGCCGGCCAGCCTAAGTGTTCCGGAGCAGTAGCAAGCTACCATGGCTCGGTGGAAACACTAGGAGACATTTCCCGGTAAGAGAGGCTACTAAAGATAAACAACTAGATGGTCAGATCCCACACATACCAAGCATTTCAATAACATACACACAATATGCTCGATATGTGCAAATACAACATGGCATCACAACATGACTCTACGACTCAAGTAATTTATTCAATAGGCTCCGAGGAGCGAGATATTACAAACATGGGTCTCATGACCCAACAATCAGAGCATACAAGTCAAAGCACAAGCGGAAGCTATCATGTCTGAGTACAGACATCTATAAATGAAAAAGGCTGAGAAGCCTGACTATCTACCAGATCCTGCCGAGGGCACAAGATCGTAGCTGAGGTAACAAGCTAAACGTCGAAGTCCACGCGGAACTACTAGTGAGACTGAAGTCTCTCTGCAAAAACATAAAATAGGCAAACGTGAGTACAAATGTACCCAGCAAGACTTACATCAGAACTAACTACATATGCATCATTATCAACAAAGGGGATGGTGGGGTTTAACTGCAGCAAGCCAGCTTTGACTCGGTGGCTATCCTGAACTACGACTGCAAGTAACTCTTTTGAGGTGGCGCACACGAGTCCACATATTCACCAATCAATACACCACTATGGATCCGCTCCCGTCTCCCTACGAGAACGCCATCCATAGCACTCACGCTTATCTTGCGTATTTTAGAGTATCCACTTTCACTTGTCTATGAACTGATATAAGCAACCCAGAAGTCCTTTTCCGCGGACACGGCTATTCGAATAGATGATGTTAACCCTGCAGGGGTGTACTTCTTCACACACGCTCTCACCGCTTACCGCCGTTTACACGACATGTACTCGGCAACCTTCAAGCGGAAGCCCAACGTGGGTGTCGGCCACGGCCTACCTAAACACTCAAGTCTCTAGTCCAGGTTTATCGCCTATTCGGGTTCCATCCATGAGGAGATCCGGCCGGAGTTTCGCTCACAGCCCCAAACGATGTGAACAGGGTTCCGAGACACCAAACGGGCGCCCGGTACACCGTGCCACGTGCCTACCGCATCACAGCCCACCCCTACGGTCAGCGCTGCGCACGGCCTCCAGCATACTACAAACACCAGAAACTACTTGCAACTCCTGGACAGAGGACAAGGGTGATCAAGAAGCCGAGAGGGTCCATTGGTTTCGGGCCCAATGCGTGGTAGTAGCTGAATCATGGATCACAAACACAGAACTCAGTTCCTGAGGACGGCTGCAATGAGACAACCCACCATGTACTCCTACATGGCCTCTCACCGCTACCTTTACCAAATCGTGTTCACACACTTAGCTCACACACAGTAGGACATGTTCACACACCTCTGATTCATCCCCGATGAATCAGACCTGACTCAACTCTAAGCAGTAGCAGGCATGACAAACAAGCATGAATGAGTAGGCACAACAGGGCTCAAACAACTCCTACTCATGCTAGTGGGTTTCATCTATTTACTGTGGCAATGACAGGTCATGCAAAGGATAAAGGGGTTCAGCTACCGCAGCAAGTAACAGATGAATCGTTGTTGTCCTAATGCAGTAAAAGAGAGCAGGAGCGAGAGAGTGGGATTGTATCGGAATGAACAAGGGGGTTTTGCTTGCCTGGCACTTCTGAAGATAACATTGAGTCTTCATCAGTGTCAACGATCACATCATCGGTATCACGTCTATCGAGAGGGGACAAATACCGGCAACACAGAAGGGAACACAATCAATGCAATGCACAATATGATGCATGATCATGACATGGCAAAATGAATGTGTTTTGGGCTAATGCAACTAGCAACAGATTAAATGAAGTTGGTTTGAATACAAGATTCAAATTCAAACTCCATATGTGATTATTCAAATGCCATTTAATTGATTTGTGCTAAACAGCAGCTATAAGTTGTTCTAACATGCATGAAAATGGTACAGATGGATTCCTTGAATTTTTCTGATAATTTTTCATATATAATTTATTTAATTTGGAGTTACGGTTAATTTTCTATGAATTTTAGAAGTTTTGGTTATTATCTGAAATTTATAAATCATTTTTGATTTATTTTAATTCCAGAAACAAATACTGCGTCAGCATGACGTATTAGTGACGTCAGCAGGTCAACGTGGCTGGTCCAGGTCAAACCTGGCCAGTGGGGTCCACACGTCAGTGTCTCAGACTGGTTTGTGTCGCTGACATGTGGGCCCAGTCAACGGCCACGTCAGCGCGGTCAAAACTGACGCGTGGGGCCACTGCAATTAGATTAACCCTAATCTATTTTAGTTAGCCGGTTGGTTAGGCCGTGGGGCCCGGCTGTCAGTGGCTCTGGGGGGGGGGGTTAGCTGGCCGTAATTCACACTAATCACGCGGCCACGTCGGACACACCGGCGGCTAGCCGCCGACGACCAAGCAGAGCGGCGGAGACGCTCGGGTTTGCATCTCCGGCGACCAAAGGGGCGGATGAGGGCGTCTACGTGGAGCTGGGAGTCGCCCGCATCCATCTGTGCAAACGGCAGGGGCTGAGGTGGCCCGAGCTCACCGGAACGGGGCCCGCGGCGGCGACCGGAGTTCGGGCGAGCGCGGGTTCGGAGTTCTGGTGCATGGCAGGTCCAGCTGGTGGTCGGGGTCATCTCCTGGGAGCAAACCGAGTACTATGACGCGCCCAGGCACGAGCTACGGCGTCTGTAGCCACGACGGCGACATGGCCGGCGGCGGTGAGCTTTCGGGCTCGGCGACATACGCGACTATAGAGCGCTATCGAGTGCGGTAATAGGGGGAAACGGATCATGAGCTCACAGTGGTCACGTCGAGATGGTCAACGAGCTCGGGGAAGCGACGACGGCGACGAATCGACGATGACGGCCTTCGGTGCCCGAGGAAGAAGAAGATGATGGCGCCGGCATTGCAGGGCTTCCGGTGATGCTTGGTTTGGCGAGGATGACGCTGGAGGCGATACGGATCTCGGGAACACGGAGAGGGAGCGAGGGAGTGGCTGGCCGCGGTGTTTCTCAGCGGAGTGGCCATGGCGGCTTCGGCCATGAGGGGAAAAAGAGCAGGGGAGTGAGAGGGAGAGAGCAGGGAGGCAAGGGAGCGGACGAGGGGGTTCCAGGGGGGTGTCGTGGCATCCTTAGCCGATCCGGGGCGGGGCGGCAAGCAGGAGGTGGCTCGGGCGCGTGCGCGCGCGCTCCGGCCACGCGCCTGCGCCTACTGGCGCGAGGAGGAAGATGACAAGGGGGAGGAGGTGGGCTGGGCCGGCCAGGTGGGGGAGCTGGGCCGGCTGGGCTGGACAGGTAAGCGCCAGGTAACTTCCTTCTCTCTCTTTCTTTATTTCTATTTCAGTTCTGTTTTCTTTTATTTAATCTGTTTTGCCACTGTTTTGAATTTAAAAATAATTCAAACAATGCCAAAAACTCCTCTGAAATATTTATGCTGCTTAATGGACTTTTCCAAAAGCACATAAAATGTTTCAGGGTATTTGGAAATATATTCTATACAAGTTATGAATATAGTTCCAAATGCAAATAAAGTAATGATTTAAATTCAGTGCTCAAAATATTCCTCAAAAATGTTCATTATTTTTGGTTTGGTGCAAAACCCTTGCCAAAATATAACCAACATTATTTAAGGCCATTTTGAAAACATTGAATGCATTTACCAGGGTTCTTTGCCCCTCTTTTATTTAAGTTTTTGAGGCTTCCAAAATTCCTCAGTTCAAGTTTCAGAAATTTAAATATGATGCCTGGATGAAGATGCAACTATTTACAAACAATATTCTAGGGCTGTGACAACTCACCCCCACTAAACAAAAATCTCGTCCCGAGATTCAAGTGTAGGGTAAGGTGAAGGGGAACGCAAACTAGCACAATCTTCACGATCCAGGTTGCACTTCAATGGACGTTGATTCGTTCACCATCATTGTCTTGAAGTCTTGCTCTGAGAACTCCAACTAACATGACAACGAGAGGAAAAGGAGACCCTAAAGAATGGTTCTTCTCGAAGGTCGAACAACTCAGGATTAACTCACGGAATGAGACATAGCAACATCTCTCGAGCTGAGAGACGAAGCACACATCCATAGGAATGGAGTGGAAGCAGATGACGAAGGTTCACTAGGTAGACAACAATTTCACGCTTAAGAAGGTGGTAATCGATTGTCAACGTAGCGAGGAGTTGAGTTGCCATGATACCACAACGAGGCACCTTAGGGAAGGTGACTCGTAGATATATCCCCTTAAGTGGCAAAAAGAATTACCTTTGATTCAAGATCATTGAAACTCTTTAAACCAGCCTAAGGCAATTCTCGAGCGATCGTTTGGAGGGGGTCGGTAGAATGGCATACTCGGACTTGGATGATGTGGATTACCTTGTTGAAGACAACGTAATGGATGAATTTGCTTATCACCGGAAATGGAAGAGACCCATGGTAGAATGGCACATTGGTGGTGCAAGCTGGGAACAAAATGCAAATGCTGGGAATGATTCTGGTAACTGGGGAAGAACCCAACAATAGAGAGTGAATTCACTGTTTGAAAGGTCATAGCATTGCCGAGGAAACTGAGAGGAATCCCAGTTAGTGCCGATGATAACACCTAGCGCTTGTGCGTGCTCTCAAGAACTTGAGCATTTCCACAATCATCAAGGTTTTACCAATATCCGTGTCAAGGATCCTGGCAACACAACTTGCTACCATGATGAATGGATGGATGATGCAGATGCAAAGGAAGATAACACCTTCTCAGATTTCACCTTAGCGAGGCCAAGGAAATAAAATCTGGATGATCGACCGAGAGACATTTAGCACTCCGCTTCTAATGTTCTCCTTGATGTGCTAGTGTAACCCATTCATAGATATGGTTTGATATCTAGAACATCAAGTAAAAAGGTCGGACTTCGGAACACAGAAATCCATAGGGGCAACTAGGGAGTAAATCCTACGAAATCCCTATGGGGAGGTGGCCAACTTCCTCAAATAAGATACTATAATAATAGGTCTTCTGGCTGGATGTGTTGGCCACGACATCCACTTTACCGGTTTCCGAGGGACCGATATTATAGTTTTTGGGAAATGTTCCAAACCATCATATCTGCCTGAGATTCAGATCTGGTTGGTGTCAGGATATTCCAGACTCATCGAGTCTAGGAAGAAAAATGAAAGTTTGCAACACAAATCGACGGGATGACGTTGCGAGATTCTCGGGAAATGAACTATGATAGTAAGCTCCAAAACATGAGCTGGTTCTGCTACACACATGTGAACACGCTGTCCCAGACAAGCATGACCACAAAGTAGTCTTATAATAAAACACTACCGAGTTCAGGTGGGGAACCATAATCGAGGATATCGAAGTCTTTACGCAAGTCCATGGATTAGATCCCAAGCATAGACTTCTTTTCCTTGAACAAGTCAATCAGTGGCTTAGTGTGCTAGGGACACATATAGAATGAAGGTTGCAAGTCTCCAGACTACAGAATACTTCGCACGTGTGCATGACTGATTTGGGACGATTCCAAAGGAAACAAAACAATCTTTCTCAAATTCACGGCGGCAACTTTCACCAAATGCACGTGTATAAGAGGAAGTCACTCCTTTCATCAAACAAATACTTCATGAGCTAGCATGAAGAAAATGCTTTCAAAAGTTTCCAACACTAGCTTAATGTTCAACAACATCATGGAGGAGATAAGGATATTGCCAATGGGCTCAACAACAATTCATCTAGGTTTCCTTTTAAAAGGAATTCCATAGTTAAGTGAACACGGTGATAGCATTGGTCAGACCAAAGATGTAATGGTGTATGCTCGAGGGATCAACCACGAATAAGACAACATTACGAGCATCGTTGGTACTGATTTGATTGGATGATAGCCCATACTCCAATCAAAGGTTAGATAAAAATGATAGGTCCAGCAACTGATCACAGGGACCAATCGAGGAAGATATCATCTTTCGTCAACACATACTACACAAGAATATCCCTTTGGAACGAACTAAGTCAGGCAAGCTTTTACCTTCCAACTCTCCAAGTTATTGTCTAGCTTAACCAACTAGCTCAGGGATATCCAACACAGATTCTTGGAGAAGGGTGGTTCACAAGAAACCAACTTGATCACGAGCTCAACACAGCGGTCAGGTGACAACCTGGTAATACTTCCGAGAAGATCTTCAGAAAATCACGAAGCACCGATATGTTACTAGGCTCGAGAACAATCTTGCTTTTTGAGGCAAGACGATATGATCAATAGAGCGAAGATTTGAAATAATCCTAACTCATCGATCGAGGAGTGCACCGAGAACAAGGACTAGGTAGCACGATCAGTCTTAGAAGGATGATTCAAAAACCAACACGCTAAGAATGAAAATATTGTCCATTTAACTACCCAGCAACGAGGTTGCTGGGAGTATTGATTTCACACGCCATGATTCATTTGTCGGCATTCCGGTTACAATAACACGGAAACCAAGAAATTATCAATGATGATCAGAAGTATTACTGCGTCAAGAATTCATAAGATGGTGTGCAATTCCCATGATATTCCTGATATAAAGATGGTAATACTTCAAGGTAGAACAGACCAGAAGCTGGATTGGCATTTTGATCTGCGGAATACAATTGCTTTGACCCAATCCTAGATATGGATGAGATTCTGGAGTTTGTTTCTCCAAGTCATTCAGGACCGAATGGCTTGACGGACCACAAGGGTAATAGGCATCGATAAACGAATGCATGCATACTCTTGACTATCAATTGATAGACGAGGGTCAGAATGCAACTAAAGAGAGCAACTCAAAGGAACATATAATTTTCTGAGTTGTGGATGCATAGATTAGTATGTCGAACCAAGTTCAACATATTTCTTCCGGATAACCCATGCAGAAAGGTAGAACTGGCAGAGTCATGATTTATGAATGGAGACTCCTCAAGAATAATCCTGTTGTGATATTTCAGTTCAACGAGGAACTTCTGCCATAAGTAGTTCATGGTATTTGGAAGAAGAAGATACCACGGACTTCAAGGACTATCGCAAAGGTTACTAATAACCTAAGGGAGCTAGCAATTGCTATCAACATGAAGTAAGTAGGGTGGATCTCGGGTTCAAAGCCCAAGGAGTAGAATACCTACTACTAAGTGGCATCACGGGATGCTTTCGAGAATAAAAGCCAGAATCATCATACTGGGATCACAAATCATTGCTAGATTACTAGGTGACTCCCTAAAACACCTAGGGTCATAATAATAACTCCAACATAAATGTCAAGGCAATAGAATACCTCAACTCAACAATTAGTGTGATTGAGCTGGCATAAAGGAGCATCGAAACCAGAGGAAAAGGATTTTGCAAATGCATCAGACTATTTAGAAACCTGGAATGACTCGGACAGCATAACGGCTGTAAATGCTCAGAAAAGATTTGAGACATTCACAAAAATGGTGGCATAACCACTCAGAAGCACAATATCAAGGTTTCGAGATCAACAATTAACATACAGAAGTAGTAGGAACTGAACTGAGACTTAAATCCAACAATCTTATAAGTCCACTGATTAGAAACACGTGATCCTAATAGAAAGAAGAGATAGCCTAGTTCTTAATCCCCGTAGAAGAGAAGATGATGACTCAGATCAGAAGGCCATGAGGTATAAGGAGTAAAAAGAGCCTTATGTTCCATCCCACAATCAATTCCCTTACATAACTAAAGAATTTCTAGACTCAACTTCGACCAGTTTGGCTTGGTAATCCTACAGGCAGTCAAGCTCTGATACCAACGCTGTCAGGACCCCGACTCGATGCCACATCGATCTAGCATGTAACACCTCATATCACTTTGCGGCCTCACGCACGGTATTCCGACGGGTGTCGCCTTACCTTGGCCCGGGACCGTTTGCGCCTTTTGGCTCACGTATATGATAGTGTCGCTAGCATCCATATGATAAGGAGCCCGGGCTGACATGGCTAGTCGTAAACCCAAAGTGGCACAGACTTACAGGGACAGGCATCCATGACCCAGCATCGAACGTGTCGGTCATCAGCGAGTGAATCCAGGCTGTAGCACTGGGCTAGCAGGACTCCGGTGAACCGGGCTGTAGCGGGCTAACAGGACTCCGGTATTCATCGCGTGACATTTCCCCGAAGGGACAGACACAGGAACGAAGAAGGACACATGCCGGCCAGCCTAAGTGTTCCGGAGCAGTAGCAAGCTACCATGGCTCGGTGGAAACACTAGGAGACATTTCCCGGTAAGAGAGGCTACCAAGGATAAACAACTAGGTTGTCAGATCCCACACATACCAAGCATTTCAATAACATACACACAATATGCTCGATATGTGCAAATACAACATGGCATCACAACATGACTCTACAACTCAAGTATTTTATTCAATAGGCTCCGAGGAGCGAGATATTACAAACATGGGTCTCATGACCCAACAATCAGAGCATACAAGTCAAAGCACAAGCGGAAGCTATCATGTCTGAGTACAGACATCTATAAATGAAAAAGGCTGAGAAGCCTGACTATCTACCAAATCCTGCCGAGGGCACAAGATCGTAGCTGAGGTAACAAGCTAAACGTCGAAGACCATACGGAACTACTAGCGAGACTGAGGTCTCTCTGCAAAAACATAAAATAGGCAAACGTGAGTACAAATGTACCCAGCAAGACTTACATCAGAACTAACTACATATGCATCATTTTCAACAAAGGGGAT
This sequence comes from Triticum aestivum, assembly GCF_018294505.1. NCBI lineage: Eukaryota > Viridiplantae > Streptophyta > Magnoliopsida > Poales > Poaceae > Triticum > Triticum aestivum. The sequence continues at coordinate 583,816,729 of NC_057800.1, forward strand.
GGTGAGGTTTAACTGCAGCAAGCCAGCTTTGACTCGGTGGCTATCCTGAACTACGACTGCAAGTAACTCTTTTGAGGTGGCGCACACGAGTCCACATATTCACCAACCAATACACCACTATGGAACCGCTCCCGTCTCCCTACGAGAACGCCATCCATAGCACTCACGCTTATCTTGCGTATTTTAGAGTATCCACTTTCACTTGTCTATGAACTGATATAAGCAACCCAGAAGTCCTTTTCCGCGGACACGGCTATTCGAATAGTTGATGTTAACCCTGCAGGGGTGTACTTCTTCACACACGCTCTCACCACTTACCGCCGTTTACACGACATGTACTCGGCAACCTTCAAGTGGAAGCCCAACGTGGGTGTCGGCCACGGCCTACCTAAACACCTAAGTCTCTAGTCCACACGTCAGTGTCTCAGACTGGTTTGTGTCGCTGACATGTGGGCCCAGTCAACGGCCACGTCAGCGCGGTCAAAACTGACGCGTGGGGCCACTGCAATTAGATTAACCCTAATCTATTTTAGTTAGCCGGTTGGTTAGGCCGTGGGGCCCGGCTGTCAGTGGCTCTGGGGGGGGTTAGCTGGCCGTAATTAACACTAATCACGCGGCCACGTCGGACACACCGGCGGCTAGCCGCCGTCGACCAAGCAGAGTGGCGGAGACACTCGGGTTTGCATCTCCGGCGACCAAAGGGGCGGATGAGGGCGTCTACGTGGAGCTGGGAGTCGCCCGTATCCATCTGTGCAAACGGCAGGGGCTGAGGTGGCCCGAGCTCACCGGAACGGGGCCCGCGGCGGCGACCGGAGTTCGGGCGAGCGCGGGTTCGGAGTTCTGGTGCATGGCAGGTCCAGCTGGTGGTCGGGGTCATCTCCTGGGAGCAAACCGAGTACTATGACGCGCCCAGGCACGAGCTACGGCGTCTGTAGCCACGACGGCGACATGGCCGGCGGCGGTGAGCTTTCGGGCTCGGCGACATACGCGACTATAGAGCGCTATCGAGTGCGGTAATAGGGGGAAACGGATCATGAGCTCACAGTGGTCACGTCGAGATGGTCAACGAGCTCGGGGAAGCGACGACGGCGACGAATCGACGATGACGGCCTTCGGTGCCCGAGGAAGAAGAAGATGATGGCGCCGGCATTGCAGGGCTTCCGGTGATGCTTGGTTTGGCGAGGATGACGCTGGAGGCGATACGGATCTCGGGAACACGGAGAGGGAGCGAGGGAGTGGCTGGCCGCGGTGTTTCTCAGCGGAGTGGCCATGGCGGCTTCGGCCATGAGGGGAAAAAGAGCAGGCGAGTGAGGAGGAGAGAGCAGGGAGGCAAGGGAGCGGACGAGGGGGTTCCAGGGGGGTGTCGTGGCATCCTTAGCCGATCCGGGGCGGGGCGGCAAGCAGGAGGTGGCTCGGGCGCGTGCGCGCGCGCTCCGGCCACGCGCCTGCGCCTACTGGCGCGAGGAGGAAGATGACAAGGGGGAGGAGGTGGGCTGGGCCGGCCAGGTGGGGGAGCTGGGCCGGCTGGGCTGGACAGGTAAGCGCCAGGTAACTTCCTTCTCTCTCTTTCTTTTATTTCTATTTCAGTTCTATTTTCTTTTATTTAATCTGTTTTGCCACTGTTTTGAATTTAAAAATAATTCAAACAATGCCAAAAACTCCTCTGAAAATATTTATGCTGCTTAATGGACTTTTCCAAAAGCACATAAAATGTTTCAGGGTATTTGGAAATATATTCTATACAAGTTATGAATATAGTTCCAAATGCAAATAAAGTAATGATTTAAATTCAGTGCTCAAAATATTCCTCAAAAATGTTCATTATTTTTGGTTTGGTGCAAAACCCTTGCCAAAATATAACCAACATTATTTAAGGCCATTTTGAAAACATTGAATGCATTTACCAGGGTTCTTTGCCCCTCTTTTATTTTAAGTTTTTGAGGCTTCCAAAATTCCTCAGTTCAAGTTTCAGAAATTTAAATATGATGCCTGGATGAAGATGCAACTATTTACAAACAATATTCTAGGGCTGTGACAAACATTGACAAGGGAGTTGGTGGCAGTTTCTCCATAGATGATGGAGGTGTTGTTTTCTTTGAGAATCGCTTGGTGGTTCCCAAGAATCAACATCTGCGACAACTGATTCTTAAGGAGGCTCATGAATCTCCTCTCACGATTCATCCCGGTAGTACTAAGATGTATCAGGACCTGCGCCAGAGGTTCTGGTGGACTAGGATGAAGAGAGAAATCGCTGAGTTCATTGCTAACTGTGATGTTTGTCGTCGCGTTAAGGCAGAACATCAAAGACCTGCTAGCACCCTTCAGCCTTTAGCTATTTCTGAGTGGAAATGGGATAAAGTTGGTATGGACTTCATCACCGGCTTTCCCAGGACCAAGAGAGGGAATAATGCTACCTTTGTAGTCATTGATCGTCTTTCCAAAGTGGCTCACTTCCTACCTGTTCGAGAGAATATCACCGCTAGTTAGCTCGCCGACTTATATATTTCTCAAATAGTGTCACTTCATGGTGTTCCACTAGAGATCAATTCAGACCGTGGTAGTCTCTACACTTCTCATTTCTAGGAGAGTTTCCAAACTGCCATGGGCACCCATCTTTCCTTCAGTACCGCTTTCCACCCTCAATCAAGTGGTCAGGTGGAAAGGGTCAACCAAATTCTCGAAGACATGCTTAGAGCTTGTGTTATCTCATTCGGTATGGATTGGGAGAAGTGTCTTCCCTTCGCCGAGTTTGCTTATAACAATAGCTACCAATCCAGCCACAAGAAAGCTCCTTTTGAGATTTTGTATGGACGAAGATGTCGAACACCTTTGAACTGGTCAGAAACCGGTGAAAGACAATTCCTTGGACCGGATATGATCCAGGAGGCAGAAGAACAAGTTCGTATCATTCGTAAGAATTTGAAAACAACCCAATCTCGTCAAAAGAGCCAGTATGACCGCCGTCATAAGGAAGTGGCTTATGAAGTTGGCGACAAGGCTTACCTTCGGGTTACTCCTTTGAAGGGTACCCATCATTTCGGTATCAAGGGCAAGTTGGCTCCTCGTTACATTGGTCCTTTTCGCATTCTCGCTAAACGAGGAGAGATTGCCTACCAGTTAGAACTACCCCCACATCTTTCTCGAGTTCATGATGTCTTCCACGTCTCTCAACTCAGGCGTTGCTTCTCGGATCCCATCCGCGGAGTGGACCACGAAACGCTTGATCTCCAAGATAACCTCACTTATCGAGAGTACCCCGTCCGCATTCTGGATCAAGTAGAGCGTGTCACTCGACGTCAATACATCAAGTTTCTCAAGGTTCAGTGGTCTCATCATTCTGAGGGAGAAGCTACCTGGGAGCGTGAAGATCGTCTTCAATTTGAGTACCCCGCTTTCTTTCCGTCGACCCCTGAATCTCGGGACGAGATTCTTTCGAGTGGGGGCGAGTTGTCACATCCCTAGTTCTGGTATGACCTAGGCTAGCCTTCTTGTGAGCATCATGTTTAAATTTATTTTAAATTTGATATGGGGATTTGTGAAACCCTCAGAAATCATTTCTGGAAATGACCCAGATAAGAATTGCTCCAAAAAGGTCCAAGAAAATGTTCATGTTGCTCTCTGAAAATATTGGACAAAGATAAAAAATCAAACCAACATTTTTAGGAGCTCATAAGTATTTATTTTGGGCATTTGGAATTAATGCAGTAATTATTTGCTTTGGATATATATTGTTATATATATATATATAATATTGTCCAAAAATTATGCTAGTAGGTGAGGAGCTCTGGAATAATACCACTAGCCCCTACAAAAATTGGCATAAGAAAATAAAATGGTTTAGTATTTTTATTAAACCAAACAAATGTCAGAAAAATAGAAAACAGAAACAAAATAGAAAAAAGGGAGAAACTTACCTGGCGCCTCTAGCCGGCCCGTTTCTGTTCTGGCCCAGCCCACCAGGGGCATAGCCGTCTTCCTCCTCTTGCGAGTAGGTAGAGGGGAAGCGGTGCCCGACGCCGTGCGCGCCGGCACACAGCTGCCTGCCTGGCCTTTCTAGGTCTTCCCCTCACGTCAGACATCGCCGAACGCCCCCCCCCCCCAAGCCTCTCTCGCTCTCTCCCGTGCCATTCCCTCTTCCTCCTCGCTCTTTCTCTCATGGCCGAGCACGCCCGTCGCCGCCGCTTGCCGTTGTCACGCTCACCGCCTCCCCCTCGCCCTCTCGTCATGCCCACGAGCTCCACGTCGTTGCCCTGCATCGTCTCCCTCAGCCACGCAAGCCGGAGCGCCCCGAGGCGCCTCCATCGCCGTCGTCATCATCTCCGGCCACCGGAGATCGTCTTCGCCGCCCCGCCGTCTCCAGTGCATCCCCGAGCTCGCCGTCAAGCCCACCGGGACCGTTGTGAGCTCCTGCTCCTTCTCCCTCTCTCCGTTTAGCCGTTTGCACGCCGTAGCCCCGTCCACCACCACGTCCGTCGCTCTTCGCCGCCGTTCATGTCGCCGCCGTGGCCACTGTCACCTAGGGCTGCGACCGAGCACACCACCGTGCTCAGTGCAACGCCAGGAGGCCGTCGAGACACTCCGCAGCCCCTACCGTGCCCCGTAGCTCGATTCCACCCGAACCCGTGCTCCGGCCGCCGCTGCGAGCTCCGGCCACCCCGCGTCCTCCCGTTGCCTCCACTAGATGCGCGCGAGCACCAGCTCCTCGGAGATGGTCTTCGCGGCCCATTTGGTCATCGGAGGATCAAATCTGAGGCCCTCCGCCGCGTCTGGCCTCCCCGGCGTCGAGTCGCCAGCGGGTTTGACCCCACTGACCGGGGTTTGACCTTCCCCCTTGTGTCACTGACGCGTGGGCCACCCCCGTGACATTTTAGTTAGTATTAGTTTAACACTAATTAACCTAGGTTAGTTAGCTAGTTAGTCGCTAACCAGTGGGCCCGGCACCCACTAATCCTAATTAGACTAAATAAACCCGCCTGTTAACTTGGTCAGCGCCATTGAGCTGCTGACGTAAGCATGACGCTGTGCTGACACAATATATCATTTTCTGGTTTTAAATTAAATCAGGAAAATCCAGAAATTCATATAAACTTCAAAAATTTATAGAAATTCAATCATAGCTCAGTTTGAAATACTTTATATATGAAAAATTATCAGAAAAATGCAACCTATCCATTTGTACCATTTTCATGCATGACAAATGTTGACACCAGATTTTGACACGGCCAAGAACTTAATTAAGATGGCCTCAAATGGAGAAGTGCTCAAAGTAAGAAAGTTTTGTATCGTCAAAAGGAGAAACTTTCATATTTGGGCCATAGCCATCCGGTCTCATCTCTAAGGCCGAAGTTGTGTTTGAAGTACTCAGATTTTATATTCAGAACACTATTCAGCTGATTACGCCCCCAAGATGGCCTCATATGAGAAATGTTTCTACACGTCTTGTCTTCGTCTTGTCGAGACGATTGATTTCGATATAAAAACATCTAAATCAGAGTTCATATGCAAAATTTAGAGCCAAAACAGTGTGCTGCATAAGTTTGCCCCGGAAGTTCCGGGCAAAACTTCCGGGGAGGTTCCGGGCTAAACCGAAAGTTTGCACGCGGTGCGCCCCGAAAACTGGAATTTTAACATTTTTTGCACATTTGCGGGGCCGATTTCAACATCAAGATGACCTTGGATGAAAATGTGATCAACTGAGGAGTTTTCTCCATTGCAAGATCTACAACTTCGCTTTTTGGGACCATCGTCATTCGAAGTAGTATGCGACCTGCAGATTCAGCGCAAGAGGGCTACTTGATATAATTTCAGCCCGGAAGTTCCGGGCTAGACCGAAAGTTCCGGCCCTCGTAGTCTGAGTTAGGGTAACTTTTGATGATTTGGACGTGATTTGAGTCCTTTTCTTGTACGAAAAGTCCATCCGCCTCATATATATGTAAGGGGTGAAGGCCGGTTGAACAACACACAATCGATCTATCAATATATCATCTTTTTACCTTTACCTTTATCTCTCTCCCTTGTTCTTCTTCTTCCTCGTTCTTCGTTCGTTCTTCGTTTACAGGGCGGCGAACCTCGAGGCCCTAGGCGCAGTCAGGCCGACCTAGGGCAGCCCATAGCCGCCGCGCGCCCTGATGGGGTCCCTCTCGGGCGTGTGGGGTTTCGGGTCCTCAAAAGCGCCCGCCGGATTGTCTTGCGTACCGCGCTTCCGGCGGGTCTCCTTCGATGTGAGCTGCGGTGCATCACCCCCGGCGTCGAGGGTACACGGTGACGTGTTCGTGTGTGAACAAAAAACCAACTTATACATGATGTATATGAGAAAACACATGAATGTCATTTATAAAGGCTTATTTTGGAGTTGCATTTGAACCTTTGGTTCAAATGGACTTCAACCAAATGAATTCTAGTTGCATTAACTCAAACAACATCACATACTCATGCCATGTTCATGCATCATATTGTTGCATATGATTGTGTTTTGATTGCCGACACCGTTCCTTCTCGATAGGTCCTGCTCCGGAGACCGATCCAGAGTACCTGTCAGAGGAGCAGTGCCCCCCTGTTGATCTACCAGGCAAGCAAACCCCCTTGTTCATTCCGATACAATCCTATTCTCTCGCTCCTGCTCTCATTTATTGCATTAGGACAACAACGATTCAACTGCTACTTTATGCTGTGGTAGTTGAACCCATTCCTCTGCATGACCTGTCATTGCCACAATAAATAGTTAAAACCCACTAGCATGTGTAGGAGTTGATTGAGCCATGTTGTGTTCCTACCATGCATTGCATGCTATTGCTTAGAGTATGTCAGGTCTGATTCATCGGGAATGAATTGGAGTGTTACGATATGTTCTGGTGCTGAGAGTTAAGCGTGTGAACACGATTTGGTAAAGGTAGCGGTGAGAGGCCATGTAGGAGTACATGGTGGGTTGTCTCATTGGGACCGTCCTTAAGAACTGAGTTCTGTGTAAGTTGTCCAATGACTAGCTACTACCACACATTGGGATCCGGGCGCTCCAAGCTCTCTCGACTTATTAAACGCCTTGATCTCTGTCCAGGAGTTGCAAATAGTTTCTGGTGTTTGTAGGTAGTGCTATTTTTCTACCAAGTGGCACCCGACAGGGTGTACTTGGGACAGACTAGGCACTGTGGCCCGGTGTACCGAGTGGCACCCGGATGGTGGGCTCGGGAACCCTGTACACATCGTTTGGGGCCGTGAGCAAAACCCCGGCCGGATCTCCTTGCGGATGGAACCCGAATAGGTGATAAACCTAGACTAGAGTCTTGTGTGGTTAGTCAGGTCGTGGCCGACACCCTCGCCAGGCTTCCGCTTGAAGGTTGCCGAGATACATGACGTGTACATGGTGATAAGTGGTGAGAGCGTGTGTGAAGAAGTACACCCCTGCAGGGTTATCATGATCTATTCGAATAGCCGTGTCCTCGGTTATGGACTTCTTGGATGCTTACGTGGTACATGGACAACTTAAAGTGGATACTCTAAAATGCTCAAGACAAGTGTGAGTGCTATGGATGGCCTTCTCGTAGAGAGACGGGGATGAATCCATAGTAGTGTATTGATGTGGTGATTAGTGGACTCGTGTGCGCTGCCTCACCTCAAAGAAGTTTCTCGTTGTCATAGAACAGGATAGCCACTGAGTGAAAGCTGGCTTGCTGCAACTAAACCCCACATTACCTTCTTGATACAAATGCATGTATGATAGGATCTGATGTAAGTCTTGCTGAGTACCTTTGTACTCACGTTTGCTTTATTTATGTTTTGCAGGTGAGACATCTGTCTCACTAGTAGTACCGCTTGGACTTCGACGAGTAGCTTGTTACCTCAGCTACGATCTTGTACCCTTGGGACGGACTTGTAGATAGTCAGGCTTCTCGGCCTTTTTCTTTTGTAGTTGTCTGTACTCAGACATATAATGCTTCCGTTGCTTGTATGCTCTGAATGATGGGTCATGTGACCCCTGTTTGTATTTAATGCTATGTGGCTCTTCTGGGCCTTTATCTATATGAGTTTGCGTTATGTTGTGATGCCATGTTGTACATCACATACTTGCATGTTATGTGTACGTGTAACATGTATTGCTATGTGTGGGATCCGACAACCTAGTTGTCTATCCTTGGTAGCCTCTCTTATGGGGAAATGTAGTCTAGTGCTTCCACCGAGCCATGGTAGTCCGCTACAACCCGGTTTACCCGGAGTCCTGCTAGCCCAGCACTACTGCTCCGGAACACTTAGACTAGCCGGCATGTGATTCACTTCGTTCCTGTGTCTGTCCCTTCGGGGAAATGTCACGCGGTGACATCCGGAGTCCTGCCTAGCCTACTACAGCCCGGGTTCCCGGAGTCCTGTTAGCCCAGTCGCTACAGCCCGGATTCACATGCTGCTGACCGACATGCTCGATGTTGTTTCATGTATGCCTGTCCCTGTAAGTTAGTGCCACTTTGGGTTCACGACTAGTCATGTCGGCCTGGGTTCTCTGTCATATGGATGCTAGCGACACTATCATATACGTGAGCCGAAAGGCGCAAACGGTCCCGGGCCATGGTAAGGCAACACCCGTGGGAATACCGTGCGTGAGGCCGCAAAGTGATATGAGGTGTTATATGCTAGATCGGTGTGACTTAGAATCGGGGTCCCGACAACTTAAGCCTTGCAAGAATTGCAACTAATGAGTTAGTTGCGGGGTGATGTATTCCGGAACGAGTAAAGAGACTTGCCGGTAACGAGATTGAACTAGGTATTGAGATACCGACGATCGAATCTCGGGCAAGTAACATACCGATGACAAAGGGAACAACGTATGTTGTTATGCGGTCTGACCGATAAAGATCTTCATAGAATATGTAGGAGCCAATATGAGCATCCAGGTTCCGTTGTTGGTTATTAACCGGAGACGTGTCTCGGTCATGTCTACATAGTTCTCAAACCCGTAGGGTCCGCACGCTTAACGTTATGATGACAGTTATATTATGAGTTTATATGTTTTGATGTACCGAAGGTTGTTCGGAGTCCCGGATGTGATCACGGACATGACGAGGAGTCTCAAAATGGTCAAGACATGAAGATTGATATATTGGAAACCTATGTTTGGATATCGGAAGTGTTCCGGGTAAAATCGGGATTTTACCGGAGTACCGGGAGGTTATCGGAACCCCCCGGGAATCAAATGGGCCTTAGTGGGCCTAGGTGGAAGAGAGGATAGGAGGCAAGGGCTGGCCACGCGCCCTCCCCCTAGTCCGAATAGGACAACGAGAGGGGAGCGGTGCCCCCCTTCCTTCCTTCTCCTCCATTCTTCCCCCCAAGTCCTAATCCAACTAGGAAAAAGGAGGGGAGTCCTACTCCCGGTGGGAGTAGGACTCCTCCTGCGCACCTCCTCCTATGGCCGGCCGCACCCCCCTTGATCCTTTATATACGGGGGCAGGGGGGCACCCCATAGACACAACAATTGATCATTGATCTCTTATAAATGCCATGTTAAAATGATTTATCTCATAACTATTTAATCGTAGCTCCATTTAAAATAAATTATATATGTAAATGGGGTATAAAAATGCATAGTTTAACATGATGGCATTACTTTGCATGTTTAACATCTCTAAAATATGATTTAGGGCAGAATAGTACCAAATCTAATATATGCTCATGAGGATTTTTCTGGACTTATTGCTTATTGTTCCGGCCTCATTTAAACTTGCCTAGATAGATAGTTTTCATATGATTCACCTCTTGCCATGTTTAACAACATTTAATATTGTTGAGTACATAACCGAGAGAGAACTAAATAAGTCATGTGGTGTTTCATCAATATGCAACACTCGTTGCATATTGAGCTCCACTTAATTTGTAGTATTGTTTGTTGCACTTTGCCATGCCATGACTCTTTAAATCGGACATGCATCATACTTGATTATGCATCATGCCATGTTTATGCTTGGTTGTTTACTATGTTGTTTGCTCCTTTCCGGTGTTTCTTCTTCTTGTTAGTTCCGGTAACGTCGCGTGTGTGAGGATTCGTTCGACAACTTCTGTTTGTCTTCTTCATGGACTCATTCTTCTTCCTTGCGGGATCTCAGGCAAGATGACCATACCCTCGAAATCACTTCTATCTTTGCTTGCTAGTTGTTTTCTCTATCGCTATGTCGAGCTACCTACCACTTGTTATATCATGCCTCCCATATTACCATGTCAAGCCTCTAACCCACCTTCCTAGCAAACTGTTGTTTGGCTAAGTTACCGCTTTTGCTTAGCCCCTCTTATAGCGTTGTTAGTCGCAGGTGAAGTCGAAGATTGTTCCATGTTGGAACATGGATATGTTGGGATATCACAATATCTCTTATTTAATTAATGCATCTATATACTTGGTAAAGGGTGGAAGGCTCGGCTTTTTGCCTGGTGTTTTGTTCCACTCTTGCCGCCCTAGTATCTGTCATACCAGTGTTATGTTCCTTGATTTTGCGTTCCTTACGCGGTTGGGTGTTATGGGAACCCCTTGACAGTTTGCTTTGAATAAAACTCCTCCAGCAAGGCCCATCCTTGGTTTTACCATTTGCATACCTACCACCATATACCTTTCCCATGGGTTCTGCAGAATCAAGGGTCATCTTTATTTTAAACCACCCGGGCCAGTGCTCCTCTGAGTGTTGGTCCGAAACGGGTAGCCTGCGGGGCAACCTCGGGGGCAACTTGAGGGCTGGTTTTACTCATAGCTTGACCTATCCGGTGTGCCCTGGGAACGAGATATATGCAGCTCCTATCAGGATTCGTCGGCACATCAGGCGGCTTTGCTGGTCTTTTTTTACCATTGTCGAAATGTCTTGTAACCGGGATTCCAAGACTGATCGGGTCTTTTCTGTTGGGGAACGTTGCAGAAAACAAAAAAATTTCCTACGGTTTCACCAAGATCCATCTATGAGTTCATCTAGCAATGAGTGATTGGTTTGCATCTACATACCTTTGTAGATCACGCGCGGAAGCGTTCAAAGAACGGGGATGAGGAAGTCGTACTCGACGTCATCCAAATCACCGGAGATCCTAGCGCCGAACGGACGGCACCTCCGTGTTCAACACACGTATGGACAGCGTGACGTCTCCTCCTTCTTGATCCAGCAAGGGGAAGGAGAGGTTGAGGAAGATGGCTCCAGCAGCAGCACAACGGCGTGGTGGTGGTGGAGCTGTAGTACTCCGGCAGGGCTTCGCCAAGCTCTACGGAGGAGGAGGAGGTGTTGGAGAGGGAGAGGGAGGCACCTGGGCTCAACGTATGGCTGCCCTCCCTTCCCCCCACTATATATAGGGCCAAGGGAGAGGGGGGGGGGGCGCAGCCTTGGCCATTCCTCCAAGGAAGGGTGCGGCCAGGGAGGAGTCCATCCTTGCCAAGGCACCTAGGAGGTGCCTTCCCCCTTTAGGACTCTTCCATTCCCTTATCTCTTGGCGCATGGGCCTCTTGGGGCTGGTGCCCTTGGCCCACATAGGCCAAGGCGCACACCCCTACAGCCCATGTGGCCCCCGGGGCAGGTGGACCCCCTTGGTGGACCCCCGGACCCCTTTCGGCACTCCCGGTACAATACCGATAATGCGCGAAACCTTTCTGGCGACCAAAACAAGACTTCCCATATATAATTCTTTACCTCCGGATCATTCCGTAACTCCTCATGACGTCCGGGATCTCATCCGGGACTCCGAACAACATTCGGGTTACTGCATATACATATCCCTACAACCCTAGCGTCACCGAACCTTAAGTGTGTAGACCCTACGGGTTCGGGAGACATGTAGACATGACCGAGGTCGCTCTCCGGTCAATAACCAACAACGGGATCTGGATACCCATGTTGGCTCCCACATGCTCCTCAATGATCTCATCAGATGAACCACGATGTCGAGGATTCAAGCAACCCCCTATACAATTCCCTTTGTCAATCGGTACGTTACTTGCCCGAGATTGAATCGTCGATATCCCAATACCTCGTTCAATCTCGTTATCGGCAAGTCACTTTACTCGTACCGTAATGCATTATCCCGTGACCAGACACTTGGTCACTTTGAGCTCATTATGATGATGCATTACCGAGTGGGCCTAGAGATACCTCTCCGTCATACGGAGTGACAAATCCCAGTCTTGATCCGTGTCAACCCAACAGACACTTTAGGAGATACCCGTAGTATACCTTTATAGTCACCCAGTTACATTGTGACGTTTGGTATACCCAAAGCACTCCTACGGTATCCGGGAGTTACACGATCTCATGGTCTAAGGAAAGGATACTTGACATTGGAAAACTCTAGCAAACGAACTATACGATCTTGTGCTATGTTTAGGATTGGGTCTTGTCCATCACATCATTCTCCTAATGATGTGATCTCGTTATCAATGACATCCAATGTCCATAGTCAGGAAACCATGACTATCTGTTGATGAACGAGCTAGTCAACTAGAGGCTTACTAGGGACATGTTGGTGTCTAAGTATTCACACATGTATTACGATTTTCGGATAACACAATTATAGCATGAATAAAAGACAATTATCATGAACAAGGAAATATAATAATAATCCTTTTATTATTGCCTCTAGGGCATATTTCCAACAGTCTCCCACTTGCACTAGAGTCAATAATCTAGTTACATTGTGATGAATCGAACAGCCATGGAATTCTGGTGTTGATCATGTTTTGCTCTAGGGAGAGGTTTAGTCAACGGATCTGGTACATTCAGGTCCGTATGTACTTTACAAATATCTATGTCTCCATCTTGAACATTTTCACGAATGGAGTTGAAGCGACGCTTGATGTGCCTTGTCTTCTTGTGAAACCTGGGCTCCTTGGCAAGAGCAATAGCTCCAGTGTTGTCACAGAAGAGCTTGATCGGCCCCGACGCATTGGGTATGACTCCTAGGTCGGTGATGAACTCCTTCACCCAAATTTCTTCATGCGCTGCCTCCGAGGCTGCCATGTATTCCGCTTCACATGTAGATCCCGCCACGATGCTCTGCTTGCAACTGCACCAGCTTACTGCCCCACCATTCAAAATATACACGTATCCGGTTTGTGACTTAGAGTCATCCAGATCTGTGTCGAAGCTAGCGTCGACGTAACCCTTTACGACGAGCTCTTCGTCACCTCCATAAACGAGAAACATTTACTTAGTCCTTTTCAGGTACTTCAGGATATTCTTGACCGCTGTCCAGTGTTCCTTGCCGGGATTACTTTGGTACCTACCTACCAAACTTACGGCAAGGTTTACATCAGGTCTGGTACACAGCATGGCATACATAATAGAACCTATGGCTGAGGCATAGGGGATGACACTCATCTCTTCTATATCTTCTGCCGTGGTCGGACATTGAGCTGAGCTCAATTTCACACCTTGCAACACAGGCAAGAACCCCTTCTTAGACTGATCCATATTGAATTTCTTTAATATCTTATCAAGGTATGTGCTTTTTGAAAGACCTATGAGGCGTCTTGATCTATCTCTATAGATCTTGATGCCTAATATATATGCAGCTTCTCCAAGGTCCTTCATTGAAAAACTCTTATTCAAGTAGGCCTTAATGCTGTCCAAGAGTTCTATATCATTTCCCATCAAAAGTATGTCATCTACATATAATATGAGAAATGCTACAGAGCTCCCACTCACTTTCTTGTAAACACAGGCTTCTCCATAAGTCTGCGTAAACCCAAACGCTTTGATCATCTCATCAAAGTGAATGTTCCAACTCCGAGGTGCTTGCACCAGCCCATAGATCGAGCGTTGGAGCTTGCACACATTGTCAGCATTCTTAGGATCGACAAAACCTTCCAGCTGCATCATATACAATTCTTCCTTAAGGAAACCATTAAGGAATGCCGTTTTGACGTCTATTTGCCATATTTCATAATCATAGAATGCGGCAATTGCTAACATGATTCGGACGGACTTTAGCTTCGCTACTGGTGAGAAAGTCTCATCATAGTCAACCCCTTGAACTTGTCGATAACCCTTAGCGACAAGCCGAGCTTTATAGATGGTCACATTACCATCCGCGTCTGTCTTCTTCTTAAAGATCCATTTATTTTCTATGGCTCGCCGCTCTACGGGCAAGTCAGTCAAAGTCCATACTTCGTTTTCATACATGGAAACTATCTCGGATTTCATGGCTTCCAGCCATTTGTCGGAATCCGGGCCCGCCGTCGCTTCTTCATAGTTCGAAGGTTCACCGTTGTCTAACAACATGATTTCCAGGACAGGGTTGCTGTACCACTCTGGTGCGGAACGTGTCTTTGTGGACCTTCGAATTTCAGTAGGAGCTTGATCAGAAGTATCTTGATCATCATCATTAACTTCCTCTCTAGTCGGTGCAGGCACCTCAGAAACATTTTCTTGAGCTGCGCCATTTTCCAGTTCAAGAGGTAATACTTCATCAAGTTCTACTTTCCTCCCACTTACTTCTTTCGAGAGAAACTCCTTCTCTAGAAAGGATCCATTCCTGGCAACAAAGATCTTGCCTTCGGATCTGAGGTAGAAGGTATACCCAATAGTTTCTTTAGGGTATCCTATGAAGACGCATTTTTCCGACTTGGGTTCGAGCTTTTCAGGTTGAAGTTTCTTGACATAAGCATCGCATCCCCAAACTTTTAGAAACGACAGCTTAGGTTTCTTCCCAAACCATAATTCATACGGTGTCGTCTCAACGGATTTCGACGGAGCCCTATTTAAAGTGAATGCGGCAGTCTCTAAAGCATAGCCCCAAAAAGATAGCGGTAAATCGGTAAGAGACATCATAGATCGCACCATATCTAATAGAGTGCGATTACGACGTTCGGACACACCATTACACTGAGGTGTTCCAGGCGGCGTGAGTTGTGAAACTATTCCACATTTTCTTAAGTGTGTGCCAAACTCGTGACTCAAGTATTCTCCTCCACGATCTGATCGCAGGAACTTGATTTTCCTGTCATGTTGATTCTCAACCTCACTCGGAAATTCCTTGAACTTTTCAAAGGTCTCAGACTTGTGTTTCATTAAATAGACATACCCATATCTACTCATGTCATCAGTGAGGGTGAGAACATAACGATAGCCACCGCGAGCCTCAACACTCATTGGACCGCACACATCAGTATGTATGATTTCCAATAAGTTGGTTGCTCGCTCCATTGTTCCTGAGAACGGAGTCTTGGTCATTTTACCTATGAGGCATGGTTCGCACGTGTCAAATGATTCGTAATCAAGAGACTCTAAAAGTCCATCTGCATGGAGCTTCTTCATGCGTTTGACACCTATGTGACCAAGGTGGCAGTGCCACAAGTATGTGGGACTATCATTATCAACCTTACATCTTTTGGTACTCACACTATGAATATGTGTAGCATTACGCTCGAGATTCATTAAGAATAAACCATTCACAATCGGAGCATGACCATAAAACATATCTCTCATATAAATAGAACAACCATTATTCTCGGATTTAAATGAGTAGCCATCTCGTATTAAACGAGATCCTGATACAATGTTCATGCTCAAACTTGGCACTAAATAACAATTATTGAGGTTCAAAACTAATCATGTAGGTAAATGTAGAGGTAGCATGCCGACGACGATCACATCGACCTTGGAACCATTCCCGACGCGCATCGTCACCTCGTCCTTCGCCAGTCTCCGCTTATTCTGCAGCTCCTACTTTGAGTTACAAATGTGAGCAACTGCACCGGTATCAAATACCCAGGAGCTACTACGAGTACTGGTAAGGTACACATCAATTACATGTATATCACATATACCTTTCGTTTTGCCGGCCTTCTTGTCCGCTAAGTATTTGGGGCAGTTCCGCTTCTAGTGACCACTTTCCTTGCAATAAAAGCACTCAGTCTCGGGCTTGGGTCCATTCTTTGGTTTCTTCCCGGCAGCTTGCTTGCCGGGCGCGGCAACTCCCTTGCCGTCCTTCTTGAAGGTTTTCTTACCCTTGCCTTTCTTGAACTTAGTGGTTTTATTCACCATCAACACTTGATGTTCCTTTTTGACTTCTATCTCTGCTGATTTCAGCATTGCAAATACTTCAGGAATGGTCTTTTCCATCCCCTGCATATTGAAGTTCATCACAAAGCTCTTGTAGCTCGGTGGAAGCGACTGAAGGATTCTGTCAATGACCGCGTCATCCGGGAGATTAACTCCCAGCTGAGTCAAGCGGTTATGCAACCCAGACATAGTGAGTATGTGCTCACTGACAGAACTGTTTTCCTCCATCTTACAGCTGAAGAACTTGTCGGAGACTTGATATCTCTCGACCCGGGCATGAGCTTGGAAAACCATTTTCAGCTCTTCGAACATCTCATATGCTCCGTGTCTCTCAAAACGCTTTTGGAGCCCCGGCTCTAAGCTGTAAAGCATGCCGCACTGAAGGAGGGAGTAGTCATCGGTACGTGCCTGCCAAGCGTTCATAACGTCTTGTTCTACAGGGAGAACAGGTGCGTCACCTAGCGGTTCTTGTAGGACATAATCTTTCTTGGCAGCTATGAGGATGATCCTCAGGTTCCGGACCCAGTCTGTGTAGTTGCTGCCATCGTCTTTTAGCTTGGTTTTCTCTAAGAACGTGTTGAAGTTGAGGACTACGTTGGAAATTTGATCTACAAGACATATTATAAAATTTAGACTAAGTTCATGATAATTAAGTTCATCTAATCAAATTATTTAATGAACTCCCACTTAGATAGACATCCCTCCTGTAATCTAAGTATAACATGATCCGAGTTGACTAGGCCGTGTCCGATCATCACGTTAGACGGACTAGTCAACATCGGTGAACATCTTCATGTTGATCGTATCTTCTATACGACTCATGCTCGACCTTTCTGTCTTCTGTGTTCCGGGGCCATGTCTGTACATGCTAGGCTCGTCAAGTCAACCTAAGTGTTTGCATGTGTAAATCTGTCTTACACCCGTTGTATGTGAACGTTAGAATCTATCACACCCGATCATCACGTGGTGCTTCAAAACAACAAACTGTCGCAACAGTGCACAGTTAGGGGGAACACTTTCTTGAAATTATTATGAGGAATCATCTTATTTACTACCGTCGTTCTAAGTAAACAAGATGCAAAACATGATAAACATCACATGCAATCAAATAATAAAAGTGACATGATATGGCCAATATCATATAGTTCCTTTGATCTCTATCTTGGGGCCCCATGATCATCTTGTCACCGGCATGACACCATGATCTCCATCATCATGATCTCCATCATCGTGTCTCCATGAAGTTGCTCGCCAACTATTACTTCTACTACTATGGCTAACACATTTAGCAATAAAGTAAAGTAATTTACATGGTGTTTCTCAATGATACGCAGGTCATACAAAAAATAAAGACAACTCCTATGGCTCCTGCCTGTTGTCATACTCATCGACATGCAAGTCGTGATTCCTATTACAATAGCATGAACATCTCATACATCACATATATATCATTCATCATTCATCACAACTTTGGCCATATCATATCACAAAGCACTTGCTGCAAAAACAAGTTAGACGTCCTCTAATTGTTGTTGCAAATTTTACGTGGCTGAAATAGGGTTCTAGCAAGAATGTTTTCTTACCTACGTGAAAGCCACAACGTGATTTGTAAACTTCTATTTACCCTTCATAAGGACCCTTTTCATCAAATCCGCTCCAACTAAAGTGGGAGAGACAGACACCCGCCAGCCACCTTATGCAACTTGTGCATGTTAGTCGGTGGAACCGGTCTCACGTAAGCGTACGTGTAAGGTTGGTCCGGGCCGCTTCATCCCACAATACCGCTGAAGCAAGATAAGACTAGTAGCGGCAAGAAAGTTGACAACATCTACGCCCACAACAAATTGTGTTCTACTCATGCAAAGAGAACTACGCATAGACCTAGCTCATGATGCCACTGTTGGGGAACGTTGCAGAAAACAAAAAAATTTCCTACGGTTTCACCAAGATCCATCTATGAGTTCATCTAGCAACGAGTGATTGGTTTGCATCTACATACCTTTGTAGATCACGCGCGGAAGCGTTCAAAGAACGGGGATGAGGAAGTCGTACTCGACGTGATCCAAATCACCGGAGATCCTAGCGCCAAACGGACCGCACCTCCGTGTTCAACACACATACGGACAGCGTGACGTCTCCTCCTTCTTGATCCAGCAAGGGGAAGGAGAGGTTGAGGAAGATGGCTCCAGCAGCAGCACGACGGCGTGGTGGTGGTGGAGCTGCAGTACTCCGGTAGGGCTTCGCCAAGCTCTACGGTGGAGGAGGAGGTGTTGGAGAGGGAGAGGGAAGCGCCTGGGCTCAAGGTATGGTTGCCCTCCCTTCCCCCACTATATATAGGGCCAAGGGAGAGGGGGGGCGGGGGGGCGCAGCCTTGGCCCTTCCTCCAAGCAAGGGTGCGGCCAGGGAGGAGTCCATCCTCCCCAAGGCACCTAGGAGATGCCTTCCCCCTTTAGGACTCTTCCTTTCCCTTATCTCTTGGCGCATGGGCCTCTTGGGGCTGGTGCCCTTGGCCCACATAGGCCAAGGCGCACACCCCTACAGCCCATGTGGCCTCCGGGGCAGGTGGACCCCCTTGGTGGACCCCCGGACCCTTTCGGCACTCCCGGTACAATACCGATAATGCGTGAAACCTTTCCGGCGACCAAAACAAGACTTCCCATATATAATTCTTTACCTCCGGATCATTCCGGAACTTCTCGTGACGTCCGGGATCTCATCCGGGACTTCGAACAACATTCGGGTTACTGCATATACATATCCCTACAACCCTAGCGTCACCGAACCTTAAGTGTGTAGACCCTACGGGTTCGGGAGACATGTAGACATGACCGAGATCGCTCTCCGGTCAATAACCAACAGCGGGATCTGGATACCCATGTTGGCTCCCACATGCTCCTCGATGATCTCATCGGACGAACCACGATGTCGAGGATTCAAGCAACCCCGTATATAATTCCCTTTGTCAATCGGTACGTTACTTGCCCGAGATTCGATCGTCGGTATCCCAATACCTCGTTCAATCCCGTTATCGGCAAGTCACTTTACTCGTACCGTAATGCATGATCCCGTGACCAGACACTTGGTCACTTTGAGATCATTATGATGATGCATTACCGAGTGGGCCCAGAGATACCTCTCCGTCATACGGAGTGACAAATCCCAGTCTTGATCCGTGTCAACCCAACAGACACTTTCGGAGATACCCGTAGTATACCTTTATAGTCACCCAGTTACGTTGTGATGTTTGGTATACCCAAAGCACTCCTACGGTATCCGGGAGTTACACGATCTCATGGTCTAAGGAAAGGATACTTGACATTGGAAAACTCTAGCAAACGAACTATACAATCTTGTGCTATGTTTAGGATTGGGTCTTGTCCATCACATCATTCTCCTAATGATGTGATCTCGTTATCAATGACATCCAATGTCCATAGTTAGGAAACCATGACTATCTGTTGATCAACGAGCTAGTCAACTAGAGGCTTACTAGGGACATGTCGGTGTCTAAGTATTCACACATGTATTACGATTTCCGGATAACACAATTATAGCATGAATAAAAGACAATTATCATGAGCAAGGAAACATAATAATAATCCTTTTATTATTGCCTCTAGGGCATATTTCCAACATTTTTGGGAGAAGGAATATCCTTCGTTGACCGTGAGAGCTTGTGATGGGCCAAGTTGGGACACCCCTGCAGGGTATAAACTTTCGAGAGCCGTGCCCGCGGTTATGTGGTAGATGGGAATTTGTTAATATCCGGTTGTAGAGAACTTGACACTTGACTTAATTAAAATGAATCAACCATGTGTGTCGCCATGATGGTCTCTTTTCGGTGGAGTCCGGGAAGTGAACACGATCTTGTGTTATGCTTGAACGTAAGTAGTTTCAGGATCACTTGTTGGTCATTTCTAGCTTCTCGACCGTTGCGTTGCTTCTCTTCTCGCTCTTTTTTGCATATGTTAGCCACCATATATGCTTAGTGCTTGCTGCAGCTCCACCTCACTACTTTCTCCTACCCATAAGCTTAAATAGTCTTGATCTCGCGGGTGTGAGATTGCTGAGTCCTCGTGACTCACGGATACTTCCAAATAGTTGCATGTGCCAATGATACCACTGCAGGTGACGCAACCGAGCCCAAGTGGGAGCTCGATGAAGATCTTGACCATTGTTTTGTGTCTTATCCGGTTGATCAGCAGTGGTGCCTAGTTGGGACGATCAGGGATCTAGCATTTGGGGTTGTCTTCTTTGATTTTGGTTCCATAGTCGGACCTTGGTTTTACTCTGGATGATGTATGTTTATCTTGTTATTTGTGTGGAGTGGCGATTGTAAGCCAATTCTTTATCCCTTTCTTATTCAGTACATGGGATTGTGCGAAGATTACCCCTCTTGCGACTAAACCACCATGCGGGTATGCCTCTAAGTCGTGCCTCGACACATGGGAGATATAGCCGCAACGTGGGCGTTACACATCCTTTCTTCACTGGGGCACTGCTCTAAAAATGAACAATTATGATCATCACACTTCTATTTACTTATAAATCAAAAGAAATAAAAATTACAACTCGATACCTATGACAAAATATGACTCTATATGAATGCCTCTGGCATGTACCAGGATGTGCAATGATCTAGCGTAACATGTATGAAAAATGTTGAACGGTGGGTGAGCCACAACTACTATATCAGCTATATGATCATGCAAAGCAATATGACAATGAATGCTCAAGTCATCAAACAGAAGCGGTGGAACTTGCATGGCAATATATCTCGGAATGGCCATGGAAAAGCCATAATAGGTAGGTATGGTGGCTGTTTTGAGGAAGATATAATAAGGCTTATGTATGATAGAGCGTATCATATCACGGGGTTTGGATGCACCTGCGAAGTTTGCACCACGTCTCGATGTGAGAAAGGGCAATGCACGGTACCGTAGAGGCTAGCAAATTGCGAAAAGGTAAGAGTGCGTATAATCCATGGACTCACATTAGTCATAAATAACTCATATATTTATTGCAAAATTTTATTAGCCCTCGAAGCAAAGTACTACTATGCATGCCCCTAGGGGGATAGATTGGTAGGAAAATACCATCGCTTATCCCCGATCGCCACTCATAAGGAAGACAATCAATAATAAATCATGCTCCAACATCATAGCATAACGAGAGACTATACATGCATGCTCGGGAATCACAAACCTTAACACCAATATTCTTACTAAACACAACCATTTACTAGTACCTCCCACATATTCCATCTCTATATCGCAAAACTATTGCAAGGAATCAAACATATAATATTCAGTGATCCATAAGTTTTATATAGGATTTGATGACTAACCATGAAATTGACCAATCCCTGTTGACTCTCTAAATAGATATAAGTAAAGCATAAGAGTTTAATTATTTCTACAAAAGACCATGCTCTAATAATTATAAGTGAAGCAAAAGAGCATTCTACAAATAACAGTTTTCTATGTGAAGAGAAACAGGCAATCCAAACTTCAAATGATATAAGTGAAGCACATGAAGCATTCTATAAAGCCATACTCAAAATATATTAGTGAAGTGCAATGAGCATTCCATAAATCAACCATGGACTATCTCATACCAGCATGGTGCATAAAAGAAAATTGAAAAATAAACACAAAAGACGCTCCAAGATTTGCACATATCACATGAACGAAACGAATCCGAAAACATACCGATACTTGTTGAAGAAAGATGGGATGCCTTCCGGGGAATCCCCAAGCTTAGACACTTGAGTCTCCTTGAATATTTACTTGGGGTGCCTTGGGCATCCCCAAGCTTTAGCTTTTGCCTCTCCTCCTTCTCCTCACATCGAGACCTCCTCGATCTTCGAACACTTCATCCACACAAAACTTAAACGAACTTTTAGTGGCGGGGTTAGTGAATATGGCAATGAAATCCCATCATGTACTATTGTAACATTATTGTATAATTATAAAAAACATTACCCACTGTATTCTATCACAATTCTATGGCCCCAAGTCATGGAGGCTTCAACAAGAATTCAAACATACGCAAATAATGAAGCTATAACAACTATCTGTGAAAACATGATAGTCTGTAAAGATTTGGACATCCACCATACTTATGTAACAATAAAAATTCTTAAAAATTATGAAAAATAAACAATTTGTATAGAAATACAGTACAAAAAGTTTCAGAACTGTTTTATGTTCCAGTAAAAAATGTAAAATCGCGCACTACAGCCAAAGTTTCTGTTTTGCACCGCACAAACCAACAAGCAATTTAATAATCCTAAAGGAAAACCTTGGCACATTATTTTTATAATACAATGGAATTGGACAAGGGGATAATTATATTTGTTGAAAAGTTTCCGCAATTCAAGATTCATAAAGCCTCCATGGGCATGAACAAAGTTCAAGGATGCCCCCACTTTCACAATGCTCGTCTCTCTCACTTTCGCTTTTCTTTTTGTGAAGTTTTAAGTTCCCCTCTATATTTTTTTTGTTTTTTAAACTTTATAAAAGCACTCAACAGAAATAAATGACTCTCTAAAATTTCCAAGTTGTCTCCCTGGCAGCGCTTTCTTTAAACCCATTAAGCTAGGCATAAAGTGCTCAAGTAATGGATCCACCCGGATCCCAAGGTATATCAAAGCCAATTTTAATTAACATTGATTTGGTATTTAGTAGTGAGTACAAAGCAACATATATCATGCAATGATGAAGTCTAACTCTCTTCCTATTGATCGGCATGTCATACAAGAATAATTCATGCACATCAAGTAAAGGACAATACATAGCATAAGCAGTTTCTTGCAATTCTATCGTGTTGGAAACATAGAGAGGTGGAGATATAGTTCCTCTCTCATAATAATTGCAAGTAGGAGCAGCAAGCACATGCATATTATATTCATCAAAATCATCATGTGTAGTAGCAAAATGCAACCCATCAATATAATCCTTAATAAGTGCAAACTTCTCTAATATAGTGTAGTCTCGAGAATTCAAAAAGATAATAGGACTATCATGTGTGGGTGCAATAGAAACAATTTCATTCTTAACATATGGAACTATAGCAAGTTCATCTCCATAAGCATAATTCATATTGGCATCTTGGCCACAAGCATAGTAAGCATCAATTTCATCAAAAAGGGATATTTCAAATGAATCAACGGGATCATAGCAATTATCATAACATTCATCCTTTGGCAAGAACGAAGGGAAATTAAACAATGTATGAGTTGAAGAGTTACTCTCATTAGAAGGTGGGCACGGGTAGCTAATCCGCTCTTCCTCCTTTTGTTCTTCGCTCTCCTCATCATCTTTTCCATCTAATGAGCTCGCAGTTTCATCAATTTCTTCTTCCATAGACTCCTGCAAAATATTAATCTCTTCTTGGACAACAGAGTTATTCTCAATAAATACATCAATATCATAATTGTATTTATAATTATCATAGCAATATTTAAGGATGGCAAGATTTTCAGGTCTATAAACTGAATCATCAAAATCTTCAAACTTTTCAAACAAAGATTCAATTTCATATGCACCCTTAAAAGCAACAAATTCTTCTATTTGTTCTACATCATAGTAATCATACATACCATTAGCATAAGGAGCTAAGGTTTCATTATCATTAAATTTGCATGAAAAGGGAATATGTGGAGCATTCATCCTAGAGCAACAAGTATAATCATATCTCAAGCATAGATTCCAAGCATACCACTTCAATATATGAATTTGATCCCATAACAATTTCCCTTTTTGCGTCAAGCGATAATCCCTAAAGTATTCACGTTGATCCAACGTTACTCCCATTATCAAGTTGAATGGGGTTTTCTCAGGATTATCAAAGTAGTGCATAATATTTTTCACATAACAAGCATCTAGGGTTTTAGGAGGTTCCCCATCTCCATGAGTAGCAAGTACAACTAATCTTTTTGGTTTTTTGTGTTCCATATTCATAACTAAAGATAGAGAACAACTTAGAACAGGAAATAAAAACTACTTAGTGATAAAGCAAACAAGCACACACGAGAATATTCACCCCACACTATTGCTCCCCGGCAACATCGCTAGAAAAAGGTCTTGATAACCCACAAGTATAGGGGATCATTTCTAGCCTTCTTCGATAAATAAGGGTGTTGAAACCAACGAGGAGCTAAAGGCAGAACAAATATTCCCTCAAGTTCTATTGACCACTAATACAACTCTACGCACACTTGACGTTTGCTTTACCGGAAACAGGTATGAAACTATTTGGCGAGAATAAAACTACGAGTACTTTGAGAGAATAAAACTACGGATAAATTGCAAGGAAATAAAAGTGGATAGCTTTTCTCAACAAGAAAGTCATTTGTCCCTAAGCAATCGATAACAAGTACCGGTAATCATTCTTGCAATTTTATATGAGGGAGAGGCATGAGCTAACATACTTTCTCTACTTGGATCATATGCACTTATGATTGGAACTCTAGAAAGCATCCACAACTACTAAAGATCATTAACATCGTGAGACCCAACCATAGCATTAAGTATCAAGTCCTCTTTACTCCCATACGCCATAACCCACTTATCTGTGTTTAGGCTGCTATCACCCCCACAACACTGACAATAAGCAACCCATGAACATATTGCAACACCCTACAGCGGGGGACCCTCACGTTTCCACAAGACGGAGGGCATCGTAGGAGAGCACCAAAAATATAATATACAATGATACCAACCAAGATCATGATTAACCCACAGGACAAAACGGATCTACTCAAACATCATAGGATAATCACAGATCATTGGGAAATAATATATGGAGTTGAGCACCATCTTTAAGTAGAGATTACAATAGGGGGAAGAGGTGTTACACCGCTGCATAGAGGCGAGAGAGTTGGTGTTGATGGTAGCAAGATTGTTGATGTAGATCACCGTCACGATCCTTGCCCCGGCGGCACTCTGGCACCGCCGGGAGAGAGGGGGAGAGAGCCCCCTCCTCCTCCTCCTCCTCCTCCTCCTTCTTCTTCTTCTTCTTCTTCTTCTTCTTCTTCCTTGGCCTCCCCCCTAGATGGGAGGATAGTTCCCCCTCTGGTCCATGGCCTCCATGGCGGCGGAGGGGCAGGAGCCCCTCCGAGATTGGATCTCCCTCTCTGTTCTCTTTTTGTTTCGCATTCCCCTGATCTGGCTGAAAACCGTTTCTTATATTCTGGGAGATCTGTAACTCCGATTGCGCTAAGAATTTATCATGATTTTTTCTGGATATAAGCTTCCTTGCGCCCAAAGTAGAGCTCCAACCGACATTCGAGGAGGCCACAACCCACCAGCACGTGTCAGGGGCCTCTGGCGTGCCCTGGTGTCTTGTGGGCTGTGTGGGCCTCCGTTTGCGGTGATTCCAACTCCCAAAAATCACATGTATTCCAAAATAATTCTCTGTGAAATTTTATTGCATTTGGACTTCATTTGGTATGGATATTCTGCGATACAAAAAATGCAAAAAAACAGGAACTAGCGCTAGATCAATAGGTTAGTCCAATAAATCATATAAAAAGTTGCCAAAATATGTGAAAGTGGTATAATATTGGCATGAAACAATCAAAAATTATAGATACGACAGAGACGTATTAGCATCCGCAAGCTTAATTCCTGCTCGTCCTCGAGCAGGTAAATGATAAAAAGATAATTTTTGATGTGGAATGCTACCTAGCATAAAGTTGATCATATATCTCATCATGGCATGAATATTAAGACATAAGTGATTCAAAGCAATAGTCTATAATTTGACATAAAGACATCAATACCCAGGCATCCCAACAAATAATCATGTCTTTCAAAACATCAACGCTAAAGAAAGCTATCCCTACAAAATCATATAGTCTTCTCATGCTCTCGCTTCTTAACATAAAGTATTTATCACGCACAACCCCGATGACAAGCTGAGTAATTGGTTCATACTTTTTAACGCGCTTCAATTTTTCAACCCTCACGCAATACATGAGCGCAAGCCATGGATATAGCACTACGGGTGGAATAGAATATGATGATAGGGGTAAATATAAAGAAGACGAAAAAGTAGAAAGTCTCACATTGACACGGCTAACCAACGGGCTATGGAGCTGCTCATCAATTGATATCAATGCGAGGAGTAGGGATTGCCATGCAACGAATGCACTAAGAGCTATAAGTGTATGAAAGCTCTATATGAAAACTAAGTGGGTGCACATCTAATCCTATAGTGAAAAATTCCCACTAGTATATGAAAGTGACAACATAGGAGACTCTCCATATGAAAAACATGATGCTACTTTGAAGCACAAGTGTGGTAAAGGATACTAACAATGCCCCTTCTCTCTTTGTTTATTTTTTCTTTTTTTTCTTCTTCCTTTTTTTCTTTTTTCTTTTTCTCTCATTGTCCGGAGTCTCATCCTGACTTGTGGGGGAATCATAGTCTCCATCATCCTTTCCTCACTGGGGCACTGCTCTAGAAATGAATAATGATGATCATCACACTTCTATTTACTTATAACTCAAAAGAAATAAAATTTCAACTCGATACCTATGACAAAATATGACTCTATATTAATGCCTCTGACATGTACCAGGATGTGCAATGATCTAGCATAACATGTATGAAAGATGATGAACAGTGGCCGAGCCACAACTACTATGTCAGCTATATGATCATGCAGAGCAATATGACAATGAATGCTCAAGTCATCAAACGGAAGCGGTGGAAGTTGCATGGAAATATATCTTGGAATGGCCATGGAAAAGCCATAATAGGTAGGTATTGTGGCTGTTTTGAGGAAGATATAATGAGGCTTATGTGTGATAGAGCGTATCATATCACGGGGTTTGGATGCACGTGCGAAGTTTGCACCACGTCTCCATGTGAGAAAGGGCAATGCACGGTACCGTAGAGGCTAGCAAATTGCAAAAAGGTAAGAGTGCATATAATCCATGCACTCACATTAGTCATAAAGAACTCATATATTTATTGCAAAAGTTTATTAGCCCTCGAAGCAAAGTACTACTACGCATGCCCTTGGGGGATAGATTGGTAGGAAAAGACCATCGCTCGTAACCGACCGCCACTCATAAGGAAGACAATCAATAATAAATCATGCTCCAACATCATAGCATAACGAGAGACTATACGTGCATGCTTTGGGAATCACAAACCTTAACACCAATATTCTTACTAAACACAACTATTTACTAGTACCTCCCACATATCCATCTCTATATTGCAAAACTATTGCAAGGAATCAAACATATCATATTCAGTGATTCATAAGTTTTATGTAGGATTTCATGACTAACCATGCAATTGACCAATTCCCGTTGACTCTATAAATAGATATAGGTGAAGCATGAGAGTTTCCCCTCAAGTTGAGCCTTGAGAAAGTGATTCTCCTCAAGAATAGATGCTAGGTAACCACTAGAGTTAGTAGTACACACATCAACATTGATAATAGGAGAAGAATAAGTGAGGGAGTCCTGGATTAAGGGGTCCTCGGGCGTCCGAGCTATGTGACATGGGCCGAACTGATGGGTCGTGAAGACACAAGGCATAAGACTTCCTCCAGTGTCTGGATGGGACTCTCCTTTGCGTGGAAGGCAAGCTTGGCGTTCGAATATGAAGATTCCTTCCTCTGTAAACCGACTTTGTACAACCCTAGGCCCCTCCGGTGTCTATATAAACCGGAGGGTTTAGTCCGTAGAGGCAATCACAATCATACATGCTAGACATCTAGGGTTTAGCCATTACAATCTCATGGTAGATCAACTCTTGTAATCCTCATATTCATCAAGATCAATCAAGCAGGAAGTAGGGTATTACCTCTATCAAGAGAGCCCGAACCTGGGTAAATATCATGTCCCCCGTCTCCTGTTACCATCGACCTTAGACGCACAGTTCGGGACCCCCTACCCGAGATCCGCCAGTTTTGACACAAACATTGGTGCTTCCATTGAGAGTTATGCTGTGTCCTCGCTAGAAGGTTCGATGGCCCCATCCATCATCCACAACAATACTGCCCCGAGGGAGGTCTTTCTCCCTGGCCAGATCTTTGTGTTCAGCGGCTTCGCACTGCGGGCCAATTCGCTTGGTCGTCTCGAGCAGATCGACAGCTACGCCCCAGATCACCAGATTAGTTTTGTAAGTCTAGATTATGTCGCTGATATCCGAGGAGACTTGATCCTCCAAGGGTTCGCGACCCCAAACCCCGCTCTGGCCTTAGATTCGGAGCACATCACCAGGTCTGAAGATGGGATTCTCGAGCCCGCCGGACTCTTTGCGGCCATTTAGCCTAGCATGGGAGAGCCAGAGGAAGTAGTATCAACGGCAATTGCTATGAAGCCGGACACTTCTCCGAACACTGTCCCCGAACCCTCAGAGTCCGCATTATGCGAGCCCGGCCAAGGGATTCTCTTCCCGCCATACTCCATGGACTTTCTTTCCCCCGGCCGAACCTCGCCTTTAAGCGAGGCTCTGGACCTAATGCGACCACTCATCATTATAAAGGAGCAATGTCCGAATTACGCCCATCCTAGACTAGGGGCTAAGAGCGGGAAATTTTACGTCCCACCTACCACCCACTTCATAGCCACTATCGAGGACTTTACCGACATGCTTGACCATAACTCCGAAGACATCTACGGTATGGACATTGATGCTGGAGACGAACAAAGCCAAAACCGGCCACATACCACACGCTGGGCGGCCACCTCCACATTCGACGTATGCATGGTAGATACGCCAAGAGAGGATGGTGGTGAGGGCAGTAAGGATCCAATCAAGGACAACAACACTAATAAACCACCAAAGAAGCAGCATCAGCGACGCCGTTCAAGATCACGCCGTGACAAGGAAAGCAATACCGGCAATGGAGACAATAACACTCCGAAGAACGCCGAAGACCCAGATGCCCCCGTTGAACAAACACCCGAACATGATGATAGGGAGGAGCGGCAGGGTAAACTTGACGATCCAGTCGGAAGCGAGGACTCGGAGGACAGCAATTACATGCCACCCTCCGAAGACGACATAAGCCCCGGTGACGAAGATTTCATCGTGCCAGAGGAGCCCCTCGAGCAAGAATGCTTTAGGCAATAGCTCATCGCAACCGCGAGGAGCCTGAAAAGCAAGCAGCAACGGCTTCAAGCCAAACAGGATACGCTCAATGACAGATGGACTAATGTCCTGGCAGCCGAGGAATACGGCCTTGCACGACCAACCAAAAGCTACCCGAAGCGTAAGCTGGTACCTGAATTCGACGACGAGGCACTAGAGCCTGTACCATCAGCGCGTAACGTGGCTGACCGACCACCATGTGGCCGGGACAAAAGGGAAACTCAAGACGAACACCAACCCATACTTCCTCCCCGTAAAGGTAGACACAATAGCTTGGGGATATACATATGACCCGCGGCAGGACCTGGAATATAGAGCAGTTCAGAACAGATCGATCTACGGATCGCGGCTGCATTCCCTGGCACGCGATGACGGCTATCTAGACGGACGTGATAAGCATAACCACATCTGGGCCGAAAACCACAGACAGACTCCATCCGAGTTGCGTCATGACTTGGCCCGATATAGAGGCGCCACACACACCCTCTGCTTCACTTATGAAGTAATGGAGCACAAATTCCCAGAGGGGTTCAAACCCATGAATATTGAATCATATGATGGAACAATTGACCCTGCAGTATGGATTGAGGATTTTCTTCTCCATATCCACATGGCCCGCGGTGATGATCTCCATGCCATTAAATACCTCCCACTAAAATTAAAGGGACCAGCCCGACACTGGCTAAACAGCCTCCCAGAAAACTTCATTGGCAGATGGGAAGACTTGGAAGACGCCTTTCATGAAAATTTCCAAGGTACATATGTCCGGCCTCCGGATGCCGATGACCTCAGTCACATCATCCAGTAGCCTGGAGAATCAGCCAGGAAACTCTTGACGAGGTTCCTAATTAAAAAAGAACCAAATTGTCGACTGTCCGGATGCCGAAGCACTCACGGCCTTTAAACATAGTGTCCGTGACAAGTGGCTCGCCTGCCACCTCGGCCAAGAAAGGCCAAAATCCATGGCAGCTCTTACCGCACTAATGACCCGCTTTTGCGCGGGAGAAGAGAGCTAGCTCGCTCGTAGAAGCAATAGCATAAGCGATCCTAGCACCTTCGAAGTCAGGGACAGCAATGGCAAGCCACGACGCAATAAAGACAAGCGTCGCAATAATAATGAAGGAACCCAAGACACAACGATCAACGCCAGATTTAGGGGCTCCAAAACCGGTAAACGGTAGAAGCCATTTAAGGCAAACAGAGATGGTCCATCCAGTCTAGACAAGATACTGGATCGGCCCTGTCAGATCCATGACAGCCCCGACAAACCCGCCAACCATACCAACAGAAAATTTTGGGTTTTCAAACAAGCCGGCAAGCTCAATGCTGAACACAAAGGGAAGGGGCCGCCCAGTGACAGTAAAGAAGATGAGGCTCGCCTACCGAGCACCGAGGGACAGAAGCAAATTCCCCCCAAAGTAAAACCAGTAAACGTGATATACGTGACGCATACCTCTGAAAGGGAGAGCAAGCACGAGCTACGAGACGACCACGCCATAAAGGTGGACACCCCAAAATTCAACCCATGGACGACCTGCTTGATCACTTTTGATCACAAGGACCACCCAACCAGTATCCGTCATGGAGGTTCGGCAGATCTGGTCCTCGATCCAATTATCGGCTGATTCCATCTCACGCGAGTCCCCATGGACGGCGGCAGTAGCCTCAATTTACTCTATCAATACACTATCCGCAAAATGCGCATTAACCATTCAAGGATCAGGCCCACCACAACTACCTTCAAGGAAGTAATACCCGGCGTAGAAGCTCATGGCAAAGACTCAATCTCACTGAAAGTCGTCTTCGGTTCACCGGAAAACTTCCGACGCGATGACTTGATCTTTGATATTGTCCCATTCCACATTAGCTATCACGCATTGCTCGGGCGGACCGCTTTTTCTCGTTTCAATGCGGTCCCAAACTACGCCTATCAAAAGCTTAAGATGCCCGGTCCACGCGGCACCATAACGGTCAACGGAGACACGGAACGCTCCCTCCGCACCAAGGGGCACACTGTGGCAATCACAGCCGAAGTACAAAGCGGCCTCCTCAAGCCGCATATCTCATCGGTCATTAAGCCGTCGGCCTCTGCTACACAGGACCAGTCAATTTTAGAGCTGGATTAGTAGCTCCGCCTCCGTCGTTCACCTCCTATACCCGCGGAGTTTGCACCACGCATACATAATTATGCACTCAAAATACCTTGGTCATCGACGAAGGCACAATACGGACAGGCCTGCAAAGCGGTTCATCCAGACTTTAGCCTTTTCTCTTTTCACTAACTATTTTCTTATCTTTTTGCGACAGGTGAATCAATACATGTCCGTCCTATGGACCTGAAAGGACTCTTTATGAGCCCGGGGATTGCTCCCTTTAAGGAAGCCTTTTCGTGGAAACACATGCATCGCAGACGTGCGACAGGAGGTCCAAAAGATTTTTTTGTAGACCAAAAAACCCTATTGAAACCTGTACAAAGCCTTTTCCCTCAGCCCTTGACACCTCGGCACAAAATCGCCAGGGGCTTGATATGGCAACATATGGGTTGCCCAAAAAGTCCGAACAGCTCTATTGCATACTTTGGAGTCATGAGTTTGGCATTATATGCATTAGCTCCGAATCATGTCTTTGGTCAATAGTTGGGTTGCCCGGCTCCTGTGCTTGCTACCCTACGTTCTGTCTTATCGGCTAGGGTAGTAAAGGGAGAACTACTACGATTGTGTTTCTGGTTCACCTGGTCAAACACCTCAGTAGAGAAAGCCTAAAACTGACTCTCATGATGCGGCGAGAGCTGGTCAACCACTCGATGACTTATCAGAATCTTTTGCGATTTCTTACGTATTACACGAAGGAACATTTTTTGGTCACCTACGTAACGCACCCGTATTCGGATAACTGCGTGCATACCATGGGCTACATAGTAGACCCGCCGTAAAACTCCTATGGCTAAGTGAAGGTGTTAAAGCCCTATAGTCCGATTACCTAGTTGGCCGCACTGACACCTCCGTTCCGGACCAAGATGTTGAGTCAAGAGTGATTAGGTACTATTCTGAACACCCCCGCATTATACGCGAGGGGGCCGAAGCCGGCGACTGGCAAACTTTCAGGTTATAAGAAACGGTCGCACAGGAGGAAATAATGGTAAAGGTATATAACACAACTTTAATGTATCATAATATTGTTTCCACAATTCTGGTACATTTATTCAAATATAATATCCTTCGAGAACTGACCCTCTATCAAGAGGGCGCCCTCTAAGATGTCCTTAAAATAATGCTCCGGCATGCGATGGTCCTTGCCTCCAGGCGGACCCTTGGTTGCAACATCGGTGGCCTTTATCTTTGCCCAGTACATCTTGACACGGGTGAAGGCCATCCGGGCACCTTCTATGCACACCGAGTGCTTGACGGCGTCAATACGCAGCACTGCATCGACAAGCCGCTGCGCCAAACCGAAATAGCTGCTCGGAACGGGTTCGGTCGGCCATAGCCAAACCACGACGTCCTTCATGGCAGCTCCGGACATCTTGTGTAGCTTGGCCCACTAGGCCATCTGTTCGTTAAGTAACGCCGGACGCCTTGCCAAATTGAATTGCGACCAGAAAAGCCTCTCCGCAGCACGTCCTTCCTGTGCTTGGAAGAACTGTGCCGCGTCGGAAGCACTCTTCGACAGATCCAAGAACACGTCTGGAGAACTCCACATTTGGTTAAGCAGAGCGTACTTTGGGTCACCGAACTTAGTCTGTAAAAGAAAGGGCTTACCAGCCGCTATTTCCCCAGCCTGTCAGACCTCTTCCCGAGCCGCTCTATATTCGGATCGCGCTTCTTTTGCCTGTAGTAAGGCCTTGTCGAGTTTGGCTGCCTTGGCTTTATTATCCTCCTCGAGAGATTTGCACCCGCTAGTGGCATCCTTCAGCTCCCGCTCCATGGTAGATATTCTTTCCTGGCACTGGAGCAGAACGGCCTGTTCGACCTTTAAATCCGCAACCGCCTTCTGAGCACCCACGTCGCTCACTCTGGCCTGCACCTTGGCCCGGGCAAGTTTAGCCCGAAGGTTCTCAACCGCGGCAACACTATCTACAGTTATGCATGCCATAGTATATGATTGTTAGCCTCGTGCTCATACTAGTATACATGCATAAGCAAGCTGCCCCAACACATACCTTGTGCCTCGTCGAGCCGTATGTTAATAAGAGTGATGTCCTCATCCGCTAACTCAAGTTTCTGCTTTAGATCTGCAACTCCCGTAGCTTGGGCGGTAGCCATCGACGTAACATCCTGTGTTCGAATTAATTAGGTTACTTCCTAAGCATATCTTTTTGATCCTCTGATCGCCTCCCTATGAAAGACGACTAGAGTCTCAGGGCTACTATCTGTACACGACCGCATTATGGATATAAAAATAGTTAAGCTATTACATTGCATACCTCGAAGCCTCTCAACAGGCCCAGGAAAGCTTCATTCAATTCACTTCTCGCGGACAGAACCCTTTCAAATACCGTACCCATTAAGGTACGATGTTCCTCTAAGACGGACACACTTTGTAATATGCCCATCAGAGTATCCGGCACCTCCGGATTCCTGGAGGCTGCTGCGGGAGCATGCATTCCCTTCAAAGGGGTGCATCGACTCAACCCTAGAGTCGTCTTCGGCTGTACGGCGGATATTTCGGGGCCTTCATTATGGCCCCCATAGGGCTGCGCCCCCTGGACCCTTGATGATCGGAGTACCACCCTCGGGCATGGTTTTCATTGTCCCTCAGGTCGCTTGATCATCAGGGGAGATTCTCCGAGATGACACCTCGAAGTCGTCCGCCCTAAGAGGCGAGGAAGCATGAGAAGCCGTCTCGCTTTCCATCATCCCCGGAGATAAGTCCCCTGATGAGGAGGACTGTCGGGGTGGACCGTGTCGAACTACAAGCATATAGTTTAAATGTTACCCCTGCAACCCAAAAACAATGGGGTATGTCTAGAGCATCCTTGTTCACTTATGATTCGGCAAGAGGCTTGTCCCCAGAGAGGTGCCTGGCGATGACATTGGCTTCGGAACCCGAACCATATGGTAGGGATACCTTCCCTCTCTTGGGTGCGTCCACCTCGAAGTCTTCGGATGTAGTCCTTTTCCTCCCATGAGGGGAAGGGGTATCACCTTCTCCTTCCCCTGCGTATTTCGAAGAGGGAGCTTCAGTCTCCCCGGACATAGTGTCTGGCATACCTGCAGAGTGGAGGCCGCTTTCGGCCTCTTTGCTCTTCTTCTTGTCCTCTTGCACTGGCACTTGATACGGTGCCGGGACCAGCATCCTCGTCAACACAGGATCTGCCGAGTCTTCGGGAAGTGGAGCTGAACACCTCATTCGTTCCGCCTTCTTTATCCAGCCCTGGTCAAAGATAGAACTCTCAGTACATCGCTATGGGATAATTAACCGAGTTGCGGTCAGAAATTGGGTGCTTACCGGGGTATCCGGATGATTGCAGTCGAGACCGATGTCCTTTGATGTGTCCGGCCACTGCTTTCGAGTCTTGAATAATAGTTTCCACATCCCTTCGTGCGTTGTGCCGAAGAACTGCTGAAGGGTTTGTGGTCCTTCCGGATTGAACTCCCACATACGGAGAGGCCGTCGCTGGCACGGGAGGATCTGGCAGACAAGCATCACTAGGATCACGTTAATAAGGCCAATGTCCCTTTCGAGGATACCCCGGATACGACTTTGCAGCGTCTGTACTTCATCAGCAGATCCCCATTCTAGCCCCTTATTTATCCACGATTCGAGCCGCAATGTAGGGCCGGATCGAAACACAGGTGTGGCTGCCCATTTGGTGCCGCGGGGTTCGGTGATATAGAACCACTATTGTTGCCATGAGTTGGAGGTTTTCGTGAAGGTGCCTTTTGGCCAGCTAGTATTAGCAAGTTTGCTCACCATCGCACCGCTGCACTCCGCTTGCTCCCCGTGAACTAGCTTCGACTTCACATTAAAGGTCTTGAGCCATAGGCCAAAGTGTGAGGGGATGCGGAGAAAGGCTTCGCACACGACGATGAACACCGAGATGTGGAGAAAAGAGTCCGGAGCTAGATCGTGAAAATCTAGCCCATAATAGAACATGAGGCCGCGGACGAAGGGATGAAGAGAGAACCCTAACCTGCGGAGGAAGTGGGAGATGAATACCACCCTCTCGCCGGATTGTGGTGTGGGGATGATCTGCCCTTTAGTAGGGAGCCTGTGGGGGATCTCCGCAGTCAGGTACCTTGCCTTCCGAAGCTTCACGATATCCTCCTCGGTGACCGAGGAGGCTGCCCACCTACCTTGGGAGATGGATCCGGACATAACTAGAGGGCCTGGTAATAATGGAAGAAATTGAAACCTAGGCGCTGGAGCCTGAGGTTGGGAAGGTTGAGGAAGAGGTAGGCGTGGGGGTCTATACCCCTTTATAAAGGCAAAGATATTGAACGCCTCCTCACGGGCCTTAAAGCTCGCCTATTCCCCAGGAATCGCAAACAACACGGTTGGATTACCCACCCCCATATTGTTGAGGATCCCGTGATAAGGGGACACGATCTCTGCTTTGATAAAACATGCCAATGGAAACCGCATCTCGAAACACGGATCGGGAGGCTAAAAATGGTTTGAAATAATGACCGGGCAGAGACGTGGCATCTCACTACAAAAGATGTGAGTAGATGGGACTTGTTAAATATTATACTCTTTGCGGAGCTTGTTTTGCAGAGCCGACACGTTCTTTGTGTTCAAGGACTATGTTGAAATATTCGGAGGAGGAACCCGCCTTGCAATGTCGAAGACAATCTGCGCGCCGCACACATCGCTATTGAAGCCTGGTTCAGGGGCTACTGAGGGAATCCTGTATTAAGGGGTCCTCGGGCATCCGGGCTATGTGACATGGGCTGAACTGATGGGCCGTGAAGATACAACACAGAAGACTTCCTCCCGTGTCCGGATGTGAATCTCCTTTGCATGGAAGGCAAGCTTGGTGTTCGGATATGAAGATTCCTTCCTCTGTAAACCGACTTTGTACAACCCTAAGCATACGAAACATAGCGAGCCTCTTTCCTTTGAGGGAGGACATGAACTTATTTAGTTTAGCAAGCATAGGATCATATATATCATCATCATCATCATAACTATCCTCCGCATCAAGATACTCATCACTAGGAGTAAGAGGGAGTGAAGAGATGAGGGTTTGATCATGGGGTTACCTTAACCTTGTCAGGAGAGTTTTGGTCCTCTCCATATTCTACCATGGCCTTTGCCATTAGGCACTTGTGAGCGTTGCCCTTGTAGTCTTTCATATAGTTGTAGGTGACAACATCACCACTCTTGTTGACAAGCCTCAAAGTGTTTTTAGAATCTTGAGCAACTCCAGCAACACCACTAACATCATCCGGATTGGATTCTTCATGAGCAACCATTGCTTTCCCATCTCTCTTCTTGAGCTTTGAGTTCAAAGGATTTGGCAACTTCTTCTAGGGAAAGGTCTTGGGAAACCTTGGTTTATATTCTCTCTTCTCATAGGGGAAATCGTTGGAGAAGTGGTTGGCTTCTTCACAGTTGTAACATTTTCTCACTTTCTTCTTCTGGAATCTTCCCTTGAATTTTCCCGCGCTAAACTTCTTGACAAAGAGGGCAATGTCTTCATATGAAGGGCTCTCATCGGAGTCAATCTCATCACCATCTTCATCCTCACCATCATCATCATCATCTTCTTCACTTTGCTCTTCTTCATATACATGCTTGGCCTTCAATGCAAGATTGATTTTCGATGTTGAGGTACCATGCATGCAAGATGTTTTGTAGCATTTGCCTTTGACTCTTCGAATAGTTGGAAAGTGGATATGATGTCATTCGGAGTCATTTCCTTGAATCCATGGTGTTGTCTTATGTCCCACACCATTTGGTGATGATACGGAGCAAGAGCATGAAGCAATTTGTCCACGAGAAATCACTTGGTCAAGTTGAAACCATTTTGTGTCTTGTCATAATCACAAGACTCGATGTCGGCGGTGAGAGTCATGAGATGCTCAAGGAGCTGCTTGGGGGATTCACCTTTCTCCATAAAAAAAGTTTTGCAATTGACCCTTGGTAATTTCATATTGAGCAAGCCGGAGAGTGGAGGTACCGGTCTTTGCTTGTCACTCATACCTCTCCTTATGCACATGGTTGCTATGTCATTGAGATTCTTGTCATATACCTCTCTTGGAGTAGGATTCTTCGGGTCAACAGCTTGGTAGCCATACTCCAAGATCTCCAACATCTCATCATTTCTATATCGAAGATGATCCTGCATAGCAACTCTCCACAAAGCAAAATCGGTAGTGTCATCAAGTAAAGTAGCTTTGCCCTGAGGGTTATACTTTGCTTTCTCTATTTGAGGTCTTGCATAAAGCCAAGGAACACTGGAGTGTTCATTACTAGGAGGTTGTTGGCCAAGTGAAGGACTAGGCATAGCTGGCCTCGAGGCCGCACCACCAAAAAGTGGTGCAAGCATCGTGGTTAGTGTGGATAGTCTCATTTGGACCAAGGCCTCAAGATAAGAATCATGCTCGTCCTTTTGCTTAGCAAGCACCCATTCCAGATCCTCGAAAGTGAAGGACTTGACTTCCGTGGAAGCCGCGCCCGTATTCTTTGAATCCGCAACAAGGGGAGTCCCATCGGAGTTCATCTCGCTCTAGGGCGGTTAAGCCACAAGAATAGAGCACCAGGCTCTAATACCAATTGAAAGGATCGAGATGGGACTAGAGGGGGGGTGAATAGGTACAATTACGAATTTTAATTGTTACTTAGCAATTTTAGGCAATAATGAAGTTTAGCCTAACAATTGCAAGTATGATGCTAAGTGCTAAGCAAGGAAAACAAGTAACACATGTAAGTAACCGGGTAAGCACAATATGATATACGTAAAGACTAAGAGACAAGTGACCACAAGTAGAGATTTAGGGTTAGGAATAACCGCAACTCTAAGAGATGAGGATGTATGCCGATGTTCACTTCCTTGGAGGGAAGCTACATCACCGTTAGAGCGGTGGATGTTACCACGAAGGCACACCAACGCCACGAAGGCTCACCCTATTCTCCCTTTGAGACAACACCACGAAGGTGTTTCTCAACCACTAGTGGTAGACCTTGGGGTGGTCTCCAAACCCTCACAAACTTTCCGGGGGTAATCACAATGGTCGATTCCTCTCCGAAAGACTCCTACCGCCTAGGAGTCTCCAACCTCCAAGAGTAACAAGAACGATGGGGAAAATCTCAAGACTTGCTCAAATCACGAATTCCTTTGGTGCAAGGAAGGGGAAGGAGTGGATCTATCACTTGGGTGGACAACTTCTCTAAAATTCTCTCTAATCCCTTAGGGATCTAAGATTTGGTGTTGGAGTGAGAGAGAGAGAGAGTGAAATGTGTTCTTGAGGATGTTTGAAGTGAATGGTCAACACTCACACGGGATAGCAGAGAGATATTTATAGTATGCCTCAATAAGTGGCCATTGGAACCCAAAACAGCACTGCAGCGTCGGACGTCCAATGCACAACGGACGACCAAGGGCTCGGCAGACATAGGACGTCCGACAGGGGCTGGATGTCCGATGTTTTGGCATGGTATAGAAGGTACCAGATGACTGGAGGATCCCGGATGTCCGATGTTTAGGCTCGGTGGAGAAGGTACCGGACGACCGAGGGCTTGGCAGACACCGGACATCCGACAGGGACCGAACGTCCGATGTTTTGCCACTATATAGAATGTACCGGATGACCGGAAGGTCCCAGACATCCGATGTTTTGGGTCTAATGAAAGATTGCTGGAGGTCCGGTGAATACCGAACGTCTGACATTTTGCCATTGTATTGAATGTACTGGATGACCGGAGGGTCCTAGACATCCGATGTTTTGGCTCTGATGAAAGATTGCTGGACGTCTGGTGAATACCGGACGTCCGATGTTTTGGCTCTGTATAGGAGGAGCCGGACATCCGGTGAGTGCCAGTCGTCCGATAGAGATGAAGATCAGATAATGAGTCTGAAGAAGATTTTGAGTAAGGCTCTCACAAGACCCCATGTTCCCCTCTTAATAGTGCGGGATCCCTATACTCAAGAATAATCATAAATATAGTCTTGTTTCTTTGTTCTTGATGAAGTTAAATATTTCTGAAATCATAATCCACACACACACAATTGATTCCGAGGGGACTAAAAACTGAGATATACTTGACAAACTTTGTTAGTCCCCTATGAGTATATTGTCATTAACATCAAAATAATATTAAGGTCATGATTGCACTTTCAAGTGGCTGGTTGCAGCTCTCGGTGGTGCCCGTCGTAGCACTCTGGTGGCTGGTTGTAGCATCTTAGTGTCCCTCTGGAACTGGTCATAGAATCGCAAGTGGCTACTTCTAGCTCTCGGTGGTGCCCGTTGTAGCATCTCGGCCGTTGGTTCCAGCACCCCTACATTGCCGGTGTGGTCCCCATGGCCGCCAATTGCAGCTGCTGATTTCGCCGATCCTACCTTTTAGCTTCACCGATTACAACATCGGTGGTCACAGGCATGGTCTGTTGCCTGCCGGTTGCAGCTTCATATTTCACTGGGCATAGCTTTTAGCTTCACCCTGGTAGAAGCTTCTAGCTCCGTCAGTTTAAACACCATGCAAGTTCTCCCCTCGGCCTCGCAACACCGGTCGGGGTGCTCACAACATCACTCACCCGCTCCACCCTGCAGCGTCAGCGCCCCTCCCTTTCGCTGTTCGTAGCTCATAGGGCCTTGTCCTGGAATGGAAAATCAGTAGGAACCATGGCCTATGATGCGACGTGGAAGAGAGAGAGAGAGAGAGAGAGAGAGAGAGAGAGAGGAAGATCAATGAGTGGACGAGAGCAACGCTGCATCTCGATCTTCCAGGATTTGAACTTGTTCTTCAGGCGCTTCAAAATCATCAGTTTGGGCTACACCCTCACCTTCATCCTCGACAATCATATTGTGCAAAATAACACAACATGTCATTAGCTGCCACAAAGTTTCTGATTCCCACATCATTGCAACTCCACGAATAATTCCCCAATGAGCT
This sequence comes from Triticum aestivum, assembly GCF_018294505.1. Classification (NCBI taxonomy): domain Eukaryota; kingdom Viridiplantae; phylum Streptophyta; class Magnoliopsida; order Poales; family Poaceae; genus Triticum; species Triticum aestivum. The sequence continues at coordinate 583,856,913 of NC_057800.1, forward strand.
TGAAGCACTCTGAATGGCCTCTCCATATCCTTCCTAGTTGCTTCCTGCATTGTTGCAGAGTGGCTTTATTTGTTTCCTTGTGGTTCGGACATGGTCTTCACAAACGCCGTCCATTGAGGATAGATGCCATCAGCAAGATAGTATCACATGTTGTAGCCAAGACCATTGACAGTGTGCATGGCGGCGATTCCCCATTACAAATGCTCCTGAACACGGGAGATCGTTGAAGCAAGTTGATGTCCTTGTGAGAAATCGACATTCTGATAACCCACAAGTACAGGGGATCAGTTGTAACCCTTTCGATAAATAAGAGTGTCAAACCCAACGAGGAGCCAAAGGTAGAATTAATATTCTCTCAAGTTTTATCGACCACCGATACAACTATACGCACACTAAAAGTTTGCCTTACCTAGAACAAGAAATAAAACTAGTTTGCAAGAATGAAAAGATAGCTTTGCAAGTTAATAAAGAGTTTGTAGTTGTTTAAATGAAAGAACAATAAGTAGAGAGTTTCCTCAGGAAATTCCCAAAGTTCATCTCCATTTTCCTAGCCAATCTTCCTTAGGAAATTCAGCTCCCGAGTTAATGCCAAAATTCAGCTCCATTTGCCTAGCCAATCTTCCTCAGGAAATTCCCAAAGTTTATGTTCAGAGAGAACCACTATGAAGGAAGTACCATTTTGGCATGTCCAAATGGCATGAAATTTTACCAGTGGTTTCATATTCCCAAATCATTATCCTCCACCAAACTTCAGCTCAATCCAACATTCCATGTGAGTGTAGCATCTAAATCAAGTTTCAGGACCAGATTTGCTGCTATGAAGCAACTACCCACAATTCTTGTCCAAATTATCTCAAATTCTACTAGCCTATAGTTCTTCCTACCCTAAACCACTGTGCCCATTAATCATCCCATTTTACCACATCAGCTAGTCCAAGTTTACTGCAGGAAACTTTAGTTGATGCATCCCATCAACACACTACGGCTCTAATCACACAAAAACCTCAGTGGTGCTACAGGATGAAAGGACTTCACCTTATACGCCTTTTTCCAGTCCCTCTGCTCGCCATGCCATGCGGTGACCGCGCTGTTGGCATGGGAGAGTGTGTGCTCTGCTTGCTATGGTCGCGCTCAGCGCGTCAGGTAGCATCGAGCTTTGTTGTCCCGGCCGTGCCTGCACGTCCCCTGGTGCCCTCCACACTCCTCCTCCTCCCACATAACCCCATGACTCACCTCCCCCTTTGGAAGCTCTCTCACTAGCGCCAGCTGTCGCGCCCTGATGTCTACTATGCAACTTTATTCTTGTAGACACGTGTTGGGTCTCCAAGCACAGAGTTTTGTAGGACAGTAGCAATTTTTCCTCAAGTGGATGACCTAAGGTTTATCAATCCGTGGGAGGTGTAGAATGAAGATGGTCTCTCTCAAACAACCCTGCAACCAAATGCAAGAAATCTCTTGTGTCCCCAACACAGCTAATACAGTGGCAATTTGTATAGGTGCACTAGTTCGGCGAAGAGATGGTGATAAAAGTGTAATATGGATGGTAGAAATATATTTCTATAATCTGAATAAATAAAAAGAGCAAGGTAGCAAATAGTAAACGGGGACAAAAACGGTATTGCAATGCTTGAAAATGAGGACTAGGGTCCGTACTTTCGCTAGTGCAATCTCTCAACAATGCTAATACAATTGGACCATATAACCATCCCTCAACGTGCAACGAAGAATCAATCCAAAGTTCCAATCTAGCGGAGAACATACGAAGAAATCATTTGTAGGGTACGAAACCACCTCGAAGCTATTCTTTCTGATCGATCTATCCAAGAGTTCGTACTAAAATAACACGAAGCTATTCTTTCCGATCGATCTAACCAAGAGTTTGTACTAAATTAACACCAAAGCAAATTCAGATTCATAATATTCAATCCAACACAAAGAACTTCAAAGCGTGCCCCTAGATTTCTACTGGAGAAACAAAGACAAGAATGTGCATCAACCCCTATGCATAGATTACCCCAATGTCACCTCGGGAATCCGTAAGTTGAGTGCCAAACATATATCAAGTGAATCAATACAATACCCCATTATCACCACGAGTATTCAATTGCAGGACATATATCAAGTGTTCTCAAATCCATAAAATAATTGGTATATAAATATTCTTTAAAAAGAATTGGTACTTTATCACGCTCTCGTAAAAAATGAGAATTTTTTTCATGAGCGCAAAAGTTTCTGTTTTTCAGCAAGATCAAACAACTATCACCCAAGAAGATCCTAAAGGATTTACTTGGCACAAACACTAATTAAAATACAAAAAACACAATCATAACAGTATCATAATTGTGCAAACACTCAAGAACAGAAAGCAAAAAGCAAAAATAAATTGTATTCATTGGGTTGCCTCCCAACAAGCGCTATCGTTTTATGGCCCTAGCTAGGCATAAGATTTCAACGATGCTCACATGAAAGATAATAATTGAAACACAAATAGAGCATCATGAAACATGTGACAAGCACATTTAAGTCTAACATACTTCCTATGCATAGGAATTTTATACGAAAACAAATTGTCAAGACAAGAAATATCTAGCATACGCAAAGGAGAGGAATAAAACATTGACAATCTCAACATAACGAGAGGAAATTTAATATCATGAAATTTTTTACAACCATATTTTCCTCTCTCATAATAATTATATGTAGGATCATAGTCAAATTCAATAATATAGCCATCATATAAAATTTTCTCTTCATGATCCACATGCATAAAAGTTTTATGATCTTCCAAGATAGTGGGATTAGCATCAACTAAAGTCATGACCTCTCCAAACCCACTTTCATCAAAAAATTCATAAGATTGACAACTCTCCAAATATGTGGGGTTATTTTTACCTAAAGTTGACATTCTTCCAAACCCACTTTCAAAATTATTGCAAATAACAGTCATCGTAAGGCTTAAATAAATTTTCAAGATCATAAGAAGAATCACCCCAATCATGATCATTGCAACAAATAGTGGTCATAGAAAAATTAGCATCCCCAAGCTTGGGGTTTTGAATATTATTAGCACAATTGACATTAATATAATTTATAGTAAAATCATTGCAATCATGCTTTTTATTCAAGGATCTATCATGAATCACTTCATAAATTTCTTCATCACAATTTTCAGATTCACGAATCTCAAGCAAAGCTTCATAAAGATAATCTAGTGCACTCAACTTACTAGGAATTGGTTCATCATAATTGGATCTCTTAAAAATATTAGCAAGTGGATGAGGATCCATAGCAATAGATTTTTAGCAAGCAAATAGAAGGCACATGGCAACATAAGCACAGAAGATTGCAAGAAAAAAAGATAGATCCAACGAGAAAAAGGCGAACAAAAAAGAGAGCGAATAAAACGGCAAACTTTTGTGAAGTGGGGAGAGGAAAACAAGAGGCAAATGGAAAATAATGTAAATTGCGAGGAGATGAGATTTGTGATTAGGAACCTGGTATATGTTGAAGATCCTTCCAGGCAACGACGCCAGAAATTCCTTTTGATGCGGCTTGAAGCTACGTCGGTATTTCCCCAAAGAGGAAGGGATGATGCAGCACAACAGCGGTAGGTGTTTCCCTCAGTTATGAGACCAAAGTTATCGAACGAATAGGAGAACCAAGCAACACAATGTAAACTGCCCCTGCACACGAATAACAAATACTCGCAACCCGACGTGTAAAAGGGGTTGTCAATCCCTTCCGGTTAGCGGCGCCCCAAGATAGGCAAACGAACGTGAAATAAATTGTAGTAGATTGATAGATCGAATGCCAAATAAAATAAATAAGAATAAATTGCAGCAAGGTATTTTTGTATTTTGGGTTTAATAGATCTGAAAATAAAAGCAAAGGAAAAGTAGATCCCAAAGGCAAACAATATGAGAAAGAGACCCGGGGGTCGTAGGTTTCACTAGTAGCTTCTCTCGAGAAAAATAGCAAACAGTGGGTAAACAAATTATTATTGGGCAATTGATAGAACTTCAAATAATCATAATGATATCTAGGCCATGTTCATTACATATGCATCACGTCCAAGATTAGTAGACTGACTCCTGCCTGCATCTACTACTATTACTCCACATGTCAATCGCTATACAACATGCATCTAGTGTATTAAGTTCATGGGGAAACAGAGTAATGCAATAAGAACGATGACATGATGTAGACAAGATCTATCTATGTAGAGATAGACCCCATTGTTTTATCCTTAGTAGCAACTGTACATACGTGTCGGTTCCCCTTCTGTCACTGGGATCAAGCACCGTAAGATCGAACCCACTACAAAGCACCTCTTCCCATTGCAAGATAAATAGATCAAGTTGGCCAAACAAAACCCAAATATCAGAGAAGAAATACGAGGCTATAAATAATCATGCATATAAGAGATCAAGGAAACTAAAATAACTTTCCTGGATATAAAAAGATAGATCTGATCATATACTCAAAGTTCATCTGATCCCAACAAACACACCGCAAAAAGAGTTACACCATATGGATCTCCAAGAGACCATTTGTCACGGCCAATATGCGACTCTATCCTAAAGGAACTCGAAGGTCCCACCAAGGATAGAACCGCATATTGACACGCTTTTGCACGGGGGATATCATTACATCGTACCATTACATAATAGTTGGGAATACATACAAAGGCATACAAATGCCACATGAATATATCAAGCACCATACATAAGAGCATAATCCAAATACGGATGAAACACAAATAGAAATTCAAACGACATCCACCCTGCTAGCCCAGGCTGCCGACCAGGAACCTATCCCAAGATCAATGAAGAAGAAGAAGGACTCCAAAACAAGTAAACATCGCTCTCACGTCGAATCATCGCATTACCTGCACCTGCAACTGTTGTTGTAGTAATCTGTGAGCCACGAGGACTCAGCAATCCCATTACCATGGGTATCAAGACTAGCAAAGCTTAATGGGTATGGAAAAGATAAGTGGTGAGGTTACAACAAGCGACTAAGCATTGTATGGTGGCTAACTTACGAGTACAGGAATAAGATGAGATACTACGCAAATGGCCGCAAACTAGTAATGATCAATAAGTGATCCTGAACTACTTAGGTTTAAACATAACCCAACCGTGTTCTCCTCTCGAACTTCCCGAAAAGAGATAGTCATGGTTACGCACCCCGGTTGGTGTATTTTAGTTGAGTTTACTTCAAGTTCACTACAACCAGATATTAACAAATTCCTATCTGCCACATAATCGCGGGCACGGCTCTTGAAAGTTCAAACCCTGCAGGGGTGTCTGTGGGAGTCCTGGATTAGGGGGTCTCCGGACAGCCGGACTATCTCCATTGGCCGGACTGTTAGACTATGAAGATACAAGATTGAAGACTTCGTCTCGTGTCCGGATGGGACTCTACTTGGCGTGGAAGGCAAGCTAGGCGATACGTATACGGATATCTCCTCCTTTGTAACCGACCTTGTGTAACCCTAACCCTCTCCAGTGTCTATATAAACCGAAGGGTTTTAGTCCGTAGGAAAACAATCGCAACATACAATCATACCATAGGCTAGCTTCTAGGGTTTAGCCTCTCTGATCTCGTGGTAGATCTACTCTTGTACTACCCATATCATCAATATTAATCAAGCAGGACGTAGGGTTTTACCTCCATCAAGAGGGCCTGAACCTGGGTAAAACTTCGTGTCCCCTGCCTTGTGTTACCATCCGGCCTAGACGCACAGTTTGGGACCCCCTACCCGAGATCCGCCGGTTTTGACACCGACATTGGTGCTTTCATTGAGAGTTCCTCTATGTCGTCGCTGTTAGGCTTGATGGCTCCTACTATCATCGATAGCGATGCGGTTCAGGGTGAGACTTTTCTCCTCGGACAGATCTTCATATTCGGCGGCTTTGCACTACGGGCTAATTCACTTGGCCATCTGGAGCAGATTGAAAGCTACGCCCCTGGCCATCAGGTCAGATTTGGAAGTTTGAACTACACGGCCGACATCCACGGAGACTTGATCTTTGACGGATTCGAGCCACAGCCGGGCACGCCGCACTGTCACGATGGGTATGACCTAGCTCTGCCGCCGAACAGTACCCCAGAAGCCACGCCCGCATCAGCTCCGACCCTTAGTTCGGCGCCAACTGCGCCAATCGAGGACGGGTGGTTAGACACCGCCTCAGGGGCTGTAGTCTCAATGGTGATCGAGCCGAACACCAGCATACCCCTCTGCGCAGCCCATGACTCCAAGGTGCCGGACTCTTTTTTTGACTCCGAACCGCCCGCGCCCCCGTCAATCGAATCTGATTGGGCGCCGATGGAATTCACCGCCGCGGATATCTTTTAGCACTCGCCCTTCGGCGACATTCTGAATTCGCTAAGGTCTCTCTCTCTTTGTCAGGAGATCCCTGGCCGGATTATGGCCAATAGGATTGGGATGCGGATGACGAAGAAATTCGACGCCCACCCACCACCCACTTAATAGCCACTGTCGATGACTCAACCGACATGCTCGACTTCGACTCCGAAGACATCGACGGTATGGACGACGATGCGGTAGGCGAAGAGGAACCACCGCACACAGGGCGCTGGACGTCCACTTCATCATATGACGTATACATGGTGGACACACCAAAAGAAGACGACGACGAGGAACGGAAGGACGCACCGAAGGCTTGTTCCCTCGAGAAGCAGTCAAAGCGGCACCGCAAGCACCGCCCCAAATCCCGCCTTAGTAGAAATAAAGATCATACAGACCCAGCGTTGGAGCAGGGCGAATCACTGCCGGACCACGGCAATACGGAGAATCAAACCGAACAAACCAATTCTGTCAAAGATAATAGTCCGGGCGACATAACGCCGGACAGGCACCCGGAGCAGCAGAATGCCCATCAAAGGCTTGTTGCCACCGCGAGGAGTCTAAAAAAGCAGAAGCAAATGCTCAAGGCCGCGCAAGACACTCTCCAACTCAGATGGAGTAAAGTACTCAACACAGCAGCGAGGTACGGCGACAATCGCCCCACCAAGAGCTACCCAAAGTGGAAGTTGCTACCTGAATTCGATGAGGAGGCCTCAGACCCCCACAACCAAAAATCAAAACAGCCACCTGGCCGGATAAACGATCTCACAGCCAACATCGAGCGGCAAACAATGCCACTCACAAGCCAATATGTGATCCACGCGAGGGCTCGCACCAAAAGGACGGTGCAACCAGATCCATCTATGGACCACGCAAGCGCGCCCCAGCATACAATGTAACACAACAAACATCCGAACAACACGGTACACCCAAATACAGGGGTGCCGCACACCCCCTATGTTTCACCGATGAGGTGCTGGACCATGAATTTCCAGAGGGATTCAAACCCGTAAACATAGAGGCATATGACGGAACAACAGACCCTGGGGTCTGGATTGAGGATTATATCCTCCATATCCATATGGCTTGAGGAGATGATCTCCACGCCATCAAGTACTTACCCCTCAAGCTCAAAGGGCCAGCTCGTCACTGGCTTAAAGGCCTCCCCGAAAATTCCATTGGAAGCTGGGAAGAGCTCGAAAACGCTTTTCGGGCAAATTTCCAAGGGATTTATGTCCGATCTCCGGACGCGGACGATTTGAGTCATATAACTCAACAGCCCGGAGAGTCAGCCCAAAAACTTTGGAACAGGTTTCTTACTAAAAAGAACCAAATTTTCGACTGTCCGGACGCCGAAGCGTTGGCAGCTTTTAAGCATAGCGTCCGTGACGAATGGCTCGCCAGACACCTCGGCCAAGAAAAGCCGAGAACAATGGCGGCATTAACAAGCCTCATGACCCGCTTTTGCGTGGTGAGGACAGCTGGCTAGCCAGATGTAGCACCAGCAACCCCAGTACATCTGAAGTTAGAGATGGAAACGAGAAATCACGGCGCAACAGCAGTAACAAACGCCGGAATAAAGAAGACAACACGAAGAGCACGGCAGTAAACGCCGGATTCAAAAGCTCTCGGCCAGGTCAGCAAAAGCTGCCCTCTAAAGGCGCCAGAGACGAACTGTCCAGCCTAAACAAAATTCTGGACCAAATATGTCAGATCCATAGCACCCCTGGTAAACCTGCTAATCATACCCATAGAGAATGTTGGGTCTTCAAGCAGTCCGGTAAGCTCAACGCCGTACACAAGGGGGAGGATACACCAAGCGAAGACAAGGATGAGCCTCTCAAGCAAGACGCTGGGGAACAAAAGAAATTTCCACCAGAAGTCAAAACAGTAAACGTGTTACACATGATCAAGGGAAGAAACAAAACGGCACTCCCCAAAAAATATGCCCAAGGGCCTATCACCGCGGAGTCCTGCCACTTGTCGTCTCAACCGACCACTTTCGACCATCGTGATTAGTCAGCAAGTATCCGGCGTGCAGGATGGGCTGCCCTGGTCTTAGACCCAATAATTGATGGATATCACTTCACACGAGTCCTGATGGATGGTGGCAGCAGTCTAAACCTGATATATCAGGATACAATCCGCGAAACGGGGATAGACCCAACAAAAATTTGCCATAGCAATACTACCTTTAAAGGAGTAACACCAGGCCCATGGGCTCATTGCACAGGCTCCCTGCTGCTAAAAGTTATATTCGGCTCCCCCGATAACTTCCGTAGCGAACATTTAACCTTCCACATCGCTCCGTTCCAAAGGGGCTATCAAGCACTACTCGGACGCGAAGCTTTCGCTCACTTTAATGCAATACCGCACTACGCTTCCCTCACACTCAAGATGCCCGGTCCACGTGGCATCATTACAATAAACAGAAATATTAAGCGATCTTTGCGCGCCGAAGAGAGTGCGGCAGCCGCACACTAAAAACGGCCTCACCAACTAAAGCATTTAACAGGTCGTCAAGACCTAGGACACGGTTAGACGAGTCCGGCACAGCTATATGTAATTCATACCGGATCAATGGTAACACCCCTATACAAGGGGCTCAACGCGCGCAGACAAGTGGCAATTTTTTACACATCTTGAATTATACTCGGTTCCCTGAAAAACTATCCTTTTGCACGACAACTTTTTCACCTAAGTTCCTCTCTTTTATAGATGATCATCGTGCTACACCCGTCTAGGATACGACACAACGGAGACACAGGCGCAGACGTGCAGCAGGGACCCGCTCCAAGGATTCTTTTTAGATTAAGACCCTGCGTAAACCTTTTTTACTGTCTCTTGTTGATACATATCCACCGAATTCTCAGCACAGTTTAGAAGGATGCTGACGTCTTGGCATGTGGCCACATCAGAATAGTGCACGTACCTGGACACAAGGGGCTTCTTACGAGGGGCACTATTTAGGCCTGGTTTATACCACAAAGACCGAATACCTTAGGGAGTGTTCGGCGTCGCGAGTTTGGCCTTATATGCATCAGCTCCGAATCATTGTCTTTGGTCAAATGTTGGGTTTGCCCGGCTCCTGTGTTTTGGTGCCTTACGTTCCGTTTTACCGGCTAAGGTAGCACCAGGAGAACTACTGCGATTGTGCCCTAGTTCATCCGGACGAGCACCTCAGTAGAGAAAGCCGAAAACTGACTGTCACGATATAGCGTGAGACAGGTCAACCACTCGGTGACCTATCAGAATGTTAGAATTCCTCCGCCTTAACGAAGGGCCGTTTTCTGGCCAGGCATGTACGCACCCCATGATCGGGAGAGTGCGGAGCCACCAGGGGCTATCTAGTAGCCCCACTATCAAACTCCTATGGCGAAGTGAAAGTGTTAAAGCATTATAGTCCGGTTGCCTCGCTTGCTACGCTATCACCTCCTTAATAGGACCAAGACATTGGGTTAAGTGTGAACACGCGTTTTTTGCGAGCACCTCTGCATTATATGCATGGGGGTTGAAGCCGACGGCTGCAATCTTTCAGGTTATACACATGTATACATAAACGACCGCCCAGGAGGCATCATACTACTTTCAGACAAAAGTATAAACATAACCTTATAAAAACTTCATAAAAGCATTGTGCTTACAATGAGAATACATATCACTCAAACATAATATTCTTCGAGCACTGGGCCTTTATCAAACGAGCACCCTTGAGAACCTCCTCGAAATAGTGCTCGGCAGCCACCCGGCCTATGGCCGAACCCTGCGCCGCAACAGTGGTAGCGTCCATCTCTGCCCAGTATGCTTTAACATGGGCAAGGGCCATCCGCGAGCCTTCTATGCACGCCAACCTCTTCATCGCATTAATGCACGGCACCGCATTAAGGAACTGCTGCACTAAGCTGAAATAGCTGTTTGGCTTTGGCCTTTCCGGCCATAGCTGATCCACAACAGTCATGACGAGTTCGGACAACCTATTCAGTTCGGCCCATTCGGCTAGTTGGTCAGTCAATGTAAGCGGACGCTTTGGAACGTAGAATTGCGTCCAGAACAGCTTGTCCAATTCACGATCTGTCTGACCTTGGAAATACTTGGCCGCATCGGCAGCGCTTGCCGCCAAATCCATATACGCATCTGCCGAACTCCACAGCCGATCCATAGAGGCATACCGTGGATCTCCGAACTTCCTTTGTAACATGAAGGGTTTCCCAGTCGCAATATCCTTGGCTTCCCGCAGCTCCTCCTTCTTCGCTCTCATAGCAGAACGGGTGTCTTTGTCCGCCGCCGCGGCCTTCTCAAGGTCCGTTGCCTTCGCTCGGTTTTCTTTTTCAAGTACCCGGCAACGGTCGGCAGTGTCTTTCAATTCTACGGCCATCTTGGCCATCTTCTCTTGGCTCTTGCAATGTGCGGCCTTCTCGGCTTTCAACTCTTCGGCCGCCTTCAAAGAAGCCACATTACTAATCCTTGCTTGTTCCTTGGCTCGGGCAAGTTCTGCCTGCAAGGCTTCTATGGTGGCAGCTCCATCTACAGTCACAACATATTAAAGATACTAGCATCATGCTGCTCTTACTATGTGGCGTTCACCGGATAATAACACTTACCTTGTGCCTCGTCAAGCCTCTTGTTAACAAGCTTGATATCAGCGTCTGCCGCATCCAGTTGCCATTTTAATTTGGCAAACTCACTAGTCCGGCTAGCCACCGGAGCTTCCACCACCTGCACATAGGGCCAGTCTGGTTATTGCCTGGGAATATGATCCTCTGTTCGCCGCCGTTCTCGATGACAACCAGAGTCTCAGGGGCTACTATCTACACAGGGCACACCTAACATGTGCAGTACTATCACATATTATCTCACGTACCTCAAAGCCCGTTAGTAGACTCATAAAGGCTTCATGTAATCCGCTTTCGGCGGACGAGATTCTCTCCATCACCGTATCCATCAGCATACGGTGTTCTTCTGAGATGGCCACTCGCCCCACCAACTCCCTCAGAACGTCTGACCGCGCACCAGACGGTGCCGGACTCTTTTGTATGCTCTCTTCGGGAGCCGGATACTGGGGACTTCGGGGGTCTACGGGATTATCTTCTGGCCTCACCGGATTCGGAGAGGCCCTCCGTGACGACACTTCGGGGTCACCCGCTTCTGGAGCGGAGGAGTTTGGGGGAGGCGTTTCACTCTCCATCATCTCTGGAAGAAGATCCCCCGAAGACGAGCTCATTTGAGAGGGGCTAAGGCCCGAACTGCAAGATATATGCGGTGGTTATTTTCTCAGAGAAAAAAGATAGCATACCTTTACTATTAAAGTATTTTGGGTCACTTACGACTCGTTGGAGGGCTGATCCCCCCGCGGACTTTGTGCGGCAAAAGCATCCCCCGAGGTAGGACCCTCTATGCGAGACTTCTTCTCCCGTTTGGAGGCTTCGGCTTCCGGATCCTCGGAAGCAGTCCTTTTCCTCCCCCGGTCGTCCTCCTTCGTGGAGACGCTCGTTCCCTCGGTTGGAACGGGCAACGATGGGGGCCCGCGTTCGCCCGTATTATCCCCCTCGGTATCTTCCTTCAAGGGCTCCGGGCAAGGTGCGACTTCGAGCATCTTTTCCAATACCGGATTTTCCAAACCCTCAGGAAGGGGGGCCAAACACCGAATCATCTTCGCCTTTGTTAGCCAGTCCTGGTCAAACATCAAACTCTCAGAAATAACTTTGAATAAAAGGCAGTGTGTTCGGCTAGAGGATTTCTTACTTGTTCGGCGGCGCGGTTACTGCTCAGGCCCACGTCCTCGGTAATATCCGGACATTCTACTTGAGGTCCGAAGAATGACTTGTACATCTCCTCGTGCGTCAGGCCGAGGAAACTTTGAATGGCACGTGGTCCCTCTGGGTTGAACTCCCACAAGCGAAGGGGCCGGCGTTTGCAAGGCTGGACTTGACGAACCAGCATAACTTGTATTACCGCAACCAAACTAAAATCTCCCTCGAAGAGATCTCGGATGCGGCTTTGCAGTATTGGCACGTCCTTGGCTGGACCCCTGCTCAGACCTTTGCTAATCCATGACATCAGTTGTGGTGGGGGGCCCGAGTGGAAAGCGGGGGCAGCCGCCCACTTGGCACTTCTGGGAGCCGTGACGTAAAACCACTCCCATTGCCATAATTCAGACACCTCTGGAAAGGAACCTTTCGACCATGGAGCTCCTGCCATCCTTCCTATTGATGCACCTCTGCACGCTGCATGTTGCCCCTCGATCATCTTCGGCTTTACTTCAAAGGTCTTGAGCCACAGGCCGAAGTGAGGGGTAACGCGGAGGAAGGCTTCACACACGACAATAAATGTCGAGGTATGGAGAAAGGAGTCCGGAGCTAGATCGTGGAAATCTAGCCCGTAATAGAACACCAAACCTCTGATGAAAGGATCCAGAGTGAGGCCTAGACCTCGGAGGGAGTGGGAGACGAACACAACATTCTCGTTGGGTTCAGGAGTAGGGACGATCTGCCCTCGAGCAGGCAGCTGATGCGAAACCTCGACGGTCAGGTATCTGGCCTCCCTCAACTTCTTAATGTCCTCTTTCGTAACGGAGGAGGGCGTCCATTGGCCTTGAAGGCTGGATCCGGACATGGTTGAAGATCCGGAGCACCTAACCTGGACTTTGGGTGTTAGAACTCGAGGCGGGGGAAGGGTTCGATTGAGCACGAGAGGGAAAAAGCGAAAACCTTGTCCCCTTATAAAGGGGGTGAATATCAAGTGTCCTCTCTGTAGCCGTTAGGGACTTGCATATAATCTAGGAGTCCTAGACACGGTTGGGTTACCCACGACTGCATTAATGAAAATCCCGTAATTGAGGGAACACGATCTCTGCTTCGGCAAGATGTGTCAAGAAACCGCCTCGCGTTATGTGTGGAGCTGGTTAAAAGAAACGGTTCGAATAATCACCGGGCCATGACATAATGTCATGCTGCCAAAACAAGCCAGCAAATTAGATCTGCGGAAAAATTATTCTCTCTACGGTGGAATGTGGACCTTATTTTGCAGGGTCGGACACTATCCTCGTATTCAAATTCTTCTATGATGTATTCGGAGAAGGAACCCGCCTTGCAATGCCGAAGACAATACTGCACGCCGGACTCATCGTCATTGAAGCCTGGTTCAGGGGCTATTGTGGGAGTCCTGGATTAGGGGGTCTTCAGACAGCCGGACTATCTCCATTGGCCGGACAGTTAGACTATGAAGATACAAGATTAAAGACTTCGTCTCGTGTCCGGATGGGACTCTACTTGGCGTGGAAGGCAAGCTAGGCGATACGTATATGGATATCTCCTCCTTTGTAACCGACCTTGTGTAACCCTAACCCTCTCCGGTGTCTATATAAACCGAAGGGTTTTAGTCCGTAGGACAACAATCACAACATACAATCATACCATAGGCTAGCTTCTAGGGTTTAGCCTCTCTGATCTCGTGGTAGATCTACTCTTGTACTACCCATATCATCAATATTAATCAAGCAGAACGTAGGGTTTTACCTCCATCAAGAGGGCCCAAACCTGGGTAAAACTTCATGTCCCCTGCCTCCTATTACCATCCGGCCTAGACGCACAGTTCGGGACCCCCTACCCGAGATCCGCCGGTTTTGACACCGACAGTGTCCAAACTTAGCGCATGACAAGCTCACGATCCACAGAGACAATCCTCCATTGCGGGACCCTCCGATCAGACTCAGAATCCCGGTGCACAAGACATTTCGACAATCGTAAAACTAATCCGGCAAGACCTCCAGATGCACCGACCTAGCCTGATAGAATTCGCACGTATCTCATTCTCAGGGTACACCGGATGAGCAAAGCTTCGGTTGCTAAGACCCAAGTTGCCCAGGGGGCACCGCAAGGTGGTCTAGTTTGGACCAACACTCATGAGGAGCACTGGCCTGAGGGTTGATTAAGAGTCCTCAGGTGCTAGCCTGTCCCTATGCAAGTTTTAGTTGTTATTAGGCAAATGGAAAAACCAATGTTGGGCCTTGCTGGAAGAGTTTTATTCATAGCGAACTATTAAGAGGGGCCCATTAACCCTCACCATGTTAGGGACGTAAACTCAAGGAACATAACACCGGTATGACGAAAACTAGGGTGTCAAGAGTGGAACAAAACACTAGGCAAAAGGCCGAGCCTTCCACCTTTGGCCAAGTATATAGATACATTAATTAAATAAGAGATATTGTGATATCCCTTGATATCCATGTCCCAACATGGAACAACCTGCAACTGCACCTGCAACTACCAACGCTATAAGAGGGGCTGAGCAAAGTGGTAACATAGCCAAATAACGGTTTGCTAGGAAGGGTAGAAAGGTTAGAGGCTATCATGGCAATTTGGGAGGCTTGATAAACAAGTGGTAGGTAGCATGACATAGCGATAGCATCGAGACAACTAGTATAGCAAAGATAGTAGTGAGATCCAAGGTGACGGTCATCTTGCCTGAAATCCCGCTAGGAAGAAGAACGAGTCCATGGAGAAGATGATCCCACATAGTCGAACGAATCCTCACAATCGCAACGAAACTGGAACTATCGAGAAGGAGCACAACCGGAAAGAAGCAAACCACATGGTAAACACACAACACATAAACATGACATGATAGTCAACCAAGTTTGATGCATGACAAGGCTACATGATGCTACTCATGGCAAGAGAGGATGCATACAAGAACAACACATCAAAGCAAGTTTAAATGAGGCTGGAAGCAACATATAACAATTCCGGTAAGTCCCCATATGCAAATTTCGAAATTGGTCCAGGTCTGAAAAAACATTATGTTAAAGTGGTTAAACAGTAATTTAAAGTGCACCAAGATGATCTGCGTGTCTTTCTAGTCAAGTTACATATAAAGTTCATTTAATTCGGAGCTACGGCCTAGAAGATATGAGCAAAAGAAGTTAACATGGCATTGATGCAAAGGCAAGCAAAACACATAACAACCACTTAAAAACATGGATGCAACAAGGCAAGATGAAACTACAAGCAAAACCAAGCAATTTTCATGTAGAGCACGCTCCAAATGAAGCCACGGCTCAACACACACACTCAATACACATTTCAAACACAATCTGCTCAAAACAGCAACTAGGCACTTTGCAATCAAGGAAACAACATGCTACAGGAAACATATGGAAACAAACTTGATATGCACTCAAAGTATAGATTACATGCTTCAAATATCATTAAGTTTCAGATTCATAGGCATCAAGAGTAATCCAAGATGATTAATGCAAAAAGCAACTTGATAACATAGATTATGACTTAGTGAAAAACAGAGCATATGCATGAGCAGAGACAACAAGTTGACATGTTGAAGGCACGAAACATACATGCTACAGTGCAAGATCATGGCAAACAAAAGCATGGCATGCTTGTACATATCATGGAGCTCAAAACACACAATATGGCATAACCACATGAGCAACAGGATCATGCGAATCATCAAGACAAGATGCAAACATGATATAAGCTGATCCTCAGACTTAGGGAAAATCTGGGAATGCAAAACAATAACATTATGATGCTGATTTTGGAGGCACATAACAACAATCATAGAAACTTTAATAATTATGCAAAAGACATTGGCATGTAGTAGACATGATATACTTCAACTTAGTCCATGGGCACAAGTTCATATGATGCATGGAGTAAGTACTATGATTCTTGCAAAATGGAACATACTGTTAATAGGTTGACAGATTTGGCATGATGGCAACTTGAGATCAAGAAATAGACAAACTACAACAAGTTATATGGCAACCAATGGCATGGCATCAAATTAATCATAACAAAGAGCAAATAACATCAAGACATCATATACATATGTAACATCCCAAATTTTCATTTGGAATGTTACACATTAGATCATCATTGCGTATCGTATTTTATTGCATTTTGGTTGATCCTAGAAATTCTACGCAACTCAAGGACCCTCTGAGAGAGTTGGGGATTTCGTTATTTTCATATTTGAGTTTTCTCAAATTTTGAAATTAGGATCATTTGATTTTATTTATTTTATCTTCAATTATTTCTATCACAAAAATATGAGAGAGGGAATAAAATGACTTTCCCAAGATAAAGAAATATTGAGGATTTAAAAATAAAATCAAATAAGAGTTATTTTGGTTTTATTTGCTATTTTATTTGAATTTAAGAAAAATGCGCGTTTTTCAAAATTGCATTTAGGCCCCAACTAAATGTTCATCCTGTGCGGCTTGATTTTAGAATCCGGGGAAAATTTATTTCGGGATTTTTGGAGTCCGTTTAGTATTTCTTTTGTTTGTTTTTCTGCGCGTAATTATTTAAATAAAACGAACCGACTTCGGGCCGGGATCGGCCGGGCCCTTTATATAGCGCCGCCCCCGAGCCTTAGCAGCCCACTCGAGCCGTGCCGCGCCCCAAACCCTAGCCCGCGCCCAGCCACCGCCGGAACCGCCCGTCGAGGTTGACTGCCGCCGCCGGTTTTTTTTAGTTTCCGTTTTTTTATTAAATCGGTTTTTTTCCGGTTTAGGTTAATTAGCGAGCGTTCGCTCGTTTGTTCATTCTAACGAACGTGTTCATCGTTTAGATCCAGATAACGTACGTTCGTTCGTTAATTTGTTCGTCATTTTTCTTTTTCTCGGATTAATCCGCGATTATTTCTGATCGTGATTTCTGATCCAATTTTCGATCTAGTATAACTTTTCGCTCATTTATCGGAGTCAGGCGATTCAAGCGCCTGGAGTTTCGTCTCGAAACACTCTTTCTGTTTAACCAACTCAAACAAGTTTTTGCTGCTGTAAAATTTGACTTAGATCCAGATTAGTAAACAAAGCTTGTTTCTTTCATCGCTTGCCTTTCGTTGCTTCGTTCGATTTGATTCTTTTTGCCAACCGGAGTTCTTAAGTTGAACTTTTTGGTTAGATCTCTTATTTGAATTTTACCTGTGCATTAGATGAGTACTTATTGTATGTTTGTTTGTTTGCGATAGAGTACCCGGAGTGCGCCGCTTGCTACTTCGAATCTCTAGGTTTCGCGGATCATCAGCAAGACAAGTAACACTTTGATCATACCTCCTACTACCCAGTTTTTATTGCATTAGATCAATCCTCAAACAATGCATGATTAGGATCTAATTAAATTGTGGGTTTTGGGATGTAGATGAGGTAGTACCTATTACCTGTTTCTTTATCAAACCATGGGAGTTACTTCTACATTTGCTTATATTGCTATGCTATGCTAGTAGACATGGATTGGGTGAGTGTTTCCATGACAGATGTGAGATTGTTAATTAATGGTTTATCTAAGGTGGCAACTTAAACACACATCTGGGTGGACTGAGGCACCTGGGTATTCCAGCAATTGCCTATTTTTCTTTTGGACCGCCACCCAGGCTCAAAGGGATCATGAGATTATTCAGACTAGAAACTTCCGTGTGCAGCCACAAGCTACTATGGGCTCTAGCATAGTTGATTAAGTCGTGCGAACTCTTACAGTGGTAGACTAGCAGATGTAGGGGAAAGTAGGTGTAACGGTCTACCCGATCATAAGGTGCTAGCGCTTCTAAAAGTCTATGTCTCGGTCATCCGTTTCTCAAACACCATGTAGTGCGAGAATCCCAACGGAGGAGATCGAGTCTTGTGGGGAAAAGTGCGCAAACCTCTGCAAAGTGTATAAACTAATCATGGTTAGCCGTGTCCCCGGTTATGGACAATTTGAGTATCTAATACTTGGATTATCATGTGAATCTCATCATGTTACTCTAATTAATATAGTTGGGTTTTTAATGATGATGTTTAATTGGGATTGAGAGGGTGTCTACACTCTCAATGTTTAACAACTACCATGATAGTTAAATAAAATTTATTCCTTTATAGTAGGGAAAAATTGGCTTTACGCAAAACTATAACCATAGAGCTTTCCACCAGCCATATATGCATGTAGTATAGCATATTTCTGTTCATTGCTCTCTATGTGTTACTTTGCCAGCATATTCCAAGTGCTGACCCGTTTCGGGCTGCAACGTTCATGTTGCAAACTTTTCAGACGACGAGTAAGGTGCCTTTAGGTCGTGGTTCTATACTCAGTGATGCCATTGGAGTTGATGGACTCACTTATCTTCCAAGCCTTCCACTGTTATCGTTATTAGATGGCCTTAAGCCATATTTATTGTAATAAGTTCTCTTTTGAGACACTCATTGTAATAAGTGTGTGATTGCTACTCTGTTATAAATCCTTCAAGTACTATGCGGTGTCAGCATTACTGATCTAGGGATGACACTGGAGCACAGAGATTGGACCGTTTGAGGTCTGATTGCTACAACATATGGCTCATGTACTAGTGGGAACCATCAAGACAAGTTTGAATGTTGTAACCGTTTCAGCAAGTGTAGAACATCAACATCATCATAGCATGTTTGTAAGCTTGGACAGAGGTCATATGAAGTCCAAAATTATCAAACTTAGCATGTGGTCAAAGTACCATAGCATACTTCAATTCATGTAATTGGAGCCTCTCCAAAAGAGGCATAGATTAATTAATAACAAGCTCACAACATGGCATCATGAAGTTAACAAAAAACTGGAACATCATTTAGGCATGTTCATGGTAATGAAAACATATGCTACAGGACATATATGAGGCATCAAATAACATAGCATGATAGAGCATAACATGGACATCAAAACATCCTTACCGAGCATCTCCAGATTATGCATGGATTCACTTGTAGCATCAAGTTAACATGGCAACATAATGTAGCAGATTCAGACAACAAGTACCCTACTTTGCATGTTTGTGCTAGTCACCACAAGGCACATAAAAATGCATGGATTGCACCACTTTAAATATGGCATGAGTATGCTCCTTAAACATGTTGACATGATGCTCAAAAGATAAACCCACAAAATACTATGAAAAAGACAAATCAGCAAGTTACATCAATTTTCAGCATGTTACATCATTTAGCACTTTTGCAACAAAGATTAAGGCATCAAGATGAATAGTAACATTCAAGAAAACTACACCACCATGTAGAACATTCAGAGCTGAACAATTTGACAAATCATACATGCAAAATGGAGCAACATGCACCGAGCTATGACATGGCAAACATGCACACATTATGCTGATTTCTGGGGACTTAGAGAAAATTAGACCTCGGGGAAAAACTGGATCTCGCGGTTCGGGGACGATCGGATACAGGTCAGCAGCGCGTTTGGATGGAGGGTTCGGGGTGGACGAGCCGGATCAGGACGGGGAGGTCCCGATCGAGCTCGTGGCCGGCCATGGCGGGGTCGAGGGAGGTGGCCGGCGCGGCTCCGGTGAGGGCGACGCTCTGGGGGCAGGGACAAGGTGCGAGGGGCCGGATCTGGAGGGGCACGAAGGCGGCGGAGGTCAAAGGCGAGGTGGTCGGCGGTGCAGTGCAGCGGTCGGGGCGGCACGACGTGGATGTGCGGGGTGGCGGCGACGGGCGGCACCGGCGGCGGCCGGCGACAAAGGCACGAAGGGAGCCGGAGCGGAGCAGGGAACAGGGGCGCGGGTGGATGGGCTCAGGCGGGCCTGACCTGGGCCCCGGCGAGCCGCGGCGGCCACGCGGTGGAGGGAGGCAACGGTGACACATGTCAGGCCACAATTAGCTCGGGCAGGGCGGCTGGACGTGTCCGACGCAGGGTGGACATGTCCGGCGGCGCGAGGAGGAAGAGGGCTGGGTTCGATCCGGATTTTGAGGAGGGGGAGGCTAGTATATAGGTAAAGGTAGCTAGGAGAGGGCTATTGAGGTGCGGTTTTCGCCCACACGATCGTGATCCAACGACGGAGAGCATGGAGGGGGTTTAGATGGGCTAGTGGGATGTTGTGGAGGGGTGCTAGGATGCAAAGAGATAGGGGTCCGGCGGTTAATTTGCTCAACCCTTGGGGTATCAAACGACCTCCAAATGGAACGAAAATTGATAGGCGGCCTACCGGTGATATACCAAGGCCACTCGACAAATCTCGGCCCATTCCGAGAACGTTTTCTCCCACTCAAGAAACATGATCTGAGAGGGGCGACGGGTGCATGTGAGAGTGAAAGGGCTCGGAACAGACAACAGAGAGAACTGGGAGACCCGAACGAATGCAAGTTTTGAAAAACATGCAAATGAAATGCAGATGATGACATGGCAAAGTGCAACACGCAAGCAAATGACATGGCAATAACGACGAATAAATGGGAGACACCTGGCGCATCGGTCTCGGGGCGTTACACCATTGTATTGAGAATCAAACGAGAGAGAGGAAGCCATCTAGCTACTAACTACGGACCCGAAGGTCTACAAAGAACAACTCACGCATCATCGGAGAGGCACCAATGGAAGTGGTGAACCCCTCCGTGATGGTGTCTAGATTGGATCTGGTGGTTCTGGACTCTACAGCGAATAGAATTGCTTTTTGTTGACTCCCCTAGGGTTTCTGGAATATTGGGTATTTATAGAGTAAAGAGGTGGTCCGGGGGGCACCCGAGGTGGGCACAACCCACCAGGGTGCGCCTGGGCCTCCTGGCCTGCCCTGGTGGGTTGTGCTCCCCTCGGAGCACCCCCATGCACTGCCTTGGACCATTGGGTGTCTTCTGGTCCATAAAAATCTTCGTGAAGTTTCGTTGCATTTGGACTCCGTTTGGTATTGATTTCCTGCGATATAAAAAACATGCAGAAAATAGCAACTGGCACTTGGCAATACGTCAATAGGTTAGTACCAAAAAATGATATAAAATGACTAAAAATGATTGTAAAACATCAAAGATTGATAATATAATAGCATGGAACAATCAAAAATTATAGATACATTGGAGTCGTATCAGCGTCCACTGCTTCCCTCCCCTGCGACATGGCCTCACGGGTCTCGTTGTCGGGCTCGTGCTCGTCAGAGCCCCCTCCTCTGCTCCACCGTCCCCGCCACCGCGGACATGCTAGGAGCCCCCCAACCCTACCGCAGTGCCCACAACTCTGTTGCACCGTCGTCCCTCCGGTGGTTGGCACGACCTATGGCCCGCTGGTTCAGGGGGCGGGGCGGGGGCTGATTGCTTGTATCTGCGTTGGTATTTCCCTGAATAGGGGAGGATGATGCAGCACATCAATGGTAAGTATTTCCCCCAGTTATGAAACCAAGGTTATCAATCCAGTCGGAGAACCAAGCAACACTATGTAAACAGCACCTGCACACAAATAACAAATACTTGCACCCCAACGTGTAAGAGGGGTTGTCAATCCATCGTCGGTATTGAGATAGATTAAATTGTATGAGATTGGATAAATAGATCTAGCAAAAACCCAAAAAATAAAGAAAAGTGCAACAAGGTATTTTTGGGTTTTTGGAATAATAGATCTGAAAATAATTTGATCGGAAATAGACCCGAGGGCCATATATTTCACTAATCGCTTCTCTCGAGAAAATAGAATACGGTGGGTAAACAAATTACTGTTGGGCATATTCAACAAGTATTGCAAACTGAGTACCTGTAGGATTTATTCTTCCTCCCCTTGACAACTGAGGCCTATGAGGAATTCTTACAAATGGAAGACATTTGTATAGCCATGAGACAATCTGAGCATTTAGACTCTTTAGACACATGGAGTTACATTTGGGGGACTGAGCACTATTCCTCCATCAAAGCATATAAAGTCTTAATTGGTCACAAACAGACACCCCCACACTTCAACTGGATCTGGCAGAGTTCATGCCAACCAAAGCATAAAGTTTTCTTCTGGCAACTTCTTCATGATCGAGTCAATACCAGAAACTTACTTAGAAGGAAGAATTTTGTGTTGGAGGATTACAACTGTGCTGTTGGAGGCTGTCAACAAGAAGAAACACTGCACCATCTCTTTTGGGGCTGTCCATTTGTTCAACAATGCTGGGACTTCATTTGTCCAACAAGAGCTCCAAACCCGTCGGTGTTAGAAGCATTCCAAGACCTCAAAGAAAAGCTAAGGTATCCATTTTACATGGAGATAATCATTCTTGGAGCATGGGCCATTTGGATCACCAGAAACAATAAGATTTTTGAAAATATTGCACCTTCATTCCAAGGGTGGAAGTTCATATTTCTGGAGGAACTGAAGCTTCTCAAATATAGAATGAGGAAGAAGCATGAGAGACAATTTTCAGTTTGGCTTGATAGCATGCTGTGATTACTTTGTTCTTAGGCTAGTTGGTTGTTTAGTTTTTTCTTTCTTTTTTTCTTTCTTTCTTCCTTTGTTTCCTAGGTTTTAGGTTTTTTAGTCTTTTTGTTTCTTGGGCTTACCTCAAGCCTTTCAGACATCTTTGTTTCTCTGAGTCTTTTATTAATAAAAATTGCAGTGGGGTTTTACCCTACTGTTTATAGTCAAAAAAAATTAGTGTTGGGCAATTGATAGAGGAGCAAATAATTATGAGGATATCCAAGGCAATGATCATGTATATAGGCATCACGTACAAGATTAGTAGACTGAAATGATTCTGCATCTACTACTATTACTCCACACATCAATCGCTATCCAGCATGCATCTAGTGTATTAAGTTCATAGAGAAATAGAGTGATGCAATAAGAACGATGACATGTGATACATCTCCAATGTATCTATATTTTTTGATTGTTCCATGCTGCTATATTATCATTCTAGGATGTTTTACATTCATTTTGTAGCAACTTTATATCATTTTTTGGGACTAACCTATTGACATAGTGCCCAGTACCAATTGTTGTTTTGCTTGTTTTTTACTTCGTAGAATATCAGTACCAAATGAAGTCCAAATGCCACGAAACTTTTTGGAGATTTTTTTTCTGCCTAGAAGACTACATGGGAGCCAAGGAAGTACCAGAGGGGAGGCCTGTGGGGCCCGCAACACACTAGGGCGCGCTAGAGGCCCCTGGCGCGCCTAGGTGGGTAGTGGGGCCCACGGGAGTCCTCTCCACTGCCTCACAGCTCTATAAATACCCAAATATTCTAGAAACCCTACGGGAGTCAACGAAAAGCAATCATATAGTATATAGGTAGGTATGGTGGACTCATTGGCACAACTTAGTTTTATGGTATTTGGATGCACAAGTAGTATTCTCACATAGTACAAGGAAAGGCTAGCAAATAGATTGAGAAGCAACCAACCAAAAAGTGAAAACGATCATAAAAGAGCATTAAACATAACTAACACCGAATAATGCACCACAAGTAGGATGTAATTTCATTGCATAACTATTGCTTTCGTGCTTGCATAGGGAATCACAAACCTTAACAGCAATATTCTTACAAAAGCATAATTACTCACCAACATGACTCACATATTACTATCTCCATATCTCAAAACTATTGCAAGGAATCAAGTTTTAATATCCAATGATCTTCATGGTAGTTTTTATTATTTCCCGGGATATCTATCACTTTGGGACTAGTTTCGTATATTACCATTGTTTATAACAATCTCTCAAAGAAATTTAAGTGAAGAACATGAGCATAAATAATTTTTCATCTCTCCAAATAATATAAGTGAAGCATGAGAGAATTTCTTCAAAAAAATTTACTAACTCTCAAATTGATCTAAGTGAAGCATGCGAGTATTTCTTTCAAAAAATTAAAGCACCACTGTGCTCAAAATGATATAAGTGAAGCACTAGAGCAATTCCATAGCTCAAAAAATTTAAGTGAAGCACATAGGGCAATTCTAACAAATCATAGCATCATTATGGATCTCTCAAATAGGTGTGTCCAACAAGGATGATTGTGACAAACTAAAAAGAAAATCAAGCAAAGACTCATATAATACAAGAAGCTCCAAGCAAAACTCATGATATGTGACGGATAAAAATATAGCTCCAAGTAAAATTACCGATGGTCATTAGAAGAAATTGGGGATGCCTTTCGGGGCATCCCCAAGCTTAGTTGATTGGTTATCCTTGAATATTACCTTGGGGTGCCATGGGCATCCTCAAGCTGAGGCTCTTTTCACTCCTTATTCCTTCATCCATCATGCTCTCACCCAAAACTTGAAAACTTCAATCACACAAAACTTAACAAAACCTCTGTGAGATCCGTTAGTATAAAAAAGCAAATCATCACTTTAAGTACTTTTGAAAACCCATTCGTATTTTATTATTGCATTATACCTACTATATTCTAACTTTACCATGGCTTATACCCATGAAACAATCCATAGATTCATCAAAATAAGCACATAATGCAACAAAAACAGAATCTGTCAAAAACATAATAGTCTGTAGTAATCTAGACTCTGGCCATACTTCTATTACTCCAAAAATTCTGAAAATTTAGAACAACATAGGAAATTTGTATATCAATCTTGTGTAAAACATTCATAATTCTATCATGCTTCTGTGATTTTTAACAATTCTGCTACTGGGCGCAAAAGTTTCTGGTTTCCAACAAGATCAAGTCAACTATCACCCAACATGATCCTAAAGACTTTACTTGGCACAAACACTAACTAAAACATAAAAACACAATCATAACAGTAGCATTATTGTGTAAACACACAATAACAGAAATAAAAATATAAAAAATTATTTTATTCATTGGGTTGCCTGCCAACAAGCTTTCTTTATAGCCATTAAGATAGGCTTAAGATTTCAACGATGCTCATACGAAAGATAATAATTGAAACACAAAGAGAGCATCATGAAACATGTTACAAACACATTTAAGTCTACCTCTCATCCTATGCTAGGCATTTTATAAGCAAACAAATTATCAAGACATGAAATATCTAACATACGCAAGCAAGAAGAATAGAACATTAACAATCTCAACATAACGAGAGGTAATTTAGTAACATGAAAATTTCTACATCCATATTTCCCTCTCATAATAATTACATGTGAGATCATATTCAAATTAAATAATATATCCATCACATAACATATTCTATACATGATCCACGTGCATGCAAAGTTGGCACTCTTCCAAAATGGTTGGATTATCATCCAAGCCCACTTTTATCAAAAAATTCATAACATTGATCGTTCTCCAAAGTAGTGGGATCATTATCGCCTATAGTTGGAATTCTTCCAAACCCACTTTCAATATTATTGCAAACACTATTATCAATATCATATTGATCATGAGGCTTTAATAAATTTTCAAGATCATAAGAAGAATCACCCCAATCATTATCATTGCAATAAGTAGTGGACATAGCAAAATTAGCAACCCCAAGATTGGGGTTTTGCATACTATTAGCAAAATTGACATTAATAGAATTTGTAATAACATCATTGCAATCATGCTTTTCATTCAAGGAGCTATCGTGAATCACTTCATAGTTTTTTTCTTTTAACACTTCATCACAATTTTCAGATTCATAAATCTCAAGCAAAACCTCATAAAGATAATCTAGTGAACTAAATTCACTAGCGATTGGTTCATCATAATTGGATCTTTTGAAAAAATTAGCAAGTGGACGAGGATCCATATCAATAGATTTTTAGCAAGCGAAGATGCAAGAAAATAGAAGACACATGGCAACACAAGCAAACAGGCAAACGTTAAATATTTTTGTATTTTTTTGTAAAATCGTATTAGAAGTGGGGAAGATGAAAACGAGAGGCAATGACAAATAAAGTAATTGCAAGGAGATGAAAGTTTATGCATAGGAATCTAATGGATGTTGATGATGTCTCCCCAGCAACGCGCTAGAAATTCTTCCAGATTGCTTTTATCTGCGTTGGTATTTCCCCGAAGAGGAGAGGGTGATGCAACACAACAATGGTATGTATTTCCCTTAGTAATGAAAACAAGGTTATCAATCCAGTAGGAGAACCAAGCAAGACTATGTAAACAGCACTGATACGTCTCCAACGTATCTATAATTTTTGATTGTCCATGCTATATTATCTACTGTTTCGGACATTATTGGGCTTTATTATCCACTTTTATATTATTTTTGGGACTAACCTATTAACCGGAGGCCCAGCCCAGAATTGCTATTTTTTGCCTGTTCTAGGGTTTTGAAGAAAAGGAATATCAAACGGAGTCCAAACGGAATGAAACCTACGGGAACGTGATTTTCTCAACGAACAAGA
Organism: Triticum aestivum; assembly: GCF_018294505.1. Lineage (NCBI taxonomy): Eukaryota > Viridiplantae > Streptophyta > Magnoliopsida > Poales > Poaceae > Triticum > Triticum aestivum. Next base: position 583,883,337 of record NC_057800.1, read on the forward strand.
CCCGGGAGACTTGGACCCTACGTCAAGAAAGGAAACAGGAGGCCACAAGGTAGGGGGCATGCCCACCCCCACCAGGTGCGCCCTCCACCCTCGTGGGCCCCCTGTTGCTCCACCGACGTACTCCTTCCTCCTATATATATCCACGTACCCCCAAACGAGCAGATACGGAGCCAAAACCCTAATTCCACCATCGTAACTTTCTGTATCCACGAGATCCCATCTTGGGGCCTGTTCCGGAGCTCCGCCGGAGGGGGCATCGATCACGGAGGGCTTCTACATCAACACCATAGCCCCTCCGATGAAGTGTGAGTAGTTTACCTCAGACCTACGGGTCCATAGTTAGTAGCTAGATGGCTTCTTCTCTCTTTTTCGATCTCAATACAATGTTCTCCCCCTCTCTTGTGGAGAACTATTCGATGTAATCTTCTTTTTGCGGTGTGTTTGTTGAGACCGATGAATTGTGGGTTTATGATCAAGTCTATCTATGAACAATATTTGAATCTTCTCTTAATTCTTTATGTATGATTGGTTATCTTTGCAAGTATCTTCGAATTATCAGTTTGGTTTGGCCTACTAGATTGATCTTTCTTGCAATGGGAGAAGTGCTTAGCTTTGGGTTCAATCTTGCGGTGTCCTTTCCCAGTTTCAGTAGGGGCAGCAAGGCACGTATTGTATTGTTGCCATCGAGGATAACAAGATGGGGTTTTCTTCATATTGCATGAGTCTATCCCTCTACATCATGTCATCTTTCTTAAGGCGTTACTCTGTTTTTAACTTAATACTCCAGATGCATGCTGGATAGCGGTCGATCAGTAGAGTAATAGGAGTAGATGTAGGCAGGAGTCGGTCTACTTGTCTCGGACGTGATGCCTATATACATGATCATACCTAGATATTCTCATAACTATGCTCAATCCTGTCAATTTCTCAACAGTAATTTGTTCACCCATCGTAGAATACTTATGCTGTCGAGAGAAGCCACTAGTGAAACCAATGGCCCCCAGGTCTATCTTTATCATATTGATCTCCTACTACATAGTTATTTCCTTTGCTATTTACTTTGCCTTTATTTTACTTTGCATCTTTTATCATAAAAATACCAAAAATATTATCTTATCATATCTATCAGATCTCACTCTGTAAGTGGCCTTATAGGGATTGACAACCCCTATTTGCATTGGTTGCGAGGATTTATTTGTTTTGTGCAGGTACGAGGGACTTGCGCGTAGCCTCCTACTGGATTGATACATTGGTTCTCAAAAACTGAGGGAATTACTTACACTACTTTGCTGCATCATCCCTTCCTCTTCGGGGAAAACCAACGCAGTGCTCAAGAGGTAGCAAGAAGGATTTCTGGCGCCGTTGCCGGGGAGGTCTACGCAAAAGTCAACATACCAAGTACCCATCACATACCCTTATCTCCTGCATTACATTATTTGCCATTTGCCTCTTGTTTTCCTCTCCCCCACTTCACCCTTGCCGTTTTATTCGCCCTCTCTCTCTCTATCCTCCCTCTCTTTCTCTATTTGCCTCTTTTTGCCCGCTTGCTTTTTGTTTGCTTGTGTGTTAGTTTGCTTGCTTGTCACGATGGCTCAAGATAATACTAAATTGTGTGACTTCACCAATACCAACAACAATGATTTTATTAGCACTCCGATTGCTCCTCTTACCGATGCTGAATCTTGTGAAATTAATACTGCTTTGCTGAATCTTGTCATGAAAGATCCAGTTTTCGGCCTTCCTAGTGAAGATGCCGCTAGCCATCTAAATTGCTTCGTTGATTTGTGTGACATGCAAAAGAAGAAAGATGTGGATAATGATATTGTTAAATTGAAGCTATTTCCTTTTTCGCTTAGAGATCGTGCTAAAGCTTGGTTTTCGTCTTTGCCTAAAAATAGTATTGATTCATGGAACAAGTGCAAAGATGCTTTTATCTCTAAGTATTTTCCTCCCACTAAGATCATCTCTCTTAGAAACGATATTATGAATTTTAAGAAACTTGATCATGAACATGTTGCACAAGCTTGGGAGAGAATGAAACTAATGATACAAAATTGCCCTACTCATGGTTTAAATTTGTGGATGATTGTTCAAAAAATTTATGCCAGATTGAATTTTGCTTCTAGAAATCTTTTAGATTCGGCCGCGGGAGGCACTTTTATGGAAATCACTTTAGGAGAAGCTACTAAACTCCTAGATAATATTATGGTTAATTATTCTCAATGGCATACTGAAAGATCTACTAATAAAAAGGTGCATGCGATAGAAGAAATTAATGTTTTGAGTGGAAAGATGGATGAACTTATGAAATTATTTGCTAATAAGAGTGCTTCTTCTGATCCTAATGATATTCCCTTGTCTACTTTGATTGAGAATAATAATGAATCTATGGATGTGAATTTTGTTGGTAGGAACAATTTTGGTAACAACGCGTATAGAGGAAATTTTAATCCTAGGCCTTATCCTAGTAATCCCTCTAATAATTATGGTAATTCCTACAACAATTCTTATGGAAATTATAATAAGATGCCCTCTGATTTTGAATCTAATATTAAGAAATTTATTACTTTGCAAAAGAATTTTAATGCTATGATTGAAGAAAAATTGCTTAAGATTGATGATTTGGCTAGGAACATTGATAAAATTTCTCTTGATGTTTATTCTTTGAAACTTAGATCTATTCCACCTAAGCATGATATCAATGAGTCTCTCAAAGCCATGAGAATTTCCATTTATGAGTGTAAAGAAAGAACCGCTAGGATGCGTGCTAAGAAAGATGCCTTTATAAGAGCGTGTTCTTCTAGTTCCTATGAAAATAAAGATGAAGATCTAAAATTTATTGATGTGTTGCCTATTAAATCTTTGTTTTGCAATATGAATCTTGATAATGATGGGACTGAATATGATCCAGCTTTACCTAGAAGGTGTTCCAAGAATTTGGAATTTGTTGATCTTGATGCTAAATTTGATAAAAGTGGGATTGAAGAAATTAAAACCCTAGATGTTGCTAAACCCACTATTATGGATTTATAGGAATTTAACTCTGAAAATTTCTCTTTGATTGATTATATTTCCTTGTTGCAATCCGTGCTAAATTCTCCTCACGCTTATAGTCAAAATAAAGCGTTTACTAAACATATCGTTGATGCCTTGATGCAATCTTATGAAGAAGAACTTGAATTGGAAGTTTCTATCCCTAGAAAACTTTATGATGAGTGGGAACCAACTATTAAAATTAAAATTAAAGATCATGAATGCTATGCTTTATGTTATTTGTGTGCTAGTGTTTCCACGATCCCAAAGACTTTGTGTGATTTGTTAGGTTTCCATGATTTTGATGATTGCTCTCGAAACTTGCACCTTGCGGATTCCACTATTAAGAAACCTATGGGAAGAATTAATGATGTTCTTATTGTTGCAAATAGGAATTATGTGCCCGTAGATTTTATTGTTCTTGACATAGATTGCAATCCTTCATGTCCTATTATTCTTGGTAGACCTTTCTTTAGAACGATTGGTGCAATTATTGATATGAAGGAAGGAAATATTAGATTCCAATTTCCATTAAGAAAAGGCATGGAACACTTTCCTAGAAAGAAAATTAAATTATCTTATGAATCCATTATGAGAGCCACTTATGGATTACCTACCAAAGATGGCAATACCTAGATCTATTCTTGCTTATTATGCCTAGCTAGGGGCGTTAAATGATAGCGCTTGTTGGGAGGCAACCCAACTTTATTTTTATTCATTGCTTTTTGATCCTGTTTAGTAATAAATAATTTATCTAGCCTCTGTTTCGGTTGTTTTTTTTGTGTTTAATTAGCGTTTGTGCCAAGTAGAACCGTTGGGAAGACTTGGGGTAAGTCTTGTTGAACTTGCTGTAAAAAACAGAAACTTTAGCGCTCACGAGAACTGATGTCATTTTTATTTGGAAAGTGATATTTAGTTAATTCTTTTTGAAGATGATTAATATATAAATTCCTCACGTCCAGACATTTATTTTAGAATTTTTGGGGTTTCATATATTGTGCTAGCTACATATTACTACAGACTGTTCTGTTTTTGACAGATTCTGTTTTTCGTATGTTGTTTGCTTATTTTGATGAATCTATGGCTAGTAAAATAGTTTATAAACCATAGAGAAGTTGGAATACAGTAGGTATAACACCAATATAAATAAATGATGAGTTTATGAGAGTACCTTGAAGTGGTCTTTTATTTTCTTTCACTAACGGAGCTCACGAGATTTTCTACTTTAAGTTTTGTGTTGTGAAGTTTTCAAGTTTTGGGTAAAGATTTGATGGATTATGGAACAAGGAGTGGAAAGAGCCTAAGCTTGGGGATTCCCATGGCACCCCCAATATAATTTAAGGACACCTAAAATCCAAAGCTTGGGGTTGCCCCGAAAGGCATCCCCTCTTTCGTCTACTTCTATCGGTAACTTTACTTGGAGCTATATTTTTATTCGCCACACGATATGTGTTTTGCTTGCAGCATCTTGTATTATTTGAGTCTTTGTTGTTTAGTTTACCACAATCATCCTTGGTGTACACACCTTTTGAGAGAGCCATACATGATTTCGAATTTGTTAGAATACTCTATGTGCTTCGCTTATATCTTTTGAGTTATATAGTTTTGCTCTAGTACTTCACTTATAACTTTTAGAGCACGGTGGTGGATTTGTTTTATAGAAACTATTGATATCTCATGCTTCACTTAGATTATTTTGAGAGTCTTAATATCATGGTGATTTGCTTAAAATCCTAATATACTAGGTATTCAAAGTTAGTAAAATTTTCTTAAGGGTGTTCTGAATACTAAGAGAAGTTTGATGCTTGATGATTGTTTTGAGATATGGAGGTAATAATATCAAAGTCGTGCTAGTTGAGTAGTTGTGAAATTGAGAAATACTTGTGTTGAAGTTTGCAAGTCCCGTAGCATGCATGTATGGTAAACGTTATGCAAAAATTTGAAACATGAGGTGTTATTTGATTGTCTTCCTTATGAGTGGCGGTCGGGGACGAGCGATGGTCTTTTCCTACCAATCTATCCCCCTAGGAGCATGCGCGTAGTATCGAGGTTTTTGATGACTTGTAGATTTTTGCAATAAGTATGTGAGTTCTTTATGACTAATGTTGAGTCCATGGATTATACGCACTCTCACCCTTCCATCCTTGCTAGCCTCTTCGATGCCGTGCATTGCCCTTTCTCACATTGAGAGTTGGCGCAAACTTCGCCGGTGCATCCAAACCCCGTGATATGATACGCTCTTTCACACATAAACCTCCTTATATCTTCCTCAAAACAGCCACCATACCTACCTATTATAGCATTTCCATAGCCATTCTGAGATATATTGCCATGCAACTTTCCATCATTCCGTTCATCATGACACATTCATTATTATCATATTGCTTAGCATGATCATGTAGTTGACATAGTATTTGTGGCAAAGCCACCGTTCATAATTCTTTCATACATGTCACTCTTTGTCCATTGCATATCCCGGTACACCGCTGGAGGCATTCATATAGAGTCATCTTTTGTTCTAGTATCGAGTTGTAATCATTGAGTTGTAAATAAATAGAAGTGTGATGATCATCATTTTCTAGAGCATTGTCCCAAGTGAGGAATATAAAAAAAGAAAGACCATAAAAAAGGGAAGGCCCCAAAAAAGAGAGAGAAAGGCCATAAAAAGAGAAAGGCCATAAAAAAGAAAAATGAGAGAAAAAGAGAGAAGGGACAAAGTTACTATCCTTTGCCACGCTTGTGCTTCAAAGTAGCACCATAATCTTCATGATAGAGAGTCTCTTGTTTTGTCACTTTCATATACTAGTGGGAATTTTTCATTATAGAACTTGGCTTGTATATTCCAACAATGGGCCTCCTCAAGTGCCCTAGGTCTTCATGAGCAAGCAAGTTGCATGCACACCCGCTAGTTTCTTTTGTTGAGCTTTCATACATTTATAGCTCTAGTGCATCCGTTGCATGGCAATCCCTACTCCTTGCATTAACATCAATCGGTGGGCATCTCCATAGCCCATTGATTAGCCTCGTTGATGTGAGACTTTCTCCTTTTTTGTCTTCTCCACATAACCCCCCCTCATTATATTCTATTCCACTCATAGTGCTATGTCCATGGCTCGCGCTCATATATTGCATCAAAGTTTATAGGTTTGAGATTACTAAAGTATGAAACAATTGCTTGGCTTGTCATCGGGGTTGTGCATGATGAGAGCATTCTTGTGTGACGAAAATGAAACATGACTAAACTATATGATTTTGCAGGGATGAACTTTCTTTGGCCATGTTATTTTGAGAAGACATAATTGCTTAGTTAGTATGCTTGAAGTATTATTATTTTTATGTCAATATGAACTTTTGTCTTGAATCTTTCGGATCTGAATATTCATACCACAATTAAGAAGAATTACATTAAAATTATGCCAAGTAGCACTCCGCATCAAAAATTCTGTTTTTATCATTTACCGACTCGAGGACGAGCAGGAATTAAGCTTGGGGATGCTTGATACGTCTCCAATGTATCTATAATTTTTGATTGCTCCATGCTATATTATCTACCGTTTTGGACATTATTGGGCTTTATTATCCACTTTTATATTATTTTTGGGACTAACCTATTAACCGGAGGCCCAGCCCAGAATTGTCGTTTTTTGCTTGTTTTAGGGTTTCGAAGAAAAGGAATATCAAACGGCGTCCAAACGGAATGAAACCTTCGGGAACGTGATTTTCTCAACGAACAAGACCCGGGAGACTTGGACCCTACGTCAAGAAAGGAAACAGGAGGCCACGAGGTAGGGGGCGCGCCCACCCCCACCAGGTGCGCCCTCCACCCTCGTGGTCCCCCTGTTGCTCCACCGACGTACTCCTTCCTCCTATATATATCCACGTACCCCCAAACGATCAGATACGAAGCCAAAACCCTAATTCCACCGTCGGAGCTTGTTCTGGAGCTCCGTCGGAGGGGGCATCGATCACGGAGGGCTTCTACATCAACACCATAGCCCCTCTGATGATGTGTGAGTAGTTTACCTCAGACCTACGAGTCCATAGTTAGTAGCTAGATGGCTTCTTCTCTCTTTTTGGATCTCAATACAATGTTCTCCCCCTCTCTTGTGGAGAACTATTCGATGTAATCTTCTTTTTGCGTTGTGTTTGTTGAGACCGATGAATTGTGGGTTTATGATCAAGTCTATCTATGAACAATATTTGAATCTTCTCTGAATTCTTTATGTATGATTGGTTATCTTTGCAAGTATCTTCGAATTATCAGTTTGGTTTGGCCTACTAGATTGATCTTTCTTGCAATGGGAGAAGTGCTTAGCTTTGGGTTCAATCTTGCGGTGTCCTTTCCCAGTTTCAGTAGGGGCAGCAAGGCACGTATTGTATTGTTGCCATCGAGGATAACAAGATGGGGTTTTCTTCATATTGCATGATTCTATCCCTCTACATCATGTCATCTTGCTTAAGGCGTTACTCTGTTTTAACTTAATACTCTAGATGCATGCTGGACAGCGGTCGATGAGTGGAGTAATAGTAGTAGATATAGGCAGGAGTCGGTCTACTTGTCTAGGACGTGATGCCTATATACATGATCACACCTAGATATTCTCATAACTATGCTCAATTCTGTCAATTGCTCAACAGTAATTTGTTCACCCACCGTAGAATACTTATGCTCTCGAGAGAAGCCACTAGTGAAACCTATGGCCCCCGGGTCTATCTTTATCATATTGATCTCCTACTACTTAGTTATTTCCTTTGCTATTTACTTTTCCTTTATTTTACTTTGCATCTATTATCATAAAAATACCAAAAATATTATCTTATCATATCTATCAGATCTCAATCTCGTAAGTGTCCTTATAGGGATTGACAAGCCCTATTTGCGTTGGTTGCGAGGATTTATTTGTTTTGTGCAGGTACAAGGGACTCGCGCGTAGCCTCCTACTGGATTGATACCTTGGTTCTCAAAAACTGAGGGAAATACTTACGCTACTTTGCTGCATCATCCCTTCCTCTTCGGGGAAAACCAACACAGTGCTCAAGAGGTAGCAAGCACCTGCACACAAATAACAAATACTTGCAACCAAACGCGTAAGAGGGGTTGTCAAGCCCTCCTCGGTATTGAGATAGATTAAATTGTATGAGATTGGATAAATTGATCTAGCAAAAACACAAAATAAAATAAATAAAGAAAGAAAAAGTGCAGCAAGGTGTTTTTGGGTTTTTGGAATAATAGATCTGAAAAGAATATGATAGGAAATAGACCCGAAGGGTCATAGATTTCACTAGTGGCTTCTCTCGAGAAAACAATTAACATACGATGGGTAAACAAATTACTGTTGGGCAATTGATAGAAGATCAAATAATTATGACGATATCCAAGGCAATGATCATGTATATAGGCATCATGTCCAAGATTAGTAGACTAACTCCTGCCTGCTGATACGTCTCCGACGTATCTATAATTTATGAAGTATTCATGCCATGTTTACAACAATTCCATATGATTTTGGTATGATTTGATTAGAACTAACCCGGACTGCCACTTTTTCAGCAGAACTACCATGGTGTTGTTTTTGTGAAGAAATAAAAGTTCTCGGAACGAGCTGAAAATTAACGAAGATTTTTTCTAGAAAATATGAAAAATACTGGAAGAAAAAGATATGAAAGATGAGTCTCGGGGCTACCACAAGGGTGGGGGTGCCCCCCAGGGTGCGCCCCTCGACCTTGTGATCGCCTCGTGGGGCCCCCTGACGTGAAGCCAATGCCAACTCCTCCTATAAATAAAAAAACAAAATAGAAGGGAGATCAGAAGTTCCACCGACGCAAGACTCTGTAGCCACGGAAAAACAATCTAGGCCATGTCTGGCACCCTGCCGAAGGGGGCCAACATCACCAGACGCCATGGAGGAGGAAGCCGGAAGGGTTACCATCGCCATGGAGGCCAAGGACTATAGGGAGAACCTTTCCGCATCTAAGGGGGAGGCCATGGAGGAGGAAGCACAAAGGGGAGAACCACCCCCTCTCTCTTGGTGGCGTCGGAGTGCCATTGGGGGAACTATCGCCGCGGTGATCGTCTTCATAAACATCACCATCCTCATCTCTTTTAGGCGGTCCACTCTCCCGCACCCCGGTATAATCCCCTACTTGAACATTGTGCTTTATGCCACATATTATGATCCAATGATGTGTTGCCATCCTATGATGTTTTGAGTAGATTTATTTTGTCCTATGGGTTGATTGATGATCTAGATTGGTTTGGGTTATATGTTTTATTTTGGTGTTGTCCTATGGTGCCTGATAACCCACAAGTATAGGGGATCGCAACGGTTTTCGAGGGTAGCTAGAGTATTCAACCCAAATTTATTTATTCGACACAACGGGAGCCAAAGAATATCCTCGAGTATTAGCAGCTGAGTTGTCAATTCAACCTGTAGCGACCCGACCTCAGACGGTCAAGTCTCTGTGCTTAAGTGTCATCCATGGATCGGTATGCTGACACACACAGTACTCGAGGATTTATAACAGAGGTAAATCACATGTATGAAATAACGTAAATACTATTACCTCAATCCAAATAGCGAAAGTAACAACAAGGTTGTGGATTCCCATCAACACCAACGGCAAAGTTGAGTGTAGAAATCGTAACCCTAACGTATCACTTACTCATCGTAAGAATCCTGCAACATGAGACATTGCAACCACAAAGGGTCAGTACATTGAATGTACTGGCAAATTCACACCATAGGATAATGATGAATAATGGCTATCACTACATGCATATTTGGCTGGTGGAAAAGCTCTATGGTTATAATGTTTTTTGCGAAAAGCCAATTTTTCCCTACTACAAAGGAATATATTTTATTTAACTACAAAGTTTGTTTGAAAAACATTGAGAATGGTACCCCCATCTCAATCCCAATTAAAAGTAATTATCAACCCAACCAATTAATTTAGAGTGATGAGATCCATATGATAATCCAAGAACCAGATACTCAAGATGTCCATAACCGGGGACACGGCTAACCATGATTAGTTTGTACACTCTGTAGAGGTTTGTGCACTTTTCCCCACAAGACTCGATCTCCTCCATTGGATTTCTTGCACTACAAGATGTTTGAGAAACGGATAACCGAGACACAGTCTTTCAGAAGCATTTACTCTAACCCCGGGTAGACAATACCAACCTACACCCCCTACATCTGGTAGTATACCTCTAGAAGAGGTCATGCAACATACTCAACTATGCTAGAGCCCATAATAGCTTGTGGCTATACACGGAAGTTTCTAGCATGAATAATCTTATGATCCCTTTGAGCATGTGTGGCGAACCATAGGATGATCACACGGTATATCCCCGGGATCTCCTAGGACAACACTGGTATATCCCCAGGTGTTCGAGCAAGTCCACTGGTATATCCCCAGGGTGTCCCTACCAATCCACCCAGATGTGTATTAAAGTTGCCACCTTAAGTTGAACCATTAAGTAAACAATCTCGCATCTGACATGGAATACACTCAAACCCAATCCACGTCTACGAGCATAGCATGGCAATATAAGCATAACGTAAAAGTAACTCCCAGGTTTGAATGCAGGACAATAGGTTCCTACCTCATCAACTACTTCCCAATACCCACATGTTATCAAATCCTAACCATGCAATGTTTGAGGGTTGAAACTAATGCATAAAAACTGGGTAATGAAAAGTATGATCAAAGTGTGAACTTTCCTATACTGTTGACGAAGATGATTCGCACTCATAACTCCTGATAGTTCTACTCGCCACACTCCGGTCTATCTATCATAAGCAAGCAATAATAACCACACATACGCAATCACTCAAAAGATCGGAAAGAATGAAGAAGACAATTCTAAAAGCATCAACCAAGCAAATAACCCTTGCAACACAAAACAATTTATAAAAGTACCAAAATTATGTGAATTTGGCCTTATCAGAAAGTTTAAGTCAAGATCTTCAAATAGCAAAAAGAATCAACTAAATCGGAGTTATAAAACTCAAGTTACGATCAAACGAAGTTCAAATACAAATCTGTTTGAATTCAAATTTTAAAACTTTCAAAAATATGTTTAAGTTGTTTTACTGGGTAGAGGGGATCGTAACGAACAAGTGGGCATTGGTTTCATTGGATTTGGATAAACGAGCAAAAAGTTGCGAAGGTTTGAAGAACAGGGACTAATCTATAAAGAAAATAATCACAGATAGGTCCCTGACCGAAATTAAAAAGAAAAAAGGAAACGACTAAATAACGAACGTCCGTTACTGAATGCTAATGAACGAATTCGTTTGCTGCGAGGGTATAAACAATGAACGTTCACTGAGTAGGACTAACTAAAAAGGAAAACTGATCTAAAAGGAAAACCGGTTCGGGCGGCTCGTCGGTTCTACGGGAAAAACTGGCGGCGGCGACGGTTGGCAGATCGGCGGCAGCGACGTGCATCCGACGATGGCGGGCGGCGGCAACGCGGGTGACGGTGGCTGCAGGGCAGGGTGCGGCTATGGCGGCGAGGCGGCGGCGCGTGCGGGCGGCGCGGCAGAAGTGCGGCGGCGGCGCGTGGCGTCGGCGACGGTGGAGTAGTGGCAGCGGCGACAGAGAGATGCGGCGGCAGCGCGAGGTGAAGCGAGGAGAGAGAGGGGGTCGGGCCTCGGGTATTTATAGGGGGAGGGGAGTCGCGGTGGCGTGGGGAAGGGGCGGCCGATGGCGGGGCGGCGCCGGACTCCGGGAGGAGTCCCAGTCGGGGATGACGGGCGAGGCGGCGCGGAGCTGGGCCGCGGCCTGGCAGGGCCTGGACCGGCCCAGTTGGCGGCGGGGAAACTTAAAAAAACACAACGAAAAATAAAATAAAGCGAAATAAAATAAAATAGAACCTAGGCATATAATATATCAAAATTTTCAGAAAAACATTTTCTACCACATGAACATTATTCTAGCTCCAAATAAAATCCACAATAACTCAAATAAAGCAAAGAGTGCAATAAAATCCGATAAAAACCATTTAAAAATACCAAAATGACTTCAAATTTATTTGTCTCCAATTTTCTAATGTAGGGAATCATTTAACCCTATTTTCTATATATTTTATTTTTGGAGAAAAATAATTTGAATAAAACCCAAATAACTCCGAATTGAAAATAATTTAAATGGGATTTTTCAATTTGATTCTCCGAAACTCGCAACTCATATTTCATATGTTTTGAAGAAGTCATTTTATCTTCTCTCATGAAAATCATTGAGTTGCATAAAGTTTCTGAGTTTGAAATATTTTCAAATGAACTTAAAATCTTTTCAAAACCCTTTATCATTTATTTAAATGGAAGAAGTCATATTATCTTCACTCTAGGGTTTTGTGATGAAAAGAATTTGAATTCATGGAGATCAGAAAGCAAAGGTGAAAGTTTGGGAAAGTCCTTTTATTCCCTCTCATTTAACTTTCAAAAGTTTCAAATTTCACTCAATTTCAGTCAATCAATCACACAACAATCAAAACTATTTATTTAATACAACATTCCAAAATTTAGAATTTTGGGATGTTACAAACCTACCACCCTTAAAATGAATCTCGTCCTCGAGATTCGGAAATGCTATAAAGAAATGGGTTTGTTTGGGGGTCTTGTCAAAATCCATCGATCGTCTCTAGGGATCTGGGGTGCTACCACCCTTAGAAGCATGGTTACGGTTCCATCAAAACTCATATACTCCATCCTTATCCTTGATAGGGCCGGTCTTCTCGGGTCTTCAGTGTAATTCCTTCTCTGGCTCTTTCGGTAGTGGCATAACCTTTTCCTCAATTCTTTTGTCCTTTTATCTTAGTATGGTCCTTCAGAGACTGGGTCTGCTTAGCTTATAGGTCTGGAGCCAATATTAAACAACTATCGATATCTCATGGTGGTCAACAATTTATGGTTTGTCCTGTAGGAAATGGGTCTGAGCTTCATTCTCACCGTATGACCTACGGTTGGTAACAGCTGCTTTATTCTCAAGTACTTGTAAACACTGTTGGTGCTACCCCACTTGTAAGCAGTTGTGCAAAACACGGCACATTGGCTCAGCTCACTTCAACACTTGGCTATCGACCAGCTAACAATCAATAATCTGTTGTTTGACATATAAGCAACTATGTATCTTGTTACAGTGGTTCATGCAGTTAACTGAGGCCACACTGTAAATTCCAAACGTTCACACGCTAGTCCAGCGTTCATGTGGAACACTCACATTAAACTCGGCTTCATAAAAAACTTGAAAAGCATAAGTTAAGCAATTTTATACATCTCAATGATTCATAGAACATAACAAAGATATACTTGTTCACAACAAAAGACAAAGTTGTGAGAAGGTTTACAAATCAGGAAAAAACAAGCAAGGCTTCTCTAAGCAAAGGGCCTCCAGGCAGGCTTAAATTTCCTAGAGTTCACTCTGGTTTTTTCTTGTTGCCACCATCCAGGGTTAGGTTATCTCATTCCAGAATAACCAATTATAATTGTGTTCTCAGCTGGAATGCTGAACTGAACCATGTAGTGTACTGACAAGGTGAAATTATTGTGCATTCCACTAAATTTATGCACTGCTATTTGCAGAAATAAGAAAACAACCAGGCCTCTTGTCCACACACATGTCCCAAAAACCTCCGTGTAGTCGTTCCAGCTAGTCCTCGGTCCATGAATCAACTTGTAGAAAGTGCATTCCGGACTAGGATGCACTTGTTTTCGCTCGTCCATGCACTGCAATCAGGAAGTAAAACGCACGAATCAGCTTCGTTTAGATTACGTTGGTCATTCTACCTAGTTACTACCAATGTAGGAATACCTGGAAGACTGGTGGTTAGAGGACCGCATCTAGGAATAGCCATCTCATTTTGTGCAGTTGTACTAAAACTGAGGTGTGTACTTTTGATTGCGCAGATAGAAACAATATGGAGACCAACATCCCTGTTTGCGCAAATATGAAATACGTTATTTAAACAGTGACATATATTTGCATTGGCGTATGATTAACAGTAGCATCTATTGTGTTATAATTGGCACTAGATTGACAGTATGAAAGTGCCTTTAAGTAAGTAGCATCACGTCACATCAACACTGCCACTAGATTAACATGTAGAACAATAGCATTACACTACTAGGGAAAAGCCTAGCAGCAGCACGGGTTTTCGGCATTTTAGTAGTGCGGGGGCCGGCGCTACTAATAAGGCGCTACAGCTAACGTATAGCAGTAGCGCTGGTCCACCCGCGCTACTGCTACACAAGTGTTGCAGCAGCGCGCTTAAAGGAACCTCGCTGCTGCTAATAGCTATAGCGCGCTTCCCCTGTGCGCGCTACTGCTACAACCGCGCTGCTGCTAACTTTTCTCCACTCGCTACTGCTAATTTTAGTAGTTTTTTGTTTTTTCGGCATATTTGTTTTGTATTTGAACAGGCTTTATAGAAGAATCTTTAGCACATACAAATGTCATCATGATACACATACAAATGCCTGCGAGACCACAAATGTAATCATAGCATATACATACAAATAGTCTCGTCATAATAATCATCCAACACAAAGTGGTATCTTGTCATCATCTCGGAAATAGCAATACATGCAAGTCTCGAATACTTGCAACTACAACGTCATCCATCTAAACAAAGGTATACGTGAGAAGAGCTATCACTATGAGTGAGAGCGGAACTATGCAGTACATGAGATGGCGGTTACGAGTCCTCTCTCGCGCTAGCGTGAACCTCAAGTAACTAGCTTCTCCTTCTTATCTGCTTTTGAAGCCTTTATGGCTGGCGTCCGAGAACCCATTCACTTGCGCCTGACACTCATGCCACTCATTGTACACCCCCGGAACCTTCCCTTTGTACACGACATAGCAGCTCCATCTCGCCATCAAGAAACTAGGTACCTGTTAGAGATGCATGTTCATGAAGAGGATGTACAATCATATATATGCAACAAAATATACTAGGGAACACCAAAAAAGAAAGGGTTAGCAACTAGATGCAACATACAGTATGCAAATTAATTAACTAGAGGTACGCAGGTCATCGTACGCAAACTAACAAAGTAGCGTTACGCAAGTTCGGCAGGGATCATGGACATCACAAAGTTGCATCGCTACAAATAGTATACAAGTTCAACCGACACATATCATCATCATCGGCATCATAAATCACTAGAAGTTCCATCCTTCCATATCATCGAGGATGGACCCTAGCTTCTTGAACGGCGTGAGGTCTAGATGTTGCATGCCTATGCGAGTTCGGACGTCAGCTCGCGATATAGGGCCGTGGTGGAACATCCCCTTCTCATCGATGACTTCTTTGATGATGATCGTCGCAATGTCGCTTTGGATGCGAAAGAAGTCATCTCTAAGTTTATAATCCGCTTCTCCATGAGATTCTAGCCACTTGTGGATATGATCATCATTTTTGCTTCTCATGCGAAGCTTTTGGTGATCCGTGTTGAACTGATTCATGAGATGGAGGATGTACAATCCATCCTTCTTGCTTGGTTTTGGGACTTGGATGCAGGAGAAGTTAGTTTTATGCGCAAAACCCATCTTCTTGTTCCTTTGTTTCCTAATCTGCATGTGGCCACCTCTAAAGCAGAAGCCTTGGAGAGCATCATCTAGAATATTCATTATGTGGGTGTAGTCTTTTTTCTCGTAGTCTCTGGAAGGGTCAAAATACACGGCGTGGGAGCTTGCGGATAAAGAACGATAAGGACGGCGTGCCCGTTGCTGTGGGGAAAAGACACCTCAAATTATTCCCCATAGAGAGAGAAGGAATGATTGAAATGTATGAAAGGGTTATTCGAAACTGACTTACTTTGGATGATAAGGCACGAGGACAATTTCCCGGTCCTTATTCTGTACCATAAAATTTTGGAGGTAGTCCCTAGCAGTTTCACGCTCAAAGTCACCGAGAATCAAGAAAGACTCGTGCATGTAGTACGGATCCGCCACACAGATTTGCGAGACTTCTTCACTGTTCATGACAGAGCTCATATGTAGCGCAAAAAGGCGGACGATTGTAAAATCAAGCCGCCTTGTCAGAAACATCTCAAAGATATGGTCAAACCGCAGGAAGAACACCTCCGCGGGCCGTGTCTCGACGTAGCACTTCCCCTCAGGCACACGAGCCGCGTATGTCGGATATCCTGGATCCTTTGAGACTAGTAGGCTTTTCTCAGTCAACAGCACATGGTCATGTAGTCTCCTGAGATCCCCTGATAGTGCCTCTAGCGGTTTCGGCGGTAGCATCGGCTCGCCCGTGAGATGGAACATGGCCGCACCTTTCACGGGTACACTCTCTTCAGAATGCATCTTTTGGCTGCTATGTGCTCTGGCTTGTTTGGAGGCAGCTATCTTCCCCGATCTCTTTCTCTCCTTTTCTTGGGCACACCTTCTAGACCCTTCCTTAACCCCTGCCCCAGTGTTCCCGGGCTAAGTACTGTACGACCCTCGCGCTGGGATAGTTGAGCCTGTGTTGAGGCGGCATCTTCAAGCGTGTCCTGTGAGGATTTCATGAAGAGAGACTTTTTGCAATCCCTGCTACGACCTTCCTGCCCGGGCATATCATCCATATCCTCATTAGCAAGCTGATAGCCCGATTCGTCATATGGTTGACTCATCAATTCTATGTCACAGTCATACGCGTTTGTATTGAGGAAATCCATAGGGTCGACCTCCGTCTCATCATCCATTCTCTGTTCTACAGGACAAATTACATCAGCTAGCACTATTGCACCCCCTTCATCATGTCGTCCGCCACTCTCACCCGGCACTACAGGAGCTGGTAATTGCGTAGGCGGGGTGGTGGTCTCCGCACATGCTTGTTGATGTGTGGTTCTTGGTGTGCTCTCGGCTGGCTCTAGACGAATAAGATTCTTCGGCCATAGCAGCACCCAACCCTTGCAGCTTCCAATCTGTGGCGGGGTCTCGTCGTCCGCTCCCACATGCTGTACTGGAGGAGGCAAATCCTCGTGCCCCGATTTCACACTGGACAAGCTAACCCTGAAGTGCCCAGCAGGGATCGGCTGGTTGTGGAACGTGGGTTGCAAGGGGTCCATTATCATCCCCTTTCCCACGTCCACCTTCTAGCCTTTGATCAAGTAGAGTATGGTGCATGAGGTTTCTTTCGCCTGCAAACACATATGTCTGTGGCGTAAAACATCCGAAAGGCAAAAAAATGGAATATTATATATATATATATATATATATATATATATATATATATATATGTTGGTGCGACATGTAATTACCGTGACGGCGTCGAGCTCAACCAAAGATGAAGGCCCACCAAGCGCGCCAGAGACTGAGGACGGGCTGCTATGAGCGGGAGCGGCTGCGAGAGGAGGCCCAGTTGCGTGAGCAAGTGATGGTGCGATGGTGTTGTTGTTCATGGAGTTGCTCCCGACGAAACTGGGCAACGGGAAATCATGTACCGTCTTGTCTGGATTTTCCTTCGTCCAGTTGATGATAACTGGAACCAAGTTAGTAGCAAAATCATTTCTGCAGGCAGTTACAGCTGCATTGACTGCCTGCTGTAGCAACTCATATTTGTCCTCGGCTGCTTTTTTCGCATCCTCGGCTGCTTTTTTCTCGACCGCAAGCTTCACCTTCGCATCGATGTCCGCCTGACTAAACTTCTTTTTCTGCTTCTTGGCCTCCGGGCCCTCGTTGTAAAACACCTTCCACGTGGCGCCATCTCCAGCGCCGTGCACACGACCATATTGCGGCCGCTGGCCCAAAGGGAGTCCCTTAAGTTCGTTCAAGGCCCGGTTGAGAGGGGTGTCCCACTTGGGCCTCATCGGAGAAGTAGGGTTTTTAGCTGCAAGCTGGTGTTGCTTCTCCAGTAGTCTAATCAATTTCCTCGTGATCTTGTCCGTGTAAAAAACCTTTTTCTCCTTGTCCCACTTGTAGCGGGCCCTGGTGAAGTCATGCTCCATGGGGTTGGTGAACTTCGTGAAGGGGTCTGGGAGACCCGCGGCTTCATGTTCCGCGTCCTCCTTATCCCATATGGGCCTTTTACCGAGGTAGCCACGGCTTCTGAGGCGATGCTTCCCCGTGTTCCTTTGTTGAAGGCTCTTGAATTTCGCAGCCTTAGCCTTGGCGTCCTCGATAGCGCAAGTGTCCTTGAACTTTTCGAACTCCTCTTCCGTAATTGTCGGATTTTCCTCCAGAATCTTGGACAGGGGTTCCTCAGCCTCAATAGCTCATTTCACCCTCGATTTCCAGGAGGCCAAATCATTGCTGAACATGCCCATGGCGTGATTGTTAATCTTTTTCATCTTCGGATCATCCCACGGTTGTTCTATGTTATCATCCCGATCGGGGAACTTGAATCTCTTGTGCAACTTCGTTAGGAGCAACTGCGTCAAATGTTCTTTACTCCTTAAGTCATCGTCATTGATGCTCGCGCATTCCCGTAGGATGCATCCTACTTGGTTCCCATAGCACTTGCGAGGTTCTTCCAGCTCTAACGGCTCAAACTTGCCAGGTGCCATCTTTGTGATCACAAGTCGTCCAATCCCTAGTTTGTTAGGTTTTCGTATCCTCTGCTTCTTATGCCTATTTTCGGTACCGGCATCGGCGCCGGTATCTTCCCCAGCGGTACCTTCCCCACCGGTCTCGGCGCCGCCATCGGTGTCGGTGTCGGCGTCAGTACCATCATTGAGGCGGACCTGCAAACCTTGCTTAGCAGTCAAAAAGTCGAGGTAGTCTTGTTCACCCTCATAATCCATCTCGTCTGCATCTTGGTCAGAAGGCCCAGTTTCTTCGTTGTTCGACATGTTTCCTATGATTAAGGCCCCGTTCGGATCTCATCTAGCTTCTCGATTAGCTGGCTTCTGGAATTCTCGCTGGCTTCCAGCTTCTCGGTGGAGCAGCCTCGTGTTCGGCTGGCCTGAGAAACTCCTCGCGTTACACAGCCCAGTAAATGGGCTTGGCCTGTTCAGTAGCGAGAGAAAAAACGGTTCGATTTCACTTCGGGAGGGCAATCGGATGTAATTTCGAGTAACTTCTACTTCCCGTTTTTTCGAAGCTGGGCTAAGTGTCCTCATTTATTTCTAAAAGTATGAATAAATGAGAAATGAGATAAAAAAGAAATCTATGTGCCAGCACTCGATATGCCAACTATGTAGCACAAATCATGCCTTTATTCACGGGAAATTTCGGCATGACCTTTGCTAAAAAATGGACATATCGAGCGCCTGAAATTCACCGGAACGGAAATGAATCAACATTCCGGCGTAACACAGGCAACTCAGATCATTTACCAAAACATGACATGTCCAAAACATGACATATCCACATATCACATGTCCAGTTCAAATTTGCATATAAATTCAGCAAATTTTGAAACCTATCTAAATTCATAACTAAATAGATAACCTAATTAACATAACTAAAACCTAAGTAAATTAACCCTAGCTAGCAGAGAGAGAGAGGGGGTGGTTTACAGAGGGTGCAGGGCAAGGAGGCAGGCCCGACGACGGCTGAGGTTGGGAGGGGAGGAAGCAGAGGAGGGAGGCGAGGGCTGACGGGTCGGGGGCGAGCGCCGGCGCCGGGGGCAAGCGCACCTGGGTCGGGGCGGCTGGGTCGGGGGCGGGCGCGGCGGTGCGACGGGGCCGGGGAAGAGAGAGTGGGGATTTGGGGGAAAAGAGGCGGGATGAAGCACGGAGAGGGAGAATTTTGGGTTAAGTGGACATAGTAGTAGCGCATTTACATGAAATGCACTACTACTACCTTGACTAGCTGTAGCGATTTGCTGCAGAAACCACTACTGCTACCTTGACTAGCTGTAGTGATTTTCTGCAGAAACCGCTACTGCTACCTTGACTAGTTGTAGCTCTTTTTCACTAAAGCGCTACTGCTATAACTAGTTTCCCTTTTTTCTTTTCCTCAGCATAATAGGAACATATATATTACATCATTGGACCCTTGCATAATAATGGCTAAGTGTGTATACAAAATAGGAACATATATATATTACATCATTGGACCCATGCATAATAATGGCTAATTAAGTGTGTATACAAAATAGGAACATATATATATATATTACATCATTTGACCGATTCCTCAGCGCTGACGTTTTCGTTTTTGAGTCAGCTTCTTTCCCTTCTTGTTCGTCGAAGAATAATTGAGCCCCTCATTGTGACTTTGCCTTTTCCATGGAGTATGATTTTTCTTTGGTAATGTAGTATTGATTCTTTTTTTGATGTATACTTCATCGTCATCGTCATCTTCCCTCATTGGGTTGCCGTACTAATCATAGTCTTCCTCGTTGGCGACTCCATCCATTCCAATGATGTTTCTTTTGCCTTTCCTCACGACAACACGACTGGGATTGCATGGGTCGGTTATGAAGAAGCATTGTGTCACGTGCTTAGCGTGTACCCATGGCTCGTTTTTTTGCGATAGCATTCACGGTAGCGCTCTTGGCGTCGGGTATAGTCATGGTAGTGAAAATCCGGCTTTCTCTTTCGACATTCTTAGCCCATCTGACACGGAACATCGTCGTGTTGTGCAGTCCAGAGTAGTCAAGCTCCCAGATCTCCTCGACCCTTCCATAAAATCGTTCAGTTGCACCGTTGTCGCTGCCGGTCATGCATTCCATCGTCACCCCTGAGTTCTGATATTCATCACTGTCCATATCTTTGGCCTTTGTGTAGAACGTGTATCCTTTGATATCATATGCCTGATAGGTTAAGAGGTTGGGCGAGGGGCCATGTGCTAAGGCGTATATGAGCAATCCGTCCTTAGAGCCCTCCTCTGGGGGATTAGCAATAATATGCTCTTTGAACCAATGCAGGAAAGTGGAGTTGTGCTCTCTAGTAACTTCGGCGTCCGTCCTGCATACCCCCCGGTCACGATACTTCTTTGCGATAATTTCTTTGTGCAGTGCCACGAAAGGATCTACCTCGTCTAGGTGTTGTAGCACTAACAAGTTTGCTCTGTCAAAGTCGCTGTGTCGATCTGAGTATGCCACGTGCAGTTCCCTGCGACCGTTGCAGTGACCTTCTCCTTCGAGCCTCCCATCGTGCTTGTTAACGGGCAAACCAATACTAACACCAGGCGGCTGGTATGTGCCATATAGAAAATTCTCATAGAAAGAGATGCACTCTTGTGTCAAATAGCCCTGGACGATGCTTCCATCCGGACGGGACATGTTACGAACGAATCCTTTGATGATCCCATTCATCCTCTCAAACGGCATCATGTTGTGCAGGAATGACGGCCCCGGGTCTATTATGTCATCCACAATATGGACACACAGATGCACCATCACGTCAAATAACGCGGGCGGGAGTACATCTCAAGCTCATTCAGTATCACAACGATCTCTTCATGTAGCCTTCGGAGCTGCTTCACACTGATCGACTTTCGAGAGATGACGTCGAAAAAGTTGCAGAGACCAATAAGCGTGTCACGGACGTGCTTGTCCATTATCCCTCTAAGGGCAACAGGTAATATCTGTGTCATCATCACATGACAGTCATGAGACTTCATCCCGCTGAACCTTTTCTTGTCCATGTCTAGATATCTACTTATCTTGCCATAGTAACCGGAACTAACTTTGACTCCGGTAAGGCACTTAAAGAATTGATTGATCTCAGCCTGACTTAAGGTGAAGCAAGAAGGGGGGCAATAATCCTCATTCTTTATTTTCTTGCCCTTCTTCTCCCATGCCTCTGTCTCCGTCTCTGTCTCGTCTGACATTTTACGTGGCGACATGTGCAGATCTTCCCTGATTTCCAAATCTTGCAAGTCTTTTCTTGCCTTCGGCCCATCCTTGGTCTTATCCGGCATGTTCATCAGTGTTGCGAGCAAGCTCTCAAGGACATTCTTACAGATATGCATTTGATCAAGGCAATGAGGTGTATCGAGTTTGTGCCAGTACTCCAAGTCCCAGAACACAGACCTCGTCTTCCATACCTTCAGCAGCGGCTCCGGCTCCTTTCTCATCGTCTTTCCCAATGCGGGGCACTCCTTCTAGTTTTTCGATAGCTCATCAATTTCGGCACCGCTCCGCTTACGTGGAGGTCCTCGATGCTCAGCGTGACCATTGAATAGATCTCCACGGTTTCTCCACGGGTCGTCCTATTCGAGCCATCTTCGATGCCCCATGTACACGATTTTCCCAGACCCGCCATCTTTCCTTGACGTTAGCTGCTAAGACGTCGTATCATCCATGCACCGCATGCATCCGCAATATCCATGGCACACCTAGCCTGCCACATATCCGTAACCAAGATAGTCGTGCACTGTCGTGATCAGCGCGGCTCTCATGTTGAAATACTCACCTTTGCTGGCATCCCATGTCTTGGCCGGTGTTTTCCATAACGTGTCTAACTCCTCCTGAAGTAGCTCCAGATACAAATTAATATTATTTCTTGGTTGTTTAGGCCCTTGAATAAGCATGCTCATGTGAATGTACTTTGATTTCATGCACAACCAGGGGGGAGGTTGTACATCCAAAAAAACCACGGGCCATGTGCTATGGTTGGTGCTCTGCTTGCCAAACGGATTCATGCCATCGGTACACGCGCCGAGCACGATGTTCCTTGCATCACATTCAAAATACCGATAGAAGTTGTTCAACGCTCTCCACTAGCTTCCATCCTTGACATGTCTCAGCTTCGGATCATCTCCATCGTCGGGCTTCTTCCTCTCCGCGTGCCAGCGCATTAGCTTTGCTTCCTTGGGATCTACAAAATACCTCTGGAGACGGGGAGTGATCGGTAAGTACCATACCACTTTCTGGGGTCATTTCTTCCCGGCCTTCTTGTATTGAGAAGCATTGCACACCGGACAACTTGTTTTTTCCGCGTGCTCCTTCCGATAAATTACGCAATCGTTGATGCATGCATGGTATCTAACGTGTGGCAGATCAAGAGGGCACACGATCTTCTTGGCCTCATCAACACTACTAGGACATAGATTACCCTCGGGAAGAACATCCTTTAGGTACTTGAGATGCTGATCGAGGCTAGTGTTGGTCCATTTGTTTTTAGCCTTCGTCTTCAGCACTTGGAGCGTGAAACTCAAGCGGGTCACCTCAGGATTGCAACCATCATTCAATGGAGTGTTTGAGTCTACCACCAGTTGCTCCAGCTTAGCCTCCTCTCTAGAAGCAGCTCTCTCAGTACTCGTCTCCTTGCGAAGCAATGCTTGAACATGAGGGTCCCGCACGATTGAACTTAGTACCGACGAACTCTGCTGCATGGAGTCCATGTCGTTCTCTCCGCTGCCATGTCCGGCCCCTTCTCCGCCGCCATGTCCGGCCTCTTCCCCGCCGCCATTATCGATCATCTCTTCGTCTTGCCCCGTGTCATCATTGCCTGCCCCGTCGGCATCCTCAACATCGTCATCCTCATCTTCAGTTATCCACCGAGTATAGCCATCCATGAAACCATTCATGAGCAGGTGCGCTTCGACACGACCATCGACATAGGGGTCAAGCCAAACTATTCCTTTGCATTTTCGACACGGACATAAAACCTCTGTCAGGTTATTTTCCTTCATATCCTGCACCGCCGACCGCAACCACCTGTCCACCATCGTTCCACTGACCATCCTGAACTCTGCAAATGCGTGCATTCATCAAAGTCATACAAAAATTCGGCATGACCTTCCTTAAAAGTAGGACATATATAGATCTAGAGTTTGCCCGGAATTCGCCGAAACGGAAATAAATCGACATTTCGGTAAAACATAGGCAACTCAAATGGACAATTTGGCGTCAACTCATGCCACACACACAATTTCCATACAAATATCACACACACATGTATAAACATATTTCCATTTTGCAAAAGCATGAAATATTAATCACACCTCTATCTCGAGATCGAGCACACGGTGGAGATGATGATGTAGGGAGGTCAAAAGTGCACAAAGCTCTTCTTGACAAAGAAAGATCTAGTTAGGGAGCAAATAGGTCACTTAACTAAATGCTACATCTACCTAGCTAGCTAATTTGGGAGGAGACAACTTCAACTAGTGGAGGGGGAAGGAAAAAGAGAAAGGAGATGAATTAATGGAGGTGGTGTAGTTATAGCTAGGAGTAATGAAGAGAGAGAAAGGTAGGTAGAAGAGGGAGAGTAATGGGGGAGAAGTATTGAGGAAGAAGAAGAGTGAGAGAGGGAGGATGTGGGAGGTAGGGGAAAGGGAGGAGAGGAGATGGGGAGGGGAGGTGGAAAAGGTGGTGGGTCCTGCGTCTTAGCAGTAGCGCGGGAGAGAAAGTGCGCTGCTGCTAAGAGCGCAGCAACAGCGCGCTTTCCTGTCACGCACTACTGCTAAACGGGCCAACCCTGTGCACATTTTCAAAATTAGCAGCAGCGAGGTGACAAAAAAGTGCGCTGCTACTATGGCATTAGCAGCAGCACGCTCCCTGGCGCCGCGCTATTGGTAAACTTATGTCGTTGTGTACTGTCGGTGGATTTTTGTAGCAGCGTGGTTTAAGCGTCACGCGCTACTGCTAAGTTTGCACCAGTAGCGAGCTTTCCGTAGCCGCGCTGCTACTACTTAGCAGCAACGCCTATTTTTATGCCGCGCTGCTGCTAAGATTCTGTGTATAAGGTTTTCCCTAGTAGTGTTAGTATTACTGTCATGAGAGTAGCACATGGTCAGTAAATATGCAATCAAATTTGTGCAGTTCCACTATGATGAAGCAATGTTAGCGGAGTGAGATTTAAGTGTAACTGCAAAAACACAATTCATGGGAAATAAAGCAAGATGGAAGCACTTCATAAAATGGTGGTGGCATTGCTTCAATTTATCGACAGCACTAGACCATTACTTATGGTGACATTAGGCGACATTGCTTAATGCTTCATGTGATTTTACATTAACGGTAGGGATATGGGTGTAGGGACAGCAGGGGCATAAAGTGGTGAGGAAGATGTGGTTGCCGAGAGCGGCAAACACTCAGGCAGCATGTCTGCATTTATCCCATTTTTTATCTCCTCGGCGACATTTTCCTATGTGATCACAGGAAATCTAGACCTGCTCATTCTCATTTGCGTTGTCCCCCAACACCCCCACTTTCTTTCCTTTTTCAATCAAGACACAGGTCCACTTCCCCCCACCCTTCGCCATCCACCATGCTTTCTTCGCCTTTTCAACCAAGAGACCGGTTGGGTAGCCAGTATCTACTACTTTCCCTCATTTCCTCTTAGAACCAAGTCCTAGATTCATGCTACAGCTTTCCCACTTTCTTCCATGTTTGAACCAACTCTTAGATTCGACTGTATGAACTAGCTTTACCTCATTGGTGTTCTTCGCAATCTTTCTTAGAGATAGGACTTCAAGTCGAAGTTGAGTTGCAGAATGCCTTTCTGCTAGAACTTGGGACTGAAGAAGTCGAACTGATTCAGACAACGAATTATGTGAGCTTGTCTGACTGTTAGTCTCATGTAACTTGAACACTGCATCAAGACAAGACTTTGGGGTTGTCTCACTATCTTCAAGATGTTTTGCCTTCTTTGATGCAATATATGTTGGGTTTGTCTCACAGCCTTCAGCAGACTTGTGCATGCCATCAGGCATATCACCCTGAAACAAAGCAGAGAGATGACAGGTTTTGCACATGTATAAACAAAGATGATAACTATTCTGTCAATTCTATCCAATTTCAAATTAGAAAATAAAGAGTATGTTCAAAATATCAATAGCATAATTTGGCATTGTTCATAATGCGGGGAGCTTCACCGCACTACTGGATCACCATGTCAACATAACAAGCATAGATGAAGGGCAACGAAAATCATTGTATCTATTTTGGATAATGTGCATGGCATGTTGTTCATATCATCAGCCACATCAGTAAGATAAAACAGGAGATGACAAGGTGCAAACGTGGGCTGCTTCACCACACACTAGATTATAGATCCACAAAAACAAGCATGCATATAGGGAGTATTAAGTAATGTGCATGGTATGAATAAGGAATTTGGTTTTACAAGTAAAACTTAGAACTTACGGTTCTTACGAACATGCATTTTGGTAGAAACAGCAAAGTAAACAGTAGTAAACGATAGGGAGTATGAGCAAATTAAACAACAGTTGAGGATAAAGGCTTTAGAAGGACTGACTTACATTAATAGTTAACACCGGCTTTATAATGCCCTTCTCCATGGCAAGGGAAGGATAACTCAAGAATTTCAGCACATAATCTTCTTCATAAGCATTGCCTGTACTCTACATTTTGTAGAGAGTAATTATAGATATGATAATACTGGAAGGGATAGAGGATAATGAAGATAAGATGCAGATTGATGCTACATAATCAACTACCAATCCCTGGAAGTACAAGCGTTACAGGACAAAATGTACTGACAAGAGCAATAGGCTACACTTCTGCACTGGCATTGTCTGTGTATTCTACTTGTTGGTAAGATTAAATATAGATCTGATCTTTTTTAGTAAATGGTGGGCGAGGGAGATAAGATGCAGAATGCTACAAAATGAACCAATCCCTCTTCCCATAATACAAGAGTGTTTTTAACACTGGTGTACTGTACAAAACGTTCTTATATTATGGGACGGAGGGAGTAGCTGTTAATGTAAGTACAGTGATAGACCACGTTCAGTCCTTACAAGAGGACTGCAGAGCTAAACCTCTTCAAAAGCATTGGGTTGATTTTAAATTTATGTAAGAGTCCATACGGATCTTATAATGTCCACCAAATGGACGATAACGAGGCTAACATGTGCAGTGATGCTACATAATCAAACAACTATGAAAGTAAGTATGGTCATACAGGGCAAGAGGTACTCACAAGAGCAATGTAGTGTGCAGTATAGTTGCGAGATTCTGTGGTCCCTTGAGAACGAATGTTCTTCTGCTAACAGTTTTCGTACAAGTGAGACATTAAGGCAAATGCAGAAATGTAGTTCAAATTGTGATGTGATATCATAGACAGTACCTTACGCTGCAGCCAAGACCAATGTGTAATAAGATTATTCCAGTCACCATCGGATAAATGTAGCACCGGAGACTTTACAGAAATTTCGTTCAGAGGCTTGCCATCGAAGTGCGCTTGCCTCAGGTAGGAACGATACTTCATCAATGAGTGCTTGAAAAGCGCAACCAACCCTTGCTCGTCATCACAATCCAGTTTGCGCCTTGCCTATTTAAAGGAATGAAATATTGTGTCTTCTGTCAGCAGAAACATATGCAGTAATGACCATGAATAACATTAGTACATTACTTACGCGTAAGTTGCGGAGGAAGACTGGAAATTGTTTTGTGTCTGCGGTATAATCTTTCCATGAAGGAAAGATGCGCACAAAGTTCCTGACAACAACATAAGCTTCGTCTTCTAAACTGGGAAGAAATGGAACAACGGTCCTATTTGCTGCAATTGGGGCTCTCTTTGGTTTGAAAAGGGATTTGGCAACTGGATTTGGTGTACTCTTTGCTAGAATGGGGGTTTTGCGTCGTACAGCTGGTGCTATGTCAACTGGCATAATCATACTGTTTGCTGCAGTTGGGGTCTACTGAGTTGGTTCATCAGAAATGAACAGTGTAGTAGGGCTAGAGTCTGCTAGAGTTGGGGTATTTTGTGGGTCAGGTGATATTGCAACTACACCTAATGGGCTATTTGATTTATCAGGTGCCACTACCTTTTCCAAATACTTTGCTTGTGCTCCTCCACGATCAGCAATCGCCCTCTTCCTTTTGAACGTCTGATTCACAAGAACAACATTTGAATGGATAAACATGGTATGATGACAGATGGAATATGTACTAAAAATGGATAGGCAGGGCGTATTCACATACACGATGTGTAAACTAAGCTAATGGCAGTTCAACAAAGTAGAACCAATGCAAAGCATCAGTTGCAAGATATGTGCGAGCAATGTAACCTTGGAAAGTTAGAGCAAGTACCTTGATGGGTGAATAAGATAGGGCATGTTCCTCTGACTCCTCCACTAGGGAGCTACATTGACTTAGGTCTCCCTCTAGCTCAGAATCACTGTTAGGATCATATTCTGAGCATGAATCTGTAGGTAGAGTGTGTTTGCATTGCATTGCATCCAGACTTGATTTCAGTCCCTTAATGCCAAGTTTGACAGCCATGGCATTGTTCTGCTTTATTATTTTCATGCGTGCAAGCTCATAATCATTATGATGCTGTTCAGAATATGAGATTCATGAAAACATAAAAAGTAGTCAGATTATCTATGGAATGCATTGCGGTTTCAACTCAGAGAGTGTCTCCCTATAAACCACTGCATATGCAAAGTTCACCTCCCCAAGCGTGCTGACCAGACCACACACAGAGATACACACCCGAGCGGCGAACATGCATTTTCGAAACTAATTTAGGAACATTTAGCTGACCAATTAAACAACTCTGTTTTAATAATATCAGATTCGTATTTGAACAAGTAAGCTTGTTTAGCTTGATGGGTGGAGCAGTGTTATTATGACACGAAGCATGTATTCTGATCGTATAGTGATCATAAAAGGGGGAAACTCTAAGCATATATTTTTTTAGCAAAAGAGGGTTTCCCCTCTGATTTCTATTAAAGAAACCACCACAGAACCAACATGATCAATTAAACCCTAAGCATGATCAATTAAACCGTATTATGGCTGTGCCATGGCAGATTTGAAGCTGCAAACCGAAGAAATGATATTTAGCATCCATTGTTTGCTTCGAACTAAGAACTAAATTCTAAGAGCTGAAAAGAAAGTAGAGTAACCAAGTTAAGATCTATTTTCTAGTTGAGATCAAAAAGTTGAGGAGATATGAAGTACCACCTCTCTTGCGGCGCTGTGTAGGCATCGGGGGTGCGATGGCTGTCGGTGGCGTGGAAGCAGATCTGCGACAGTAGACGGGTGCATCGGGGGATAAGTCCCGCTGCGGTGGAAGACAAGGTCGTGTGAGCGGCCCCGACAAAGAGGACGACAGCGCCGATGAAGCAAGAGGACGCGATGCAAGGCTATTGGTCCGTCACCGTGGATGAGAAACATCCATCTCTAGCAGTGGAGGACGCGGTCTTGGTAGGCGCTCCGGCATGGTGGAGGACGGTGGCGATGGATGTGGTGGAGGACGGCGGCGATGGATGGGGTGGCGGACGGAGGCTAGTGTGGGAATGGGGTGTTCTAGCGCGGACGGTGTATGAATGGGAAAATAGAGGGAGAGGTACGGGGAACCATGTTTTTGGGACGCGCCTGTCTAAAATATGGGAAAGTTATGAACTTATCCCCCGTTTCAAATTTGGACGTCTCGTCGGTTGGGGATAGGACGGTAATCTCGCATCTCCCAAATATTTGCCGGTAACTATTTCGGGCGAGGAGAGGGTGTTTTGCTGCCCACGGTTGGCGCCCATGGTGTATGAACGGGGCTGACAAGTAGGGCGGTTGTGTCACGCATGATGGAAGTTACACATCTGCCCCTATTTAAAATATTAGCCTACATCGATTTCGGGCGAGGAGAGGGTGTTTTGCCGCCCACGGTTGGCGCCCACGGTGTATGAACGGGGATGACAAGTAGGGAGGTTGTGTCGCGTCTGATGGCAGTTACACATCTGCCCCTATTTAAAATATTAGCCTACATCTATTTCGGACGAGGAGAGGGTGTTTTGCCGCCCACCGTGTATGAATGGGGAATGGAGGGAGAAACAGAGGTCTTTCAGATGAGCTTGAATCAAATGAGTTTTGCCGCCCATGTTTGACGCCCACCGTGTCGGAATGGGCTCAGAGGCGGTCGTGTCACGTCTAATTGAAGTTACTAACCTACCCCTATTTAGAGCAGTGGAAATCGGGCCGATGGATTGTCCGTGTAATGGGTAGACAGTAATTTCCATCTCCCAAACACTTGGCTTCGGGCAGCCGATGTCGGAGTGGACATTTTGCTGTTTCTTTTAAATTTTGGGACAATAAGCATCCACGTTTACCCTGGCAACTAAATTCGAATCCATTTTGTATTCCTATATGAATCTTTATAAATCATTCTATGTGTTATTATATATCTTTGAAAGGACGACAAAGATGTATTCCAGTGTCATATATGAATATGGTTTACAAATGCCGATACTCAAATTCAGAAACTAGAATCCAGTTTAAGGTGAATTCAAATATTTGGAACACTTCATGTCCAACTCAAATGTCACACGCAGCATAATGTGTACTCCCATTTAGATATGTACAAAAGCGATGTATCAAGATTCAAATACCGAGTCAATCAACCAAGAATGTACGGAACTAACAGACATATAAACACTTATAGAGTATATGGATCAATAATATCAACTAACATACATAAGCCAGGCCGCTGTACTTTTTTTGGCTACAACAGCATCCTTTTTTAGCCAGCATCTTGGCCCTTTCCGATGCGTGCCACTTATGGTCCATCTATACTACTATTGCTGAATGCACATTCAGCCCGATTGGCATATTTGTAGGTCTGGCACAGCAATCCAAATGAAATGTCTCCGAGTCTTATCAATTAATACAGACTTGTGCTCAAATAAAATTACAAACAAAAAACAAAAAAAACAATTATTACATGATCTCTAAAACAAATGGTTTGATTGATTACATGAACAGACAACACAAAGGTTATTCAACTATGGAAAGAACATTTCACCTATGATTTACCAAGTAGGAATTTAATTTCCTTTTTTCCTTCAGGACCTTAACAATCTGGTCAGTCTCAGCTTGCTTCATTTTGAAATCCACCAAATATTTAATGGTTGTCTTGAGTACTGCTTGTGATTGTGCTGTTTGCTTCCTCAACATGTCAACTTCATCTCTAAGTGCAGAAGCAGAATCTCTTTCTACCACTAGTTTAGCCTCTAGAGCATCAGCAGTTGGCAATTCATAATGCACGATTGGGCCGGTGCCACTGCTGTGGGATGATGCAACGTCCATGGGGACCTCGCTCTTTGATCTTGGGCTAACCTGTTTTGCCATTAAAGTTCCGATTGGATTCAGAAAAGTTGAAGTTAGCAAAACATCTCAACTGGGAGTTATAACAGCAAACCAGTTAAACAAACAAGGAATTAAAGAGTTTCAATTGGATGCTGAAAAGTAGTTATTAACATCATTGTAACCCGCTGTTGCAGCAGCAAAGCAGTTAAACAAACAAGTAGATATTTAAGTTAAGGCAAACAGGTAATTCTTAACAGTAAGTATCAAACACATAGATAGGCGCAGTCTACAATATGATTAACAGGATGTGCCATTATGTAATCAGTAGCAAACTAAATTAAGCCAAGCAACGTAATTGAACAATTTTGCAATAAGTGGCTAACTAAAATTCCGAGAAGCAGGTAACTGAACTTATGCTAGTTCTTTGTACAGGCACACTGCAACTTCTTTTTCGCTTACAAGGTTGTACGAAGGAGTCCATGGCATCAATTGCTTGGATACGCAGTCCCAATACTTCTTTCTTCCCACACTGCATGGGTAAGTCGAATGGTTAATCTGGTAAGATGGTGCGTCCTTGATATGTTATATGAGGACGTGTAGTCAGACTAGTTGTAGCCAAACACATCACACTGGCTTTTACTGTATATTTCATGCGATTACTTTTGGCATATCGAGATCTAAGCAATCTACAATAGGATGAAAAGACTGGCATCCTTCACATTATTGGCGAACTCAGTTCATAGAAACAAGCAATTCAACCATTCTGTGGGTAAATCAAAAGCGCCACTGGAATATTTTTCACTATCCAATCATACACGCAAAAAGGGGCGACGCCACCATAGGGGCTGGTATGGGCGGCCGCCTCAGGTGGCTGGAAAGTGTGCACCTAGTTTGAGTCGTCCAGGTTGGCCCACGCTAGTTTTGTTCGTCCCAACGCACGAGCAGGCAATGTAAAAAATGAAGAAAAATGTTTCAATTTGGATGGGCCAATAACATAAGTGCAAGGCAGGCCCTATAGCAGGCTCGCGGCCCAAACGAGCGCCTCCCATATCGATCGACAGCAGGAAAAATCCCAATTCATTCGCTCCAGCCTCCAGTCTGGTTCGCTCCTAACCTAGCCGC
Source organism: Triticum aestivum (assembly GCF_018294505.1). Classification (NCBI taxonomy): domain Eukaryota; kingdom Viridiplantae; phylum Streptophyta; class Magnoliopsida; order Poales; family Poaceae; genus Triticum; species Triticum aestivum. Next base: position 583,915,384 of record NC_057800.1, read on the forward strand.
CGCTGGACAGACCGACACAGCACTTCCTCGCGCCCTCGTTGGAGGGCGGTCGCCGGGCTTCAAGCGAACGGAAGGACAAGAAGATGAAGATCCAACCCTGGGTGTAGCCTGCGTGGGAGGCAGCGGCGGCAGCACGGGCATGGCATCGAGCTTGCGCAAACGGACAGTCGCAGCTTGCAAGAGTAGCATGCGCAACGAGCAGGTACATCACATCCCTGATTATATCTAATTCAACTCTTCAATTTCTGGCCAATAGTTAAACCTGACGGTGTTGTAAAACTGCTTGTATGTAGGGAATCTATGAGAAAATGAAACCAATTTCTACTTATTTTATAACTCCCCCAATCAATACTGAACTGACTGAATCTGATGTATCTAATCAAGTTTCCGGTGCAAACATACAAGCTCATGTTGTTCTTGAGCCTGAAGTGTCTAATGAACAGACTGCTAATGAAGGATTTGATGCAAACATTTTACATGCTCCTGGTGATGAACATATAGTGTCTAATGAGGGATCTAATGCAAGCATTTTGCAAGCTCATTGAAGGATTTAGTGTCTAATGATGATCTACTATGTTGAGAGAGACAGAGATTTGCAGGCATTGATGACAAGCAAATTATAGTGCATTTTCATAGCTTGAGGAAACGTCGAGGCCATCTACCAGAAAGTCCCCGTATCATGACAACATAGCATAAATACTTTTCTAATCTGTTGTTTGAAACTATTGGCATACTTGTGCAGGATAGATATATTGATATGCAGTTTGCGCACTGGTTATACGTGCAATTACACTTTGATATTTTCAGCCAGAGAACGAATAATTCAAGCAGGTACAGACCATGTTTGTAGTCCTTGTACACCATGTTGCATTTTGTGTTTTTTGGTGCTTGCATCATTTAGTGTTTATAATCTGAACTACTTTGGATCATTAGCTGGTTTTCAAAGTGCATGTAGCTTCACATTTCTCAAGTTATGTTGATTTCCGGAGTGCAAGTGCCTTCGTATTTTTTAAGTTAAATGTTCGCCCCTGGTAACTTGAATTCGTGGATCAGCCACTGCACACAAATCATACACGAATGCCAGTACGAATTAAATGAAATGCAGGGACTTACGCTAGCTCGTTGTACAGGCTCACTGCAGCTCTGCTTGCACTTGGGATGTTCCATGTACAAGTCCATGTTACCACTTGCTTGGATGTGCAGGCCTTGTGCTCCTTGCATCCCCCTCTGCATTTTTGACACGGCGAATGGTTGATCAAATAAGAGGAATTGACCTTGATGTTGTACCGGAGGACAGATACTTACAAGGTTATACGGGTGTGCAGGATGTGTACCAGATCCCGTAGCGCCGTCATGCTTCGCTAAAATATGGATTTGCTTGTTTCAGATGATATCTCCAGAAGAAATAAGAGTTAAGGTCAGAGTTGCATAGGCGTGTAAGCTAAGAGAGAAGTGAAAGGGTATCCAAACATCATCGGAACAATGCACAAGGGAGTGATGTGTGGATACCTAGTTCGGGCCGGCGTTTGGGCATGCTCGCCTAGCTAGAGTGCGGGTCACTTTAGAGCTGTTGAGGGTGATGCGCTGGCATTGGCTGGCCGCGCATGGATGCAGATCTTGAGTGGCAGCGGAGCGCTACGATGCGGTGGATGAGACCGTTGGTGAAGCCCCAACGGCCTCGGGGGTGGAGGTGCGACGATGTGCTCGGTGAAGTAGCCCCGGTGAGCTGGGAGACAGCATCGGTGAAGCGCACCTGATGCGGTGGAACTCGGTGTCTGTGAGGCACGTCGGTTGCGGCGGCCGACGTTGTCGGTGGACCACCCGGTGCGGTGGACGAGGGCGTAGATGAGGTAGCTCCGGTGCGATGGTGAAGTGTGACCGTCTTCTTCGTCGTCATTGTCCGACACAGAGGTGGGGAACGGTGGGGAAAGAGACGAGACGAGGGCGATTCGAGGGTTGGCGGCAAATTAGGGATTTGAGCAATCTGGGCGCGGAAGGGGACGGTGGAGAAGAGAGATTTTGTAGGGATGGAATTGGGGCCGCCAGATATTTCAATCCAAAACATGGAAGTGTGAACTTATATTGTCGTCATCCTTTTTTGGGGGGGAGGGGGTGGGTGGCTGGGTGCTACGCGTCCGTTCGACACACGCGACCACCCCGACAGGACTATGCTTCGGTGCCTTAAGGCACCTGCCTTTGTGTCCATGACATATGGGCCCAACAGGTGGTTGGCCCACATGTCAGTGACCCAAAGGCAGTTGCCTTTAAGGCACCGAAGTAGCGTCCACCCCGACACGGCCCTGGTTTGCCTGGTGCGCCTACATTTGAGAATGCAAACGAATCTTCTTTCATTTGCAAACGAATCTGTATGTATTACCATGCCCGTGTTTTCCTTGCAATAATTAGTCATTCGAAACGAGATACTCCATCCGTTCACTTTTGTAAGTCATTTCAGACAACTTAAAATGAACTGTTTTGCACATTGTCAGAAATGTCTTCAAGGTCTTATAGAAGTGAACAGAGGGAGTACTATAAATTAATTAATGCGGAGTTATTTGAAAAAAATCGAAACGGTACCCACGCTAACGTGGATTAGAGTGTGTGTCACATAATTAGTTATTTGAATTAGAGTGTGTGTCATGTAGTTAGTTATTTGAATTAGAGTGTGTGTCACATAGTGATCTCCAATTCTAACGTGGATTTTGCATTTCACCGTATGCATGCTACTTTTTTAATACAAATTCATATGTATATGATGAACACCATGGTAGTGAGAAAACTTTTGGATGGATTCAAACATATGACCTACAAAATAGCACAACAAACTGAGTCAATATCAACTTTTCGAAACTTAGTATGGCACGAATTCGAAATAATTACCCGTATGCCTGGTCCTTGGTTCAAATCTTACAACGTACACCAAATTGAAACATCGATATTAAGTCTCGTACTATGTACATTCAAATGTTGTTTTTAGCCCCCCCCCCCACACAAACGCTACATACTTCCTGTATCGGTCAATCTTCCTCTCCTAACCACCTTAGGAAGCTATCGGTTTCCAACACACGTTCATTCTTTCTCTCCATGTTTCGATCTCTAAGTCTCTCAACTACACAACCCCTTTTTCCACTCTGTTACCAAATGTATTTCCCTCACACACCCGCCATTGCATCCCATGCTGAGCTCTCTCTCTCCCCCTGTCCCTCTCACCCTCTCGCTCTAAATACATGCATTCCCTATCTAGCCCCCCAACCTCTCGTGCATGCGCACGCACGCACGTTGTATATCTAGGTCACTCCCTCGAGACTGTATCACTCTTTCTTCCGCATGGCGGGCCACACTCGCTCAATCTCGCTCTCTTTATCCGAGTCTCGTTTAACCTTGTTTTCTTTCACACACAAATGATATATCTCCCTGATCGGGCCTCGATCGACACACTCTATACTCTCTCACGCAGATTGTCTATCTAGGTCAGTCCATCCAAGCCGCCGCCACTCTTTTGACCTCATGGTGGGCCACGCTCACTCAATCTCTCTCTCTCTCCGTATGTCTCGATTGACCTCGCTCTTTCTCGGACAAAAACGATATATCACCATGTTTGAGCCCAATTCGACCTATTCACATTGTATACTCTCTCACGCATATCATCTATCTAGGTCACTCTCTCCAACCCGTCTCACTCTTTCGATCGCACGGTGACCCTATGTGATCGGTTGACCTTGCTTCCTCCCACACACAAAATATATCTACACGTCTGTGACTGGATCATCTCTCAAGCTCTATCTTACAGCCCTCACCCTTGCCAAAAAGCTCAATCGTACAATATCTCTCCAGAGCATATATATTTGTTCAATGAATGTCGGACCACAGTCACTTTGTCTCTCTATCTATATGTCTCTCGATTGACCTTGCTTTCTCACACCGTATCTTCCACGCATTGAAGCTACTACCTCTCCATCCCTCGCAAAGCCGAAGCTATTTACATTGCGAGGCATTTATTCCGGTCGGTTTAGATTATATTTTCGTAGCATTCGGCCCACAACTACTCCAATCACCGTAGCGGGTAATTAAGCTACGGGGAGCACCTAATATGAGCACCAGGGAGCCGTTGGATCGAAGATGCAGTGGCACACACGAGGCTTGAATATTTTATTTGCAAAAAAACCTTTGGAGAGTTTGGAAATTGCGCATAATTACAAAGACTACTCCCAAGCCATTGTATCTCACTTCCAGCGGTGTAAAAACTCGTATCGCCATAGTATCTAAGCTGCGGGGTGGATGTGATATTCTATGCCGCTGTCATTTTTGTTCGTAAACTTGCAAAAAACGTGTAACTCGTGTCGTTACTTGTCTAACCGCGCAAAGTGTTTGTTCAAAAAAACCATCCTACACTGAAATATCAGAACAACACACGGGGGTCCCACTTGTCATTAATCAAATTTGGACCTAAAACTAACAAATCTGAAAGACGAGATTCGAACTGGAAACCTGGACTACAAAGTGTAAGTCGATAGCCTGAAAAAACGAACGGTTGTTAGCTTTGTCCCATAACTTGATTTTATACAGTACTTGTGTTGAGTAGAGTAGAGGGAGTGCCTCGTCAACACGTGCATGACCGTTATCTCACTTACTGGTGGGTCCCAGGTCTGCGATCTCAATCTCTCTTCTTTCCATTGTCTAACCTTTGCACGGGCACACACGAAGAGCGGCGCTAGCTTGCCGTGGTGTTATTACAACTAAAAAAACTTGGGAAATAGAAGAATCGCCTAGAACAAGAGACATTGTGGCTGGTCGAGACGGAGCTAACCACATCTATCCTCCGTGCCACGTTTGCATGATGAAGCTGTGTGGCTAGTGGGGTGTTTTCAACCAACTGGTTGGGTCCCGAGGTCGAACCATAGGTACCACGTCTGATACAGTATATTTTTACACGCACATTTTTCCTCCGTGCCGAGACGTGGCACACCCTACCGCGCGGTTTCGGGGTCCTCCCGGGTGGTGCATGCATATATTCTTCCTGACGTGGGACGCCCTACCTCGCATTTTCTGGGTCCTCCTCGGTCGTAGCGCTGAAGCAAGTAAATGAGTCGTCAAATCACGAAAGACCACATTTCCCTCCGAGTACATCAGTGAAGCACGGTGGCTAGCTAGTTGGGCTAGTTCGACTGATTAGCTAGGCCGCCACCACATTTGTTTTTTCATCCCTTTTTTATCTACTTGACGACAGGTAAATTTAAATATCCACGACGGCGTTGCGCTGGTGTTTGGGTGTGGTAGGATTTTTAATTTTTTTGATTGACGGTAGCAGGAGTGGCAAGATTTTTAATTTTTCTGATTGACGGGAGCAGGCGCGGCAGCAATTAGTCATGATGACTCCGCCTGTACCCACTGCTCCCTGATGTGAGAAGTCGTCGACTGGTGTTTTACCATGGTGAAAACCAAAAGATTCCCCGCTCCCTCCGCCTTCCCGTAGATTGCATTTCCTTTCAGCCGTTTTGCCCCCTTTGCTTCCTCTCCCCATTGCTTCTACCTGGTGCCATGGTGGCGCAGTAGATCACGGAGTCCGAGGTGAGGCTCCTGACACAGGAGCTCCATGACAAGGATGCGGAGCTCGGGGCCAAGGACGTGGAGCTCCGTGAGCTCAAGGAGGAGAGGAGTGCCATGCTCCTCCGTTATGTGCGGGAGTACACGGAGCTTCAAAAGCGGCAGGCGTCCACCACAAAGATGCTCGAGGCATCAGTGGCGTTGCTGCAGAAAGCAGGAGGTACGATAGGCCGTCAGGGGAGCCGGCTGGAGCGCAAGCGGGCCGATTGTGACAAGGTCCAGGATCGCCTCAGCCACTTGGTGAACCAAGTTGACACGCACATGTTGTGGCTGCGCGATGCCTGCCGCCGTGCCAGCGCAATGATGCCGGCCGTCGGGCTAAACCCGTTCGACCACCCGGTCGACTTCAACGAGCTGCGGCATCCTGACCTGGTCTCCTTCTTCACCTATATCTCCGAGGAGCTGAGCCGTCTCCGCGCGATGGTGGGGGCTGAGCTGGACAAGGAGGGGTTGCGGGCTGCCGTCACCGTTGCTGGGCAAATCCTTTCAGGGCTCCATCACCGGAATCCATTCGTGCCATTGGACGCCGTCTTTGACGAGCTGGCTCCCGTCGACCGGAATCCATTCGTGCCATTGCACCCTGCATCACCAACGTCGTGCGCCTCGAGAAGCAGAGGGACTTTGGTGGTGTTTAGGCGCCCTCCGCATGGGCATGTCCATGTCTCGACGCAACATGACCGTTGGATCACACTCAGACGGTGCATATCAGTCATTGTAGCACAAAGCGTGTGGGTGTGTTTGGTTGCATTCTCATCTCAATATAGTTGTTTCCTCTTCATGTATTTTTGTCAACCTACTAGTGTGGACTCATGCACCCTTCATGCACTCTGCCAAACACCCAAAACTGGGTCGAGAAGGGAACTTTTGCTCCCATCCCGTGCACCCTTCATACACCCTGCCTAACACTATTCGTGCTTCATATGGTTCATGTTTCGTGGAGTACTGTAGCACCGTACTCTCCGTGCGCTGTGGACCTAGTTATGTTAACATTGATCTCACCGTTCATTCTCGACCGGACAGTCGAAAAAGCGGTACTATGTTACATATAGGAGTAGTTGACATGCACACAACATCATTTGTTATCGTCATATCTTACTACACTAGCAACAAGATTGTGTAGTACTGACGTATGAACCACTACACATGCCTAGTAGTAGGAGCACTGTGTATGTTCAAGTGTGATAGTGCAACTATCCCTAGGTGGTTTTGCTAATTCCTAACAACATATAGCTCATTGAGCTAATACTATTCCAAGATTAATATTTCAGAAAAATCATAATGAATGGCATGGCATGGATGAGTAAAGTGGACCCCTCAAAATACTAAGGACAAAAAGATTGGCTCAAGCTCAAAGCTCAAGACTCTACATTTTATATTTTAGTGATCCAAGATCACATTGAGTCTATAGGAAAAGCCGATACTACCAAGGAGGGATGAGGTGTTTCTTGATGAGGTTCTTGCTTCATAGTGCTTAGTGATATGCTCCAAAAACCTCAACTACCTTCCCACATCCACATATGACCTAAACCAAAAGTCAAACTCGGCCCCACCGATTCTTTCTATCAGGCGCCACCGAGTTCAGATGTCATAGCCACTGCCACAAACCCTAGGCAAATCGGTCTCACCGATAGGGATCTCGGTCACACCGAGATGGGGTTGTAATCTCCCTGTTTCCCTTCGTAACGTTTCGGTCCTACCGAGATGAGCGATCGGTCCCACCGAGATTGCAATGTAAACTCTCTGTTTCCCTTTTGTAACATTTCGGTCCCACCGAAATGAGCGATCGGTCCCACCGAGTTTACCTGACCAACTCTCTGGTTAGCTTATTACCAAAATCGGTCCCACCAAGTTTGTGTAATCGGTCACACCGAGATTACGTTATGCCCTAACCCTAACCATATCGGTCCTACCGAGTTGCATCTCAGTCCCACCGAAAATCCTAACGGTCACTAGGTTTGCTAAATCGATCCGACCGAGTTTCTCAATTCGGTCTCACCGAGATTGGTGAATTGTGTGTAACGGTTAGTTTTTGTGTGGAGGCTATATATACCCCTCCACCCACTCTTCATTCATGGAGAGAGCCATCAGAACATACCTACACTTCCAATACACATTTTCTGAGAGAGAACCACCTACTCATGTGTTGAGGCCAAGATATTCCATTCTCACCATATGAACCTTGATCTCTAGCCTTCCCCAAGTTGCTTTCCACTCAAATCTTCTTTCCACCAAATCCATATCCTGTGAGGGAGAGTTGAGTGTTGGGGAGACTATCATTTGAAGCACAATAGCAAGGAGTTCATCATCAACACACCATTTGTTACTTCTTGGAGAGTGGTTTCTCCTAGATTGGCTAGGTGTCACTTGGGAGTCTCCGACAAGATTGTGGAGTTGAACCAAGGAGTTTGTAAGGGCAAGGAGATCGCCTACTTCATGAAGATCTACCGCTAGTGAGGCAAGTCCTTCGTGGACGATGGCCATGGTGGGATAGACAAGGTTGCTTCTTCGTGGACCCTTCGTGGGTGGAGCCCTCCGTGGACTCGCACAACCGTTACCCTTCGTGGGTTGAAGTCTCCATCAATGTGGATGTACGATAGCACCACCTATCGGAACCACGACAAAAACATCCGTGTCTCCAATTGCGTTTGAATTCTCCAAACCCTTCCCTTTACATTCTTGCAAGTTGCATGCTTTACTTTCCGCTGCTCATAGACTCTTTGCATGCTTGCTTGAATTGTGTTAAGATTGCTTGACTTGTGCTAAGATAGCTAAAATCTGCCAAAGACTAAAATTGGGAAAAGGATAGATTTTTAATTGGTCAAGTAGTCTAATCACCCCCCCCCCCTCTAGACATACTTTCGATCCTACAAAGTGGCTGCCGTGTTTCACACTCCTCCGTCGTAAGAGTGGAAACGCTTGCTGTAATCATTTTTTTCTTCTAAAAAACACTGGACACGCTCTACCGTGCGGATCCTCCTCCAGCCATACACTAAATTACTCACTTTCATCGACGTGTGGGACAGCCAGCATCGAGGTCCACCAGCCATGCACTAAATTACTCCGTAGTAGAGTGACGGTAGACTACCCCGATCGAAGCACCGTAGTAATGCCCAATGAGCCGTCAAATCACAAAACCCCCTCCTTTCCAGCAGTAAGTTGGACGGACGAAGCAACCATCATTTCACTCTTCTCTCTCAGCTTCCTCTCTACCCAACCCTCGCTTCTGCCTCATCTTGTTCCTCATTTCTTCAAGAAAACCCCGACCTGCTTCTGCCATTGTTCTTCTCTCCCAAAGAAGGAAAGGTGAGCGCATCAATGGTGTTGATTCTGGCCAAGGCCCGGTCTTGCAACCCCGAGACTGATCCTATAACTCCCTCTATTTTCTTATTTTGGGTTTGTGATTATGGTTTCTTTTCTTTTATTTCTATTTGACAGTTTCTTGATGGACGCTGGAGCACCGGCCGAAGTGATGTCTATGGCTCTGGCCAAAACCATCGAGGCTCATGGTACGAAGAAGCGCAAGCACCCCGCCGAGACTACCGCAGACAAGCTCAAAGCCATCGCCATGTCCAAGCCCCCCTCTCCGGGATCCCTCATTAAGCAAGTCCAGGTAATATCTCTTCTTGACGATCTTTTTCTCGATCTTGATCGTGTTTTTTCATCTAACACGCACTACTAGTACTAGTAGTACAACTTTCTGGGTGATCTTGCAAGTGATTTTTGTGTGCCAAATGACGGTTCTAAATTCCTCTTTTGACCAAAACATGTGAGAGGTTGACACTGATTTTCTTATAGATTACTTTCAACTACTCCCTCTATCCCAAATTTCTTGTATTAGATTTGTCTAGATACGGATGTATCTAATACTAAAATGAGACTTGATACATCCGTATCTAGACAAATCTAAGACAAGAATTTTGGGACGGAGGGAGTACTTTATGAACATCAATGCTACCTTTTAAGAGAGTATATTTGCCTCAGTAACTTGTGTTATGGATAGGGCTAGAAAAAAAGCTCGAAGCTTGCGAGCTAAATGAGTAGCTCGTGACTCGGCTGAAATCGACTCAAACTCGAAGAATAACGAGCCGAGCCGAGCTTTAGTTTGAGATCGTTTACATACCAAGTTAAACGAGCCGATCTCACGAGTACTCGGGCAACTCGTTCAGCTCGGTAAAAAAATCAATGTTTTTTAGGGGTAGTAAAATGCAGCCACTAAACACCTTGCGTCCTAGCACAAGGCCCAGCCGCTCAAGGCCGAGCCACCTAGGAGACTCACACGTACAAGACCACATATGCACATGCTAAATTCTCAGTTAATCTTTTTATCGTATTTGTAAGGTCTAATGTTCATATCTTTAATGAGCTTAACAAGCTAAACGAGCCAGCTCGCGAGTTATACGAGTCGAGCCAATCTTGAATTTGAGCTCGTTAAAGTAACGAGTCGAGTAGAGCTAGCTTGTTAATGAAACGAGCTTTAGCGAGTCGAGTCGAGCTGGCTCAACTCGGCTCGAATTCCACCCCTAGTTATGGATATTGCATGTAATCCCTCTGCTCTCATGCCTTTGAAGACATGTTCTAGTGTCTTTGTTCACTCATTTCTGTGCGTATATGTAGTCATATATGGAGTATAATATCGAAAATCATCTTATATTTCTGAACGGAGGTAGTAATAAAATATGGTTTCTGTTTGAATTAGAACCAGGTCCGCGGTGGAGATGAAGTTCTCAAAGTCATGCCGTGTGAACTGGAAGACCTGATGATGAGTTCTACTGCTGAACTATCCAGCTGCAGTGTCCTTGTCGCCACGTGTCCTGAACTAGTGTTTTCCTGTAGCATTGTTGTCAGTCGTGTTCTCGAGGCTGTACTTGACCACAACAATTTCCTGGTTGTGCCTTCGATTACGAAGGGTGTGGTTCTTGTAAAGCTTTCCAACAAATCTGATGCGGCCTGTCTTCATCATCATGTTTATGAGTGGAAAGACCACTCTGTTAGGTTCTCCAAGGTTGACAAGATGGTGATGGTGCATGTAGACATCTCACACGAAGTCCATGGCCTAGTCAGTTATGCGGGGTTCATCCCGTAGGTCGATGGAAAAAAAGGCTGCAGAGTTTAGTTAGTGAAACTTTGCTTGTCTGTAGTAAGTACTATTGTTCAGTACTTGATTTGTGTTTGTCAATGCTGTATTGTTTATTAGTACTGCCGCTTTTGGTGTGTGGTCAGTCCTGAGAACGGTGTATGTTAATGTCTGTCCACTCAATTCAGTCTGTATATTTTGAAGTATACATATCATATTTTTTGTGAGGACGGTCTATCAATTATGGTTACACTCCAATATCTGTATGCATTGCAGGGTTTATCACACCCACCAGGATTTCCAGCCCCATGGATGTTCGGTCCATATGATTTGTCATGACCTTTGGACTGTCCTGCTTGTGGGAGTAGGCGGGAACCCTGGATGCCACGCGTAGTTGGACGATCAATATTCTGTTTAGTACTTCAACATAGTGATTTCCTGGTAAGGATTCACTCGTGTCACATCAAGTAAATCTTATTGATTTACTGTCTAAATCTTATTGATTTACTGTCTAAATCTTATTGATTTAATGTCATGTTTTCTTTCTTTTCCTGCAATTTTACTATGCAGGTTTTGCCATGTGACATTCATCACAGAATAAACCGTTTGGTTTGCTCTATGATGGCTATTTTTGTAGGTTTCACTTCTTATGTCGTGTCAGTAACGAAGGCACCGTCCATCACTTATATTACTGGAAAAAATTGGATCAGTCTATTGTTTGAGTACAAGCTGAATCCCTATGATGAACTACAGTTTGGTTTAACAAAAACGCCACAATTAGTCCTTCTCGCGTTTAAAAGAAATGAAGAAAAAGACTGGATCACGGTCACGGATCCTAGTCAAGTTAGAAAGCTGATCATAGCAGACCAGACACGATCACCGCTGTCTCGCACAGATCGAGCACCGGTAGTTGCTCTAGCACTGACAGCGGTAGCAGCTCAGTATGATCCAGCTAAGGATTGGGCACCGACTGCGTCAGCGGATCAGTCTGATCTACCAGAGGATCGGGCATCGACACCGGCACCTGCTCCGACACCGGCACCAGTTCTACAAGGAGCACCATCTCCGGCAGCAGCAGCGGCTTCGGCACATGCACCAACACTTGCACTTGCATCTGCTCCGGCCCGTGTAGTTGCATCGGCAACAGACTGGGCTGCAGTTCGCACTTCATATACCAAAGTCCTTACAAAAACCGACATGTCCACCTTCTTGGTAAGCATTGGCCACCCAAGTGCTTCGTTCTTTTTTATTTCCATGTTGTTTCACATGATTCACTGTGTTGATCTAACTGTTTGGGTATGTCTTCTTGTTTGCAAATGGAGAATTTCTATAGCAACGAGGGAGTCATTCAACAATCCGGGCGACCACAGCCAAGTTTCTCTTACCATGCGCAGCCTTGGTATGAATGAACCTGCTCAATATACCGTAAGTACAAAGCATGGTCGCATGATAATTCATGCTAAAGGATGCTCAAGGTTCAAATCTAAATCATATCTTGCGGTAGGGGATGATGTCAAAATCGAACTTTCTCGGCAAGGAGAGCTGGTCCAAATCAACTTTGAAATTCTTCAGTAGCAGCACGCAACTACCGAACTGATCTATCCTCCGAGAGATTTTGATGTAATAATCTGGCATGCTGAAACAAGTGTCCTGTGTGTATAAGTAGTACGACAGTATTATTTATCACATGGTATATCGTTGATAGAATTGCAACTCTGATTGCTGGTTCGGAACTGTCGTTCGATTTCATTCCAACAGCTGTCGTGCTTTATTCAATTTTGTGTATTCGCCTTGCGACAGCATCTAAAACCAGCGTTGTACTGATCGCTTGCAATATGAAAAGCGCTGAGGTAGAACACATGGCCCCCCAAACATGCAGGGTCGGCCTGCGGCCCAAAGTCTAGAACCGTGAGCCTATCTGAGTATTATATTCTCAGCTGAACCCCCATAAAAAGCTGAACCCCCATAATGCCCGTGCATTGCAGAGGGAGTATATTTCTCGGCAAGGTGAGCCTATGATATAAAAGATTTGTATATTTCTTTACAGAGGGAGTATCTCTCTGTCAAAAAATATATTTATGTGTAACAAGTTACTCTTGTCTTTCTACTTCCTTTCGCTGATATGTGGGGCAACCGGCAACGGGGTCCACGTGCCAGATGCACAAATTAGAGTGCACAACTTCACGCTAGACACACCCCGGTCGTAGCGCCGCAGTAATGCCCAATGAGCCGTCAAATCACAACCCCCTTTCCAGCTTTAGCAGTAAGCTGGACGGACGAAGCGGCAATATTTCACTGGGCCTGAATCCCCTTCTCCCTCGTCTGCTTGTTCAGAGAAAACCCCCTCTCGGCGATTGCATAGGGTTTTCTCATGGAGAACCAGGTACGAATTCTTCATCCATCCCCGATAAACCCAAGTCCCTTGGTCGCAGGTAATCCTAGGATGGCAGCCGCTGCTGTTGATGCATTTTTCTTCCTACTGAATCTAGTGTGTTTCATTTGCAGTGCCCAAAGTGCGAGTACCCTACAGGTTTCTGCGCCCTCGGCGAGACGCCACACTTGTTCCTTCTCATCCTAACACAACATTTTGAAACGCGCATAGTATGTTCCTAGAATCCTCTTTTCTATCTGGGAGGGTGGGGTTTTTCTGAACATGTTGTGTTCTCATATTATTTTTCCTGCAGTGTATTATTTGCTCTGCCAGAACACATGTACTCAAGATGCTTGGCCTTGCCATAACTAAATACACTAGTTTAATGGTCACAGTGAAGACAAGCCATGGATATAAGTTCCGAGTTGGGTTCATGAACCAAGAAGATCGCTGCTTTTTTTATGGACGAACTTGGATAAACTTTCTCAAGTGTTACGGACTGAAAGTTGGCGCACGAATGTTGATGGAAATAGCAGAACCTGGTCTCATCTTCACTGCGATCTTCCACCCCGACGTCATTCCAATTGTTCATCCATGTTAGTTTTGTATCTGGTTCTTGCTTGTTGCCTCGATTACTTCTTAATCCACCTGTTCTGTCTAAGTAATCACAATTTAACTTTAGAAGTAGCAATGAATCTCTCACGAAGATGCTACTTCTAACTAATATTTTCTTATAATTGGTGGCACGTGTAGGTTTTTTCAGAGTTAAGCAGTCTGCTCGTTTGTTACTCTGTAATAACTCGGCTGTTATTAATGGCACTGAAGTTGACTGGATCAACATCCACAAGTTCGTACACTTTATTGATCGTCTTGAGGTCCTTGTGGGGCATTTCAATGGTGGAAGGCCACGTGGGATATGTGTGCCACTGCTGCACTCGTTGAACAGGTCCAACTGTGTCGAGAAATTTATGGTACGAGTTGTTTTTTGTTATATATGTTGTTCATAAACTATTGCTTATACACGGTTTTAAAGTTGTGATCTTCTTCAAACAGGAACTGCCAGGTTCTATTGTTCCTATACAGATGCCTCACCATGGTCGGGTTAGACTTGCGCTTGGTCACAACATGATGTTTATGTCGACCTACTCAGTTCCCCTTGGAGGTGAAAAGATACTCATTCATGGGTGGTCTCAAATAATTAAGGCCCGTCCATCTTGGAGAATAGGACAGAAGATTATATTCATGCTTTTCCATGGCTCTAAAGCAAATATCCTGTTTATTGACCACATTGCGAGATGAAGCCGCTTTTAGAAGGTTGTGGATGCGCGGGGTGGCGCCTGGGCCTTGTCCTGGGGCTTGGCGGCCTCACCCTTGGTTAACTGTAGGCAAAGTAGCACTGTTCGAGGTGTGCTTTGTACGGTTGAACCTGTATAAGTACTCATACTACTTTCAGCTTTGGTTGTTAAGTGCCCCTGCTGGTTTCAATTAAGGTTGTTAAGTACTCTTGCTGCTTTTAAAGTATGTCGTATTTCTTCAGTCCTGTCTTCCTCCAGCCGCCAAAACCAAACCAGCGCCGGCGGGGCCGCCTGCTTCCGCCTCCCATGGCTGGCTGCGCCTCAGCGCACGCATCGCCGCCCCACCGTCTCCTAAATCATTAACGCCCACGTCCTCTGCGCGCTTTGGTGCGCTCGCTGCGGTGCCGCCTTCTCGCGTTGTCAACATGGTCAACAAACAACAGGAATCGGCAAAAGTTCGTGGAGAGGATGACAGTACGGGTCCACCACGTCAGTGTATGGTAAAATAAAATGCTTCCTCATAGTGTTTTCCTGACATCTGGGACCCACGACATTGTGAGCGTATATAGTCAATAGACAAGAGAACAGCACAAGATCGGCTAACACCTGGGACGTAGCTACTCGAGCAGTATTTTTTTGTTTGGTATTGTTGAGACGGAGCAGGGTTTGAACTGGGTTGTGGCCCGTCTAGCCCAGGCTTATATTTTATGTTCACCATGTGACCAGCCCAGCTATTTTTTCTTTGTGAAAATGAGCCCAGTTTATTTTTTTCTGAAGAATACCCAATCCAGGCCTACTTATTTTTCTACGCCCTGATGGGCTGCAACTCTTTCAAGACGCCTGCAAATCTTGAAAGTAATATGAAATGGGTTGTAAATATAAAAACAGATGAAAAATTGGCAATTACTTTATAATTTCTGAATTTTATTACATTTTCAAATTCCTATTTCACTGGGCATTAACCTAATTTAAATATATCTTCAAAGTACTTTAAATCTGGCTGGACATTTCAGTATTAAAAATAGTTTGGAACCCACAGAAATATGCAAAATTGGCCCGGGCCAACAAAAAAACCACTGTAATAAATTGCATAAGAAGTTGCCATGAGCTATATATAAATTATTAAAAAAAGAGGGAGTGGTCTGACTTGTGGGCCTGTTTAGTTGACGCGTATGCAAGATTTTTTTTAGTTATTATATATGTCAACAAACGATTCTAGCAGACGTAACCGTTGGATGTCTCCAACGGCCGTCGTGTTTCTTCAATCTCTGATCTTCTTGCTCCAGTCGCCAAAGCAGCGCCGGCGGGACCGCCTACCCCCGCCTCCTGTGACCGGCTATGCTGCCGCGCAGGCCTCAGCGCCCCCTACTACTCCCACCGCTGGCCAGGGCATCCCTCTACTCACCCACACCCCCTGTTATTCTGCGGCGACGGCAGCCTCACACCACAACCGAACCGGTGAACGCTCGTACTCCTCTCCGCGTGGGCATCCACTGCCGTGTCTTCCCCGGCTCCGCGTCGTTCGCTTCCTATGCCTCGCCGTCGTCCACCGCCGTGGTGCTCTCGGCGTGGCGTGGTCAATGTGGTCAACGACCGACGTCCATCGAAAGAATACTGTACGTGGAGAGGCTGATAGCTGGGTCCACGGCAGCCGCAAGGAAGTGCCTCTTATTACGCGGAAAATAATTATTCCTCCACCTAACAACGGGGACCCACCGGACGGGCCACCGGTATTTTGCGAAAAAAATCATTCCCCCCTGACTGGTGGGACCCACCGGACGGGCCACCGTATTTCGCGAAAAAAACGTTCGCCCCGTTGTCAGCTCGGACCCACCGGAAGTGCCTCCTTATTACGCACAAAAAAAATGAATACTCCCCCGGCTATCTGGGACCTACCTTGGTGGGAGGCTGACTTGTGGGCCTACTAAGTTGACAGGGACGAAGGGCTTTGTCAATTTAGTCAATATGAACGATTCTAGCTCTAGTGACCGTACAATGTCCATCCAACGGCCGTAGTGCTTCTTCAACCTCTGGTCTTCTTGATCCAGCCGCCCAAAGCAGCGCCGGTCATGCCGCATGCTCCTGCCTCCCGTGGCCGGTTGTGCTGCTGCAGAGGCCTCACCGCCCCCTACTATTCCCACCGCTGGCCAGGCCCCGCGGCGACGGCAGCCTCACACCGCAGCCGAACTAGTGAACCCTCGTACTCCTCTCCGCGCGGGCTTCCACTACCGTGTCTTCCCCGGCTCCGCGTCGTCCCCTTCCTAGGCCTCGCCGTCGTCGACCACCGTGGTGCTCTCGGTGCGGCGTGGTCAATGTGGTCAACGAACGACTTCCATCGGAAGAGTACTATGCATGGAGACGCTGACAGCTGGGTCCACGGCCGCAGCAAGGAAGTGCCTCCTTATTACGCGCAAAATAATTATTCCTCCACCTGACAGAGGGGACCCACCGGACGGGCCACCGTATTTCGCAAAAAAATGTTTGCCCCTGACTGCTGGGACCCACCAGCTACATCTTCGCATGCAAGGAAGTGCATGACAGTCGGGACCCACCTGGTCGAACCGTACGTAGCATTGTCATTCTGATCGCGAACGTGTACGTACATATATACTGGTCGATGTAGAGCCGCACACGCGTCGTAGTAGAGGCGCGCACGTAGCATGTACATGTATGTACAGCGGCCAGGGTGCAAGAAAGAAAATACGGCCACGTATGTGTACATACGGGCGGGGTCTCGAACGCCTACTCGCGCATACATACGGCCACGGCTCGTGTACATGGCTGGGTCGAAACGGAGAAACAGCGTCGTCGTTGTGTTCATGGGGAGGCAACGGAATGCGTCATGTTCATGGGGAGGCAACGGAATGCGTCGTGTTCATGGGGAGGCAACGGAATGCGTTGTGTTCATCGGGAGGGCTTGGACAGAACATGCGATGGAAACGAGGCCTGGCGTACCGCAGAACGGAGGAAACAGCCTTGTGTTCGACCGGCCACGTTCGAAACGGGATCCTGTTCATCGGGAGGGGTCTGGCGTACCGCAAAATGGAGGAAACAAACCTCCTACGGTCGAAACAGGGGTCCTGTTGATCGGGAGTGGTGTGGCGTACCGTAAAACAGACGAAACGGACTTGTGTTGGAGCGCTACGATCGAAACGGGGGTCTTGTTCATTAGGAGGGGTGTGGCGTACCGCAAAATGGGACTCCACGGGATACTGTTCATCTCCACCATCGACCCCCTTCAGCCTCCACGAGCTATTGTTCATCCACCATCGACCTCCTCCAGCCTTCACCTGCGACTGTTCATCCACGGGCTCCTGTTCATCCAGCCTCCACCGCGCGCTACTCCACTGGCTACTGTTCAACCAGCCCTCTCCATGGGCTCCTGTTCAACCACCCCTCCACCGTCTACTGTTCATCCTGCCCTCCACCGTCTACTGTTCATCCTGCCCTCCACGGGGTGGTCCTGTTCATCCAGCCCTCCACGGGGTCCTGTTCATCCAGCCCCAACCGGCTCGATCGATCGGGGTCCTGTTCATCTAGAGGCAACACCACGGGGT